>NC_138736.1:18560624-19097835 GCF_965113295.1 Leuciscus leuciscus | reverse complement strand
AAAAGTTAGGCCTATATGTATCTTACCAATTGTTGGCACTGTGTCACATGTGGCTTTGCTTCATGAAAGGACTGCTCCACCCCCAAACGTCACACCTGCTTCAGCCCCTCATTTCATGTCAGGTGAAATTATATATTTGAAAAAATTATAAAAAAAAAAATGTAAGGGGAGGTATGAGGTCCAAAAAGGTAGAGGGTTAAAAGTAAAATTTAGACCAGATTGTTTTAATTTCATTACATTTATATTACTTGTTTAAATGTATTGTAAAATAAAGAAGTATATTACTTTATTATATTTTATATTTTCTTAATCTTACTTATTTAAATGTTCTTTCTATCCTCTTGTGTATACTTGTAAGAAATTTGATTAGGGGAATTTGGCCTTTTTGTTTCCTCATATTTATATTCATGTGAAACAAGAAGTCATAGACAATTTCATGTTCCTTGTCATATTCTTGGGGTGCCAATAATTATGGCCTACTTGTTTTGGAGAAAAGCATTTATTTCATAATGTGATTTCCCTCCCACTTTCAATTATTTTACTTCAATGAAAGGTTAGATCTTTGCAAATGATTTGAATGAAAGATCAAAAGGATGAACAATGCAGATTTATTTTTACTTTGATCATATTTACCAGGGGTTCCAATAATTCTGACCACAACTTATGTATGTATGAATGGATGTATGGACGGATGTATGGACCCAGAGCTCATGGAAATCACAACAAATTCCTTGTGTGTTTGTGTAGTCTTGGCAAATAAAGCTCATTCTGATTCTGATTCTGAGTCATTATAATTATTGAAATACAAATTCTGATTGCAATTCTAAATGTCTGTCTGCTAACTTGGTTAAAATGTGATTCAAATTAAGGATTTCGGTAGTTAAATAATAATAATAATAGTCACATACTGTAAATGTAAATGGTTTGTGAATATCCAACAAACAATAAAACTTCTTTACGATAGAGACTTGGTGCAATATCAAATATCACCAACAGGGGTGACTGTTGCTCTTCTGGCAGAGCTTTTTCTCTGTCTGTGGTCTTGTCAATGGCCTGTTACCTCATATGACCAGTGGTCATATACAGGCTCAATGAACTAATATCTTGAGGAGAAAAATTAATACAGACGACTTTTTCATAGATGAAAAAAGGCACTCAACCACCAAGTGTGCGGTCGAGTAAAATCAAGAAATGGATCGTTGTAAGCCATGTGAGGGACTGGCACACAGTGAGGGGCTATAGCACTCTATTTCTGATTGTTGTGCAGGTATATGAGTATTAAAAGTCTTTTTTTTTCTCTCATTCTTTTGCTGTCAAACAGTGATGTTGGATATCTGCCAGTCAGAGTAAGTATAACCCACGGTAATTGTCTTTCCCAGCATGAGCGTGTGTGTCATTGTGTGAGTGTGAATGCACTCATAGTTATCACAGTAGTATCGAAAGACACAATTCAGGTTGAAGATAAATTCGTTGTCGTTCAATCCAACTAATGATTTTTGTTCCAGCAAGGTGACAACATAAATTTGTGTGCATGTGGGCATATATGTGTGTGTGTGTGTGTGTTTGCATGTGTTGGCATGTGAGTGTTGTCTTACATGAAAAAACACTGCTCGCAGAAAAGAGGATTTTTTTTTCTCAACCAATTTATTTATCCTTTTAGGCAATGTTCCCTGTTCAGAAATGCAAATTGAATCAATCTGAGTCTGACTTTTAAGACTTTCAAGTGGGATTTAATTAGAAGCCGAGGCGCAGAGTTTTAATGAGAGAGGGGGAGGAGAGAGGGGGAGCAGAGAGAGAGAGAGAGAGAGAGAGAGAGAAAGAAAGAGAGAGAGAGAGGAACGATGATGTTCTGATATGGATCCTTTGGGAGAGGTGAAGGACACAGACACACATTGCACTGTTCTGTTTTACTCTGTGCTGTCTTGACCTGTGACCTCACAAGCCGTGAGACGTGTGACGTCATTAAATTAAGTTTTAAACAAAAATGTTTTAGTAGCAAGACCCACCTGCTTTTAATAGATGCTTTTTCATGCGTTTTAGATGCAATATTAGCATTTCAAAGATGGTTAAAATAGCAAATTACTGTAACTTTAACTTGTAACTTTTACTGTAACTGATGCTTTGATGCAGAAAGTTCACAAATAGATCTTAAAAGTAACTCATATGAATTGAGCTACTTAATCTGAAGAGTGATGATCGCTTTATATAATGAAAATATTTAATTTATGTTTGTTTATTTGACAGCCCTAGAATAATGCAAATAAACTACTGAAGCACATTAAATTGCATCATTTACATAATTTAAATCATGCAGTTAGATTATCTTATGTGGCGTTTACATAACACCGTTTTTAACTTTTGATGCGTTTTGGCCATTCATTTACACAACAACAGCGTGAAATTGCAAGTTTTTTAAAACTATACTGTTATCATCTCTGTGTACAACTCCAACTACAAAAACGTGAATTTGTGAAAACGTTGACGTCATGCTCATGTGTTTTCTTTACAAAGTGACATCTCCAACTACTGGCCTGGCAGCATATTGTGAAATGGGAACATTTTGACAAAGTTGTCGCCTCTACGCAAAACGCAAATTTTTACTGCATTGTTTCGTGTGAAACGTACCCTTATAAGTCAGAGGTTTATCAAGTCAAGTCAAGTCAAGTCATCTTCATTTATATAGCGCTTTTAACAAAGTACATTGTTCCAAAGCGGCTTTACATTGATAATAGGAAATTAAAGTAACAGAGATTGTTTTGGCTTTATAGCAGCTCTAGAATAAAGTTATTGACCAGCTAATGTTAGTTTTGATTGATTCACTTCCGTCGCAACGATCATTTCATTAGGGGCCGCTAACACGACACCATTTTAACAGAAAACGCCTCGGTTACGACTGTAACCTCGGTTCCCTGAAGAGGGAACGAGCGTTGCGTCGAGAAATGACGCTGTGGGAACGCTTTGCGTGATGACGTCTTGAAGCACATGTAAAATCAGTCCAATGGTGTGGCGGAACGTCAGAGGCGGGTGACGTCACGTACCAGGAAGCTATAAAAGCCGGCCCGAAACAGAAAACGAAAGCTTCGTAAAAGTCTGAAGTCGAGCTGACAGGCATGAAGGAGATATGGCAGGGCGACGCAACGCTCGTTCCCTCTTCAGGGAACCGAGGTTACAGTCGTAACCGAGGCGTTCCCTTTCAAGGGAACTCCCGTTGCGTCGAGAAATGACGCTGTGGGAACGTCTATACCAACGCCTCCATAGCTACAAATGTCTGTCCTGTGTGAAATCCGTAGAGCAGCACTAGGAAGACAAAACATGAGACCCTGGAGCAGAGTCTAGATCCAGAGAGTAAAACCTGACGAAAGTGTGCGGTGAGGACCAGCCTGCCGCATCACAGACGTCCTGTAAAGAAACTCCTGAAATAAGGGCCTTAGAGGCCGCCATACTCCTCGTCGAGTGCGACCGGACAGCCAAAGGAGAAGGCTGCCCAGCCGCCTCATAAGCAAGTGAGATAGCCTCGACCACCCACTTGCTCATCCTTTGCTTAGACACCGGGCCCCCTTTGTTAGGGGACCCAAAGCACACAAATAATTGATCACTTTTACGCCACAGGGCAGCTCTGTGGACGTAAGCGTCTAACGCCCGCACAGGGCAAAGCAAATTATTAGCCTCCTGGTCAGCATTTTGAAAGGGAGGAGGACAGAAGGCCTGCAGAACAATAGGTCTAGCCACATTAGTGGGGACCTTGGGGATATAACCCGGTCTCGGATGAAGGAACGCTTTAACCATACCCGGAGCAAACTCTAAGCATGACGGAGCCACCGACAATGCTTGAAGATCCCCTATTCTCTTAAGAGAAGAAATAGCCAGAAGGAAAAGAGCTTTCAGAGTAAGAAACTTCTCAGGAACCTCCTCAATGGGCTCAAAGGGGGCCTGGGATAAGCCTTGTAGCACAAAGGACAAATCCCAAGGTGGCACCCTAGAGCGAACTGCAGGCCTCAGCCTCCAAGTGCCACGAAGGAAACGAGATACCAGAGGGTCTTTCCCCACAGACATTCCACCCAAAGGAATGTGGTAAGCACCTATGGCCGCCACATAAACCTTTAAAGTGGACGGGGTCAGACCTGCAGTGAACCGGTCCTGCAGGAACTCCAGCACTGTACCAATTGGGCAGTGGACTGGGTCCAACCGACGGTCACTACACCAGGAAGTGAAAACTCTCCACTTCAGGGCATAAAGTTTCCTCGTGGAGGGAGCTCTGGACTGTAGAATGGTCTCAACAACCTCGGTTGAGAGACCTGACTCTATGAGCTGGGCCCCCTCAGAGGCCAAGCCCACAGGTTCCACAGTTCTGGCCGAGGGTGAAATATCGAGCCCTCTGCCTGGGACAGAAGGTCCCTCCTGACGGGTAACTCCAGAGGATGCCCGTCGAGGAGGGACACAAGATCGGGAAACCATACTCTGCCCGGCCAGCGCGGGGCTATAAGAAGTAGATGGACCCGGTCCCTGCGAACTCTTTCCAGAACTCCCGGGAGCAGAGCAACTGGGGGAAAGGCGTACAGACGTAGCCTCGGCCACGTCTGTACCATAGCATCCAGTCCCAGAGGAGCTGGATGCGTGAGGGAGAACCAAAGTGGACAGTGAGACGTCTCTCGAGACGCAAACAGATCCACTTGTGCTTGGCCAAACTCCCTCCATATCAGCTCCACCACCTCGGGGTGGAGCCTCCATTCCCCGGGCCTCGGCCCCTGCCTCGACAGAGTGTCTGCTCCTATATTCTGTACCCCGGGGATGTAAGCTGCCCTGAGTGACAGTAACTTCCCCTGGGACCACAAGAGGATATGGCGTGCCAAGTTGGATAACGGGCGCGAGCGCAAACCCCCTTGGTGGTTGATATAGGCGACTACCGATGTGTTGTCCGTATGTACTAGCACATGGTGCCCCCTGAGATCTGTGATAAAGCTCCTCAGAGCCCGGAAGACAGCTAACATCTCTAGGCGATTGATATGCCAGGAACGATGATGGTCTTCCCACAGACCTTGAGCCGAGCGACCCTCCAGGATCGCTCCCCAGCCCGTGAGGGAAGCATCCGTCGTTAGCAATTTGCGACGACAAGGAGCTCCCAACACTGGGCCCTGGGACAGGAACCAAGGCTTCTTCCACATAACCAAGGCACGTAGGCATCGCCGCGTGACCTTGATTGTGCGAAATGGGTTGCCCCTCGGGGAAAACCCCCTGGTCCTGAGCCACCACTGCAGGGGCCTCATGTGTAGCAGTCCAAAAGGTATCACGTTGGAAGCTGCTGCCATGAGACCCAACAGTCTCTGGAACTGTTTGACAGTGAGTAGCTGACCTAGCTTTACACTTTTCACAGCTGCAAGGATGGAATCTATCCGTGGCGGTGACAGGCGCGCCTGCATCGACACAGAATCCCAAACCACGCCTAGAAAAGTGGTCCTCTGTAGTGGAGAAAGCACACTCTTCTTGGCGTTCAGCCGTAACCCCAACTCTTTCATGTGGGCGAGAACAACATCTCGATGTTGAACCGCCATCTGATGCGAATGAGCTAAAATCAACCAATCGTCGATGTAGTTCATAATGCGAATACCCTGGAGGCGCAGTGGCGCCAGAGCTGCATCCATGCATTTGGTGAAAGTGCGGGGTGATAAAGCTAGGCCGAATGGAAGAACTCGATATTGGTATGCTTTGCCCCCGAAAGCAAACCTCAGGAACTTCCAATGACACGGACGGATGGATATATGGAAATATGCGTCCTTGAGGTCTATCGTGACAAACCAGTCCTCGGACCTGATCTGTGGCACGATCTGCCTCAATGTTAACATTTTGAACTTGAGCTGCATGACTGACTCGTTCAGAACTCGAAGATCTAAAATGGGACGCAATCCCCCGTCCTTTTTTGGAACTATGAAGTACCGGCTGTAAAACCCGGTTTCCCTGCTGGAGGGAGGTACATATTCTATGGCCCCTTTCTCTAACAGAGTGTTTACTTCCTGTTCCATAACCAGAACCTGCTCGGGGCCCACCACTGTGGGCAGGACCCCCATAAACCGAGGTGGGCGTTTCTTGAATTGTATCTGATACCCTTTTTCCACGGTCTGCAGGACCCAACGAGAAACATTTGACAGTAGCTTCCACGCTGTCAAAGATTCTACTAGAGGTACCAGCCTCTCGAGACTGGTTTCTGGATTTTGTTGCTGTTGAGTAGCCTGTTCGACGCCCTGTAACGGCGAACCGGCAGGGAACGACCGAACAGACTGCTCTAGCACCCTCCTCAGAGGGGGCGGGCATCCCGAGGCCACTACGTTTCCGGGTGGACCTTGAGATATGTGCTCGCCGGAGACCGCTGCGCCCTGTAACACCGGAGGCGGCAGGGTTGGCAGAACGGTCCCCTGAGGGTACCGAAGAGAGACGGGCACCGTAAAATGAGGTGTTAACCGCTCTGCTTCGGGGGGGACTACCCTCATTTGTCCTGGGTCCTCGGACGTCAGGACTTTTTCCCAGCAGCCTTCTTGGCGGTAAGAACGGTCCGCAGATCCGTTCTACCCCTCGAAGACTGCTGGGTTTGAGCGCGCCCTCCGTGTCCCCGAGGTTTTTGTGGGGGAGCACGGGAGGAAACGCTCTGTTTCTGAGTGGCACGGTGCTCAGCGCTCTTTTTAGAGGAGTGAGGCTGCTCCCGCTCAGCAGCCTCATAGAAAGAACGGCGGGGGAGAAGTCTTTGGAGAGCAGCTGCTTGTTTGGCAGCTTCCTGTGATTTTGCTACTGCACTATTAACTGCATCGCCAAATAGACCAACCGTGGAGACCGGAGCATCTAAGAGAACATTTTTTTCTTTATCTTTAATGTCGCTCAGATTGAGCCACAGATGCCTCTCAGTGGCCACCAGGGCTGCCATAGACCGCCCAATTGATCTGGCGGTCTCCTTGGTGGCCCTGAGAGACAAATCTGTGGCTCTGCGTAGTTCAGCCACAGTGTCGGGACCAATACCCCCGCCCTCCTCTAAATCACCCAGCAGTTCAGCCTGATAGGCTTGCATAATAGACATCGTATGCAGACACGCTGCTGCCTGACCAGCGGCTGCATACGATTTATGAACCAGGGAAGATGTTATTTTTACTGGCTTAGATGGAAGTGTAGGAGTCTTCAGGGAAGATGCCGTTGCTGGAGAGAGATAGCTCGCAAGCGTCTCTTCCACCTTCGGCATCTCCCCATAACCATGCTCTTTATATTTATAAATGGAAGAGTAGTGGGATGTGTGTGGTGAAAATACTCTGTACGACACTGGTTTTTCCCACGATCTCGACACCTCGGTGTGGAGATCGGGGAAAAACGGAAGACTCCTGCGCTGGGGCTGCGCACGAGATGGCAGGAAGCGTTCGTCAAGCTTGCTTTTTGAGCGAACGTCCTGCCTATCCTCTGGCCACTCAATGGAAAGTCTGTCAACTGCTCTAGTAATAACATCGAGCAGTTCCTCAAACGCGTGAGACTGAGGTGGCGAATCCTCAGACTCAGCTTCAACACTCACAACATCCAACTCCTCAGAGCTGGACAATTGCAGCATTGGTGCCTCTATCAGGGGGGAAGAAACCGCAGCGCATGCTTCCGCACCCTGATGAGAGGCACTGGATCTGTCAGATTGATGCTGAGATAAGGCAGAGCCCGTCTCAACATCCACTGACAGATCCATTTGCGAACCCCAGGTCTGAGATCGCCGCCGAGCCTCAGCCGCGGCGGGACCCGAGCCCTGGGGAACGTGGTCGGGATTGAACCGAGCCAAACGGGATCGGAGCGTACGCAATGGAAGCGCACAGCAATGCTCACAGTCACCACCCTCGAGTGCTGACTGGGCATGCTCCTCTCCCAAACAAACAACACAAAGAGTGTGTGTGTCACCTCCCGTTAAATAACGCGGGCAGGGATGGACACACACTCGATACTGCTGCTTGCTCGCCATAACTGAATCAATATATATATATAGAGACAGACAACACCAAATAACAAGGACAGATTTCAACACAGAGCGCAACTGAAGACTCAGAAAGCTTTCGTTTTCTGTTTCGGGCCGGCTTTTATAGCTTCCTGGTACGTGACGTCACCCGCCTCTGACGTTCCGCCACACCATTGGACTGATTTTACATGTGCTTCAAGACGTCATCACGCAAAGCGTTCCCACAGCGTCATTTCTCGACGCAACGGGAGTTCCCTTGAAAGGGAACTCTTAAGTTCTGTCTGCGCAAACTTCAAAAACGCGAACCCGTTATAACCCGTGAGCACGCCAACGCTGATGGCGTGCACATGCGTATTACGAGTTTAGTCTATAGGTATGCGTGTTTGAATATATGTGCGCAGGCGTGAATATATGCGCGCAGGAAGTCCTTCCCTACAAACCAAACCTCAACAAACCTTTTTTTTATTGCTTCCACATAGCCACGCAAACCAAAATTATCCTGACAACGCTTTATCTGTAGAGAGGTAAAGGGAGGGGGGGAGGCCTTCACAGGGGAGAGACTAGTTGACACTTCAGGACTGTGCCGTCGTCTCGTCCAGGCGCAGGTCCTTCATCAGATCTGGATACGCCCTGGATCCGGCGGACTGCGGTAAACCTTGGGATAAACAGAGAGACTAATATTAGCGTAGACGCCATTCTTCTTATGATGTAACGAGTACATCAGGATTTATGGGAAGTGTTCCCGGTTCCGGCTGACCTAATCTATGCAGCCTAACATTGAATTATAAAAGTCTATAATGTGTTATGTATATGCTAGGTCAAAGAGATGTGTTTTTAGTCTAGCTTTGAACTGACAGAGTGTGTCTGCTTCCCGGAAAATGTTAGGAAGACTGTTCCAAAGTTTTGGTGCTAAATAGGAAAAGGATCTACAGTACCACCAGCAGTCAATTTTGATATTCTAGGTATTATCAACTGGCCAGAATTTTGAGATCACAATAGATATGAAGGACTATAATGCATTAAGAGCTCGCTCAAGTACTGGGGAGCTAAACCATTTAGTGCTTTGTAAGTAATCAGCAATATTTAAAAATGTATAAGATGTTTAATAGGGAGCCAATGCAGTGTTGACAGAACGGGGCTAATATGGTCATACTTCCTGGTTCTGGTAAGAACTCGAGCTGCTGCGTTTTGGATCAGCTGTAATTTGTTTATTAAGTGTGCAGGGCAACCACCCATAAGAGCATTACAATAATCTAGCTTTTATGTCATGAACGCATGGACTAATTGTTCCGCATTTGTCAATGAGAGCATATGATGAAATTTAGATATATTTTTAAGATGGAAAAATGCGGTTTTACAGATACTAGGCACGTGACTTTCAAATGAAAGATTGGTATCAAAGAGCACACCCAGGTTCCTATCCAACGACGAGGACTTGACAGAGCAGCCATCAAGTATTAGACAGTATTCTAGGTTATTACGTGAGGAAGTTTTTTGTCCAATAATTAGAATCTCTGTTTTTTCAGAATTAAGTAGTAGGAAATTACTAGTCATCAAATTTTTTACATCAGCTATGCATTCCGTTAATTTTGTGAATTGGTAAGTTTCGTCAGGGCGTGAAGAAATATAGAGCTGAGTATCACACTTAGCATCTACAATGGCAACTGTAACTCTGGTAGGCGGAAATTTCTTTTTGAACCCTTTAACCTGATTTCACTTATCTGTTTGCGATCAGATCATTTAAATTTGCTAAAGTGTTCAGTCCAATGATTTAGTAAGCAAATTCTTTCGAACAATCAGTCCAAAACGGCGCTAATGTAAAGAAAATCAGGCTGATTACATCAGAGATGACAGAGAGATGGCAAACTCACATTGCATTTTATTTATTCAATTAATTATTCATTCAAGTGTGTGTTTCGCTGTCACTGTATGGAATGAATATACGCAAACTATGTTTCTCGCTAGTAAAGTTTTGATGGATGAGCATTGCAATCAAGGTAAAGACGATTGCAGTAACATATAGGAGCTGTACAGTAAGCATGCGTTAGTTTGCGTTATATTGATGCGCAAAAAAAACCTGCGTATGTGTGCCCTTGATGCACTGATTGCACATTGTATTTCTGCAGACACATTTTAGAACATTCACGTTGTTTCCACACACATTCAGGATAATATTTTTCTTGATGTACTTTTGGAATCTCCAAGTGCCCTCCTTTGGAAAGACACCTAAATTTACCTTGAAAAAAGCTTGCAGAAAATACAGTTTTGTGAGAATCCCTTCAATCTGATCTGGTTTACTTTGCTGGATATAGCAAATGATGACTAAATGAATGTAAATTTACTATAAAGGTGCGAAAGGAGTGCAATTAATCGCGATTAAAACAATTTAATCTACTGACAGCCCAAGATTATTTACATATAAAATGTATCAACAGACATACATAGTAAATGGCAGTTGTGTTTCGGAGATGAATACAAGTCTTATGGGTTTGAAACCACATGCGAGTGAGTAAATAATGACAGAATTTTCATTTTGGGGTGGACTATCCCTTTGTGTACAAATACTCTATTATAGCCTGACCAGAGCCTATTTCAGAAAGTCTGCTTTACTTAAAGCTGCAGTCCGCAGTTTTTCCTCTTTGTCGCCATCTCTGTTCGAAACCTGCAATTGCAGTTATTCGCGGAATTATCAACTTTACGTGAGTTGTGCTTCGGCATGGCACAGCGCGGATGAATCCAATGTTTTGAGGAGAATGTGCAGCAGTCAGTCCACAGCGCCGGTGTGGATACTGTAATTCGCAATCACAGATTCTACTTTTTGGAAGTATGACCAACATAAGAATTTTCACTGGAAAATGTCGTCTGAACAAGTAAGTAACATCCACTTTTGTTCTGACCAAAAAAGGGGAAAAAAGCATTGCAGTAAATCGCGCTGATTAAATCTAACGATCGCTTATCATATCACGTCAAACCGTGCAAATTATACTTTGTTCTCAAATTGTTAATGTTAACAACATCAGCATAGCGTGACTACATTTAATGCCCTTCCGATATTTGTCCTTGTTTTCGCATGGGCCCGGTTGCAGTCTCTTTTTTTCTCCGAAGTCCGAAGTCTTTCGCGTTTTACAGCGGGTGAATCTCCAGTTGTCACTGGTGATTGTCGTTTGAACCTTTCTGGATCCGCCATCTAATTTATAAGTTTAATTATATCAAGTGCTGTGAGAAAAGGCTATAAATCTCCACCTCCAACATCCTCACACTCATAGCCCACAAATGTGACGTAATGACAAAGACATGCTCGAATTTCCCGCGGAAATCCACCAGTACCACTTGAATTAAAAACTTTATTACAAGCTTACCATTTTGAATCGAGCTAAGGCAAGCAAATTGTTTTAAACACTGGCTGGTTATGTACTTGCTCAAAAATTTATTTGGGATAATTTTTTACCCCAAAAAGCTACGGACTGCAGCTTTTAATTACAATAAAATCATATTCAAGTTTTAAAAGTTAGCAAGTTCGAAGGGTCAGGAATGACCTAGAAGCTTTGACAGACGGTAGGAATTTATAGAGAGAGAAAGTGAGAGAGAGGATACAGTTAGACACTTGAATCAGCTCTACATAGAGGAGATGTAACGATCAGATGGGATGCAGTCCAACAATTACATAGACTGACAGAACAAGAAATCTACATGTCATATAGACGTCCTGACAAAACTTACCTGAGTTGGACCTCTTATTATGCCACATTAAAAGAAATTCCACCTTGGCATATAAATGTCTTGCTTGACATTTTGTTTTTTCATTCCAAAGTTATTTTCATTGAAAGTCGGTATGAAATGAATATTCATACTATATTATTTGTATTATTGTAATTCATATTATCTATTTCAGATTCACAGCTATTTTGTAAATGTATCTTACAGATCCTATTGTGAATAATTAATCTGTGTATATGTTTAATTGGCCATTTTTTTTTTTTTTTTTTTTTTTTGACTTTACTAACTTCCAGTGAAAACGACAGGCTTCTCTCTGGTGACATATGCTGTACTTTCCTCATCATTTTTTCTGGTTAATCCCCGCCCCTTGACTGAAAACAAAATTTTTTTTGAGTGCCACTCCCACAATTTAAAATCTAATTATCATTTGATAGATAGAACCAAGTCTACACTGTCTACACTGAATGTGTAAAAGCGAAAGTTCTGAATCCATTTGCTACGTCAGAAATAGAAAGGGCATCTGTCATTGTCGCATCATTAGCATTTACATTAGAAATGCAATGTGGCCACAAGCGTTTCTGACTTTCTCTGAATGCGATTCAGTGATCAGATCTGTTTTGGATCACATGGACACCTCCTGACCACTTGCGACTGAATCACCCGAGATGGATCTTAATATACCATGTATAAATGGTGTGAGAAAAAGAAAACAACAAACAGAAAGAGGCAGTCAGGAAACGCTTAGGGAACAAGAAAAGGTGTCAACCATATCAATGAAAGAACAGAACACATAAGTAAAGGAAAGAGGCAAGAGGGAAAGAAGAGGAAATGGGTTAAGAAGGAGGGGTACTGACAGAGGAAGAGAGAAAAAGACAGGAAGGGAGGGAAGAAGAGATAGACAGGCAGGCAAGGGCTTCTTTAATGAATTAATGACTGCTCTCTCTTTACTCTCTCTCTCTCTCTCTACATCTCTTCTCAGACAAAGATGGAGGATGGTGGGGGGAGAGCAGCGCCGCCGATGAAATAATAAATAAACACATGAATAAGTGAAGAGATACACATGAGGCGCAGCACTCACGCAGGAAGATGGCTGTCTCACTCTCTCTGCCTCTCTCTATAGTTCCATCTCCTGAGTGATGGGCTCTAACTTCAAGCAGCTGGAAGTGTTGAAATATTTAGCGATCATGGGGAAAGGGTGAATGCTAATTTCGGGCAGTCCTATGCGCCCGTCTCGCTGCGCCATGCGCCAGGTCTCTGGTGACCTTATGCTTGGCGAGGGGAGAAGAACTTTGGGCATGCTAACAAGACGGGAATGAACTAGTGCCCAGGCTACAAATGCACGCAACAACATGTGGAAACAGGCCGCAACGGACTTGTTTTCTTGCATTAGCACTGGTTGTCAATCTAACGCTAGTTTCAGAGGCTAAATAGGTCCTGTGAAGTAAACTCTTCGCTCCTAACAGTGGCTTCCCAACACTGGCACTATTGTTTTATACATGCTTACATAACATCGCATGACGGTCAGGTCAACTGACTTGACACAGTTTTGGTGCATGTAACTGGCAAGCGTATGAATGAATCAATAATCTAAACATCTCAAGCATAATAGTGAGATTTAGCCAGATGGCATATCAGTTGTAAAAAAACAATAGCATAAACGTTGCTCAAAATAACACATAATGGGTTATAACCGTCTTAACGGCCTACTGCAGGTGTATCCCTTTTATTGAATGAATAGTGCATTCAAATGAATACATTACAATTTACTCATCCTTATGTCAATCCAAACCCATGTGACTTTATTAAGTGTGAAGATGCCAAGTCTCATGCCAGGTTTGATGATGTCAGTGTTGCCTTTGGTTGCATGTCAATCCCAACGCTGTGTTTTGAACCGTGAATCAAATTTACACTGCAAAAAATCATTTTCTGCATTAGTAATTCATCAAAATAGTCTGGTTTTCAGAAAAATATTCAAGCATCTGTAAAACAAGATTGATGTACTTTTTTGTAAGATATTAAAATTTGATGAATGAAATATATTTTTCTTACCCCTTCCCTTATGAAACAAAATATATATGTGAATACTGGTAAATAAAATGCAATATATTACATAACCCATTTCCATATATGGGAAACAATTTTTCAGTCAAGACAAAAACTGCACTATATATTTTTTTGAAAGTAATAGCTTTTTTGAAGCACTCAATTAATTAATTTCTCTTTCACGGGTTAACACATTGCTTCACACAAAGCTGAACACATTCATAAACCTTTATCTCACTTATATATATATATATATATATATAATATATATATATATATATATATATATATATAGCCTATATATATATATTTGCACAGTTACACATTTCATATGAAAATATGTGTTATGGTAAAAAGTGTTTACTGAAAACATAAAGATTTTGAATTTTTTTTAGCACAATTTAAAATGGCAAATTAGATAAATGTATCTAATATAAATATACATACATGGATATCTATCTATCTATCTATCTATCTATCTATCTATCTATCTATCTATCTATATATATATATATATATATATTATTGAAAATTAAATTACATACTAAATATGTTAATTTAATTACATTAAATATTACATATGTTTCAATAAATGAAAAGTGGCAATTCCTTATGTATTATTCAATATATTGCAAAATATTAACAACATATTATTCTATATATTTTCTATATTTATTCAATAATTTATTATATTGATTGTTCAAATATAGAATGTAGATTGTTTTAAGTTAGATTTTTTTTTTCTGACAAAGAGGGATACTAATGATACTGAAAAATACTGATTAAAGGGAGTAAAGGGTAATTTACTAAAAATGACAATTCTATCATTTAGTCATCTTCATTTTGTTCCAAATCCAAGACGTTCTGAAACACATATTAATATTTTTTTTATATTTACATATTTTTAGTGGGAGATTTCTCAGAATCCGAAGTGCAAACATGCTTGTGTGACATGAGCACAAACCTTGCTAGTTCTTTTATTTCAAGCAAGCTATTATCATATTTGATCTGCTCTATGTATGTGCATTGATGAATGTTTTTATGTGAATAAAAGCCTTAATTAAATATGGTTTGAATTAAATGCATCATACAGACATCATCATAGACATAGAGTCTACATTTATGGTGCTTTAATGCAGTTTTTTTTTTTTTTTTTTTTTTGCTTTCCTTCTATGGAACACTGTGAAAATTTTTCAAAACTTCCTTTTGTATTCACAGTACTCATTCATGGCATTGGAATGACATTAGTAAATGATGGCAATTTTCATTTTAGTGTGAACTATTCCTTTATTCCTTATTGTTCTTGCTTCTACACTGGCCTGAAGTGACTGTGGTTGGAGGACACAGAGGGACAGGAAGTGCAGGGTGAAAAGAGAGGAGCAGAGGGTTGGCTTAAAGGAAGGTTGGAGGCAGAGATGGAGAGACTCACTAGTATGTGACATGATTTACAGACGGGGCTGCTGGGAGACATCTAGCCGCGTTCTCCCCTGCCACTATAATCGCAGTGCTGTGACCGGCTCCAAAGTGTCTACAAGGGCTGCACTACCCCTCACACACACACACCCAACTAAGGAATCCAGTGTCTGTCCAATTACAGGCTGCCGTTGTCAGACAGACTCCCAAGGCTAGACACGAGAGTGTGGAGGAGAGAGCTAGAGAGAAAAGGAGGACCCGGGAACAATAGGAGCAATGTGACGTGCGACGCCTTCCCATTGTTTTGGCCCTGGGTGTCCTGAGACCTACAAACACAAGTGTATTTACACACACAAACTCACAGACATGCAGTCGCATATATTCATGGAATCTTACACAGATGGGAACGGGATATTTTTCCCTCGCTTTTGGTTTCTATATAAGTACCACCAATTAAAACACATACACAGATCAAAACAGGAACTTGAAGAGGGGTCGTCATTCCAGTACTGTGGTGGAAACATGGTAGACCCTTGTTTAAAAAAAAACGGAAAAAAAACTTGTAGTATACTTTTAAAACCAGTATTTATTCAATTTTACTAAAAATTAAAATGTTAAAACATTTATTTAACATACTGGTAACATTTTAGAATAATGGTTTGTCTTAAGCCCACCGGCAACTATAGTTGCCGCAGTGTATAGTTGTCATTTTCCTTTTGTAAATATTTTTCTAGATGTTATCCGTGTTTTATGTCTCAATGACATGCAAGCAAACAACCAAATAAAGGATAAAAAAAAAAAATTAAAAAAAAGGTATTCACTTCCTTCCTGTCACATGAGGCTGTCAACTTCCTACCCTTACTTCCAGGAAGTATGGCGAAGGCAAACCCTCCCAAAGAAAGGTCTTTTTCATCTATTTTTTGTTGACACATACACATACATACATACATACATACATACATAATCGTGAAGGCATCTAGAATCATCCAAACAAAACAAATCTTACAAGAGATCTATAGTTTTTGTATACTTAGTCAAGCAACTATAGTTGCCGGTGGGCAAATGCTTTGTGAGTATATCATGGGAAAATGGGGTATACTGTGTTAATAGGTTAATAAATCATGACATCTCTACTGTTCATAAATTGTCTGTATGCACTGTTATTTTTGTTATTTGCCATCTTGTTATTTGTTTTTAGTTTTTTTGTTATATAGATATAACTTTGTTCTGCACTATGTTCCACCACTTTAACCCTTGTGCGCTGTTCGTTTGCGGTTTACAGTCGGGCTGTTTGGGGTCTCAGAGACCCCAGGCAACAAAATGTAATTTTATAACTATTTTATTTTATTTTTTTACAAATGTAATTTTACTCAGTTTATTAATGTTTTTACTTCACATTTGGCCATTTTTACTCCACAAAATGTATATAAATAGGATCAAATTCATGTAAAATTGTAAAACGTAAAATTGTATTATGTAAAATTCACCTAAGACCACATTTCTAAATTTCATTCATGGGAATAACAAATTTGAGATGGTTTAGTGTAAGATTTTTGCTCATATTTTGGAAAATGCAGTTTTACAAGTAAATAAAAATCACTTTAACCAGTAGATGGTTAAAGTGTATATATCACTATATATCAGTATACTGATCAGTATATCAGTGGTGGACCGTCAGGGCTAAACACTATCAGAATCACTGACTTGTGCTTTAATATATTTTTTCCATTAATGTGTATTAAATTATTCCCAAAAGTACATTCTCTTTATTCCATAGCTTTTCTCTTGGTTGCGCTGCTTCCAGTAGTGGATTTTTATGTTAGAGCTTTTATCCAATCATATTTCAGCCATCATGTGTTGTCAGGGTCAAAGAAATCTGCATGAGGCCTTCAGAATCAATAGTGAGGCGCCTGTAGCTTAAAATGAATGGTAATGAAACTGTTGCTTTAACCAATCGGATAATCAGTCAGATTTATTCAGCCAATCAGATTTCGATTTGACTGCACCAGGGCCATCTAGCAGGCGTAGCCAACAATAACGTCTGCATTTTCACGTCCTTTGATTGGATGGTCAGTGCGTGTACTATTACTAGTAGTCAGAGCTAGCAAATCGCATCTATAGCGAACTGCATAAACTAAAATATATGCCTGTAAATTTAATAGCTTTTCAATGTAATAGCCACAAATGAATGTTTCTCTCCCTCCTCGACAGAGCCGATCAGCCCTATACGCACACTACGCAAGTTGCTACACAATTTAATCAAGGCCCCAATCAGGTAGACTTGTGTTCTCAAATTATAAAGAGTTTGTGCGCTATTAAAAGCATATTAAGAGATGGATTAATTCAGATATGGCACCACTGAAGACCTAGGTGTGAAATGCACCGCCCAGCACTGATATATATATATATATATATATATATATATATATAAATAATATAAAGTGTCCAAATAATCAAGGAAGTACCGAAAGGTGATGTGCCTAATTAAGATTTTTTTAGGCAAGTGGATTGTTTCCTTAAAATTTTTTGTTTGATATTCATCGTAATTAATTGGTATTAAAGGCACACTATGCAATATTTGCAAGATCTCGCGAGAATCACGACTTGCTTTACGGCACGACGTCACATACATCAACAACATATGAAGCAGCCTCTATGGAAGAAACTAGCACGCATTTCAGACATGAATCATGGCAGAGTCGACGAAGAAAATGCGGTCGGAAGAGTGCAGAGACGGCTCTGCGTGAGTGGAATTTACAACAGTAATGTTAAATACAAGTATTCTAGGAGTCGCTGTTTGAGAAAAACAGAAACTGCATAGTGTGCCTTTAATGTAGTTGTATAAAATGCTTTGACAGTAATCACACATTAACACATTGTATAAATTAGGTCAGTCCAACCAAGTCACACCTTCTGCAGAACATTTGCTTTAAACTGAAAAGTCAGTGATCATCTACCTATCCACATGTCATTAAAAGTTGTACTTTTAAATTGTGAAACAAAATATCACAGTGTGTCTTATCCATACAATGAAATGCAGAGCAACCACTGGCTGTTAAATTGATATAAATAACTTTATAGTTATTATTACATCCCTTTAAAAAAATATTTTTATTGGTGATCTCTTTTTCTCAAATCTTATTTTTTTATTCCCATATATATATACAGTATATATATATATATATATATATATATATATATATATATATATATATATATATATATATATGTATATGTACAGTATACCATCTCCTTGGTACCAAGTTTATATGTTCACAAAAAACATAGAAATACCATTGTACCATGTCCAAAAAGACTTACCACTGGGTCACACAAACCCTCTACTACAGCGTGTCAGTTTGGCCAGTGGTCTCTTTACAGACTGCAGATATAGGACATGCTGGCACAGAAGGTGGGCTTGATCTTGACTGGAGATTAATAAGGTCACACTGCACTCTAAGGCCCAGATCTACTGTCACTCTACATTACTGCTTCTTCTCCTGCAGGTTCTGCGTGTAAGTTCTGAAATAAGCAATGCTTGCATGAGCTCACCACACATAGCCCACCCTCCATCTCCCTCTGCTTCCCTCTCAATGTGTTTGTGGTAATGACTTACACATGTCTCCATTAAGACTCTTGGCACTTGGCATGAGCCTTTCCCACTGGCATTAATTGATATAGCTCTTTGTGAAGAGGAGAGGGTCCAGAGACCATAAGGACTTCACTTGCCATATTTTTCCAAATGCACTTTGCAAATAAGAGTAGCAACTGCGGTTCAGAAACACAATCATATAAATGAAACATGGAATATAATGACCATTTCAAGATAAAGGTTGAATCTCATCTGTGTGAAGTGTTAATGTGAACTCAAGTTCGACTTGAAATTCACACGGCCACTTGTGAACTTGTGAAGTCTCTTCAAGGAAGAGCAGAACACTTGCTTGACTTGCTCTTCATCTGTTTAAGTGTGTTAGAGCACTCTTTGAAGACTCTGAGGATCTAATAACTGTAGTTCTGATTGGTGATTCTGATCAAAGGAATTACAGTCAATTTGATGCTGAATATTTTGTGAGTGGACCATGATGTCCTGACCTCTGAGGAGACTTCTGGTGCATGCCGGCAAACACACTCTTGGGTAAATGTGACAGTTTATTTTTGACCACACATACATACGCATATGTGTGCACTTTCGTTTCCGCGGGCCCTTTGTGAGGGCTGCTGCGGAGCCAATGGAAATGAGGTGCCCAGCTGTGTGCCAGCCGTGGCCCCCAGCTACACACAATGACCCTTGTGTGTCTGTGGAGGAACGATTCTCGTTGCCAGCCAGTGTGATTTTACATTTTATGCATATAGTAACTTACTGCATGGCTCTTTGGAAAACCTCAAAAAAATAAGTACCAAAAGACAGTGGGGTTTGGGGGTCAGGGAATATATATACACACAATACAATATTAATGTAAGTGATAGAATCAGTGGAAGTATCAGGTGATTTTTGCATTGGTAGGAGCAGTACAGTAAGAATTGGCTATGTGAGGTATTTACTAAGTGCAGGTAACAATTATTGTTATGGTAATTACTTAAGAAATTTTGATAAAGCGTTGTATTATACAGATATTGATCATCTAATTTGAACTTAAAATAATGTTTCAAGTGTGTTTATTTATTAAAGGGGTCATATAATGGTACATGCACTTTTACAAGTTGATTGTACTGAAATGTGTGTTGGCAGTGCCTGTACACAACCATCATAAAATGATAGAAATCCAATCAGTTTTTTATTTTTTATTTTTTATCTTCTTATATGTTTCCGCCCATCTCAAATCAAGCTGTTCGATTTTGTGACGTCACAAAATCGACGCCCCTCCCACGATTGTTGATTGACAGGAACGTTTCAACACAGACCTGCCCTTGCTCGTGAGCGAGCTGTCAATGACTACGTTTACATGCTGTCAAATATCGGGTTATGGTCGGGTTAAGGTCACTATTTGGGTTTCTGAAACATTCGGAATAACCCGTTTACATGCGTGAGTAGAGAGAGTTACTCCTGTATACATGGAATTTGTAATCAATTGGCAATATCCCGATGTAAACGGCGACGCACGGTTAGCGTCTGGACGTACGGACAACGTTAAGACGCAATGTGCGTCATTTACGATTCTTCTTCCTGTATCCAAAGGCAACAACAACAGCAGCAGCACGCGGATAATGAATAGTTCGGGGCAGATAGCGATCGCCTTTGTTTGCGATTTCCTCCTCGCTCCAAAAGTGTGGTGCTGTGCTGCGTCTCGCCATGTTTACCTATACTTCTTGTTTACTTCCGGTATACTGCACGCGGGTTTTTGTATGCGCCGTCTATACTCAAAATACCAAGATTCCTTGCGAATAGAACATGCGCAGAACACAAATCAATGTCCCTTTTGATGGGGATATGCCGATACGCGTTTACATGACCAAATATTCGGGTTAGAAAAGGGGTACCCCAGGGATAATATCCGGGTTTTTAAAAACCGGGATATGAGCATATCCGGGTTTTTGCCGGTGTTTACATGGCCGTGCGCGACCGGGTTATTGCTAATATCCCGGTTTTGAACGGGTTATTGGCTGCATGTAAACGTAGTCAATCATAGCCCGCGCGGACCGGCGCGGTCATTGTTGATAACTGGAGCACTGAGCAGAATGGCGTCTAAGCGACTGTGGTGTTCTGTTCTTGGGTGTAATAAGGAACACAGCAGTCATTTTGATGTTCATAAATCCGAACCGCTGAAGACGCAGTGGCTGAGTTTGTTTTCGAATGGAATATTCCCCACAACGTCAATGCTTTCATGTTTGCGCGAATCATTTCACACACCAGACTGCTTTACAAACGAGGGTCAGTAAAGCTGTTTTTGCTAAGAAGCTGCTCCTGAAAAAAGGATCAGTACCAACTATTCGTGTTCCTGCTGCACCTCCAGAAGAACTGAAGTGAGTGTAACGTTTTATTAACCTTTATATTCATATTTATATTAATGTTAATGTTATTATATAACACATGTTATTGTGTTACAAACAGTGTACGCACAGAACAGAGGGGAGGGGTGAGCAAAGCTCATTATCATTTAAAGACACATGCACTTATACAGCGTGCTGAAAACAGAGCTGTTTATGACCAGGTAAAATGAGTGTTTTCTTACAATACTAATGAGAATTTTTAATTAAAGTATATTACAAACTTTTAATTTAGACCCTAAAGAATCATATTAGCTTGTACAAAAATGGCATTATATGACCCCTTTAAGTAGCCATGTATGTGCTATAATGTACAGTCAGCTAATAAATAACGCAAAATAATACAAAATTAACTAATTCAGAGTGACTAATTCAAACCATCCTCTTCAAGTTAGTGTTTATTTTACAGTAATGACTGACTGGAAACACACAAATAATTCATTAAAATTAAGGTACAACACAGCACAGGGGGATAAATGAGAAGGTACATATATAAATAATAGCCATGCAATTTCAACAATCACATGATGAATCTACAGCGACATTACAAACATGTAGCTATATTAAGACTCAATCCTGCACACTGTAATTATTACTTTTTCTTAAAATCTCTGTTTTTCTCCAAATGTCCAACTCCCATGAGTGTGTGTCTGTGTGTGCTGATGTCCAGTCTCCCGCTGATGCAGCGTGTGATGATTGCCGTGCTCGGACCACCCGCGGCCCAGCACAGCGCGAGACACACGACGCTCATCTCGCGGAATCTAGCACAAGGCCTCCACCGCTACCACTGCCTCGGCCGCTGCCTCGTTTTACGCTAAATTAACCAACATAAATTGGCCGAACAGAGCAAAAAAAAAAAAAAGGTTTAATGGCTAGGGGTGTCTGCTGGAAAACAGAGAGTGGGTAGAGAGAGAAAGTTTCGGAGAGGAAAACAAGACCAAACCAGAACGAAAGATCGCTCGTAAAGTTAAAACCAAAGCCAGACGGAACTGAGTGCTCAGGGTTTCAGATATTCCCTTTGAACAGAGAAATTCTTTCATAACTAGAGACTTTTTTGGATTATTTTTGGGGCCTGAGAGCATTGCAGGGAAGAAATAAAGCCGCATGCACAAGAATAGAAGGAAATTGTAAAAAAAAAAAAAGAGAGTTTAACTTGTGGCAAATAGAGTGGGCAGCAATGAAAGATATTGGATTCTTTGGAATATTGTCACCAACCCCGTGTGACAGAATAGTTTAAATAAAGTCTAAGGATGTTCAGACTACTTTTGAGTAATTCAGAATGCAGGAGATGGTTTAGTACTTAATTTAGTTCACCTGCATTATGCTGCACCTGATTCCTCTCTAAGAGTACTTTTCTTTTCAGCAGATCTTACACTTAACCTGACTTTTTGCCTTGCTGCCCTATGAGGCAATGACTTTGCAGGCAGCGTCTGTGCACAAAGGTACCTCACGAAACTGATTTCGGACAGACTTCTGAGGCAGCCTAACGGTTTAATGATCTACTGCAAAATAGAGAGAGCTTTGGTGAAAACTAAGTGAATATTTAATATATATGCTATATATTTCTCGCTAAATGACATAAGTGGAAAACGTTGAATCAGAAATGTACATTTACATACAAGCTGATGACCAGCCGCAACTTTCAGACGCCATCTTTATTTGTCTAGCTCAACTGTCACAGAATAGAAAGCACAGGATTGTGGGATATCAAAGACAGCGAAGGATACATCAATGCTGCCTTCGAAAATCTATCAGATTAAGTTATCTCAGGAGACAGGAAGTGAAACTTACATTGCATTCGGACGTGCCTTGATGCCTTCCTACTTAGGAATGCGTCCTGCCAAGGCAGCATGTATCAGGTTTCGGACGCAGCCCATGTTTGTCACTTGTTTAGCCACTACGGAGCCAAACTAAATTGATAACAGCAATGGTGGCTTTCATGACACCTTCATCTGATTAACTGCTTTAAGGGTTAGTTCACCCCCCCCAAAAAATAATGAAAAGGCTGTCATCATTTACTCACCCATCGCTTCAAACCTATAAGACTTTCATTCATCTTTGAAACACATGGATACATTTTTATTGAAAGCTAAGAGATTCCTTTCCCTCCATTGAAGATCTAATACACCCAAAAAATACACAATGCTTCAAAAAGTTTGTAAATTGATTGTACATTAATTGTGCTGTGATTTTAGGCTTTTTGCCATTGTTGTTTTGTTTTGTTTTTTGACATTTGGAAGCAAAATCTGGATCTTATTTAGAAAAAAATACTGGACTTGAAATGACATTCTTGCTGTGTGATCTAAATGTCACATTTAGGTTTAATTTTATTTTGTAATTGTCATATCTATGATAGTTATGTCATGTTCCTGGTTATGTCATGTGTTTCCCGTGCCTCATGTGATCGTGTCATGTGCATCTTTGCTCAATGTGTTTTGTTATTAGGCTTGTTCGACTTAAAGCGGCGCTGCACATACCGATTGGTGTATGAAATCAAAGTACCGCTAGAGCGATGCAAAAGCATAAAGAGTCTGCTCTCTAATCACTCTCATGGTAATTTGATGTCATACACCAATCTGTCTGTGCAGCGCTTCAAGTAAAACAATCATATAGATTTATTCTAGTCATGTGTTTCTCTATTCTGATCGTCATTGGCTTGTTGTTTGATTCCTCTCATGTGTTATGTGTTTTCTCCATGGCTGAATCCGAAATCGCCCCCTAAACCCTCAATCCCTATCCTCTACATTAGTCCACTAATACAGTTCACTTGAAGGAGAGAATGAAAACAAGTGAGTGAATTCTGACAGCCGTTGATCAGGTGCACATCATGTGGGATAGAATGAGTGCACTCGATAACGTCAACTATGGTATCGGACACCACTACAAATGGCTGTCCCCTCAAATAATGCCCTATTTGAGGGTATAGAGGCGATTTCGGATTCAGCCCATGTGTATTTATAGCCCTCATATAGTCCTTTGTTCTGGGTCTAGCTTTGTTTCTTGTAACCCCTCTGTCGATGAGTTTGTCAAGTTTGTTTATGGTTCATATCCAAGTCTGTTCTAGTCAAGTCATGTTAAGTTCAAGTGAAGTCATCATTTGATTCTGGTTGCTCCGTCACCATTTTTAAATAAAACTGCACTTGGGTTCACTTCAACTCTGCTTGCCTTCAGTGGACTATACGTTACAGAACGTTACACTCACACGTGCATTTGTATATCAATGCTGACAGAATACTGTACTAAAATATTCTGACAGTGCATTCATGTAATACTTATGAATGACTCTTATGAGCTGGTTTAGTGAATAAAAAATTTACAGTGCAACCAGTGAAGTTGGATTCCTGAATAAATTGCTCAAATGAGTTGGTTCCTTTCAGTGAATCAAATACAGCCCAACTAACCAACACACTGGAAATTAGTAACTATTGTACATTTGACTAATTGGTAGCTAATTTGTATGAATTTGTTCATATGTTTTCATGTGATCTGATTATTATTATAAAATAAATCTGAATCTAAATAAATTAATCTTTGTAAAAATCACAATTCAAAATCAGTACAAAAATGGCACATCATAAAACAGGTTTATAGTTATGTACATTAGACTTACATCTGTGACTATGTTGCTGACTGGTTGTTCACGCGATAACGTTCAGTTAAGATACACATTATGCATTTTGTTGGTGGCATAATAAATATTAAGGAATGAAATATGTTATCACATTTTTTGTTTCAGAAGATGCGTAATATACCGTATAACAGTGAAAACATGGATAGTTGGAAAATTCAGTCAATGGCGGGGAAAGAGTGAAGTACATTTGAAGTCAATTATGTACACTACCAGCCTACACAAATTCAGACACTAAGAATTAGCAACATCTGTTTTCTTTATATATCAATATTTTCAAACAATGTTCATAAAGTTTAAGATGTTATAAGTATGTAAAACTATGTGAAAAAGGTACTGAATCAAAAGAGTAAACAACTACAAGCCAAGAATACTTAAAATACATAATTATACGTTTAAGTATATTTCGATCAAAAGATTGAGTACAAGTATCTGCCAAATATAGACATTTCTGTCAGTATTAGTCAAGTATACTTAAGTGTAACTGAGAGGTACTGTATATAAAGTCAAGTCAAGTCACCTTTATTTATATAGCGCTTTTTACAATACAGATTGTTTCAAAGCCGCTTTAAAGTGATAACAGGAAAATAATGCAACAAAGTTTGTTTCTGATGTACAGCAGATCTAGAAGAAAATCGTGTCAAAGTCCAGCTTAAGAAAATTCAGTGATGATTAATTTCTGTTGTAAAAAAGTTATTAATTTTGTTCATTTATCTATACAGCCGCTCTGGAGAAAACAGTAATGTCATCGTCCAGCTCAGTTCAGTTCTCATACAATGGAGTCAATGCAGGCAAATCAATAATATTGTTGAATATTAAGTGTCCCCAACTAAGCAAGCCAAATGCCAAAGTCGACAAGCACGGATGGCAGGTTAACAGGCTAGCGGAATGCTAGCGATAGCGATTTAGATTAAAGCCAGCGATGTCAGATCAATGTGAAAGTCAATATTAGATAATATCATAATATATAGTAATGATTAAATTAGATTAAGCAATATAAATGGCAGGAAAGATAGAAAATAGAGTTTAAAAACAAAGCTATACAGAGCAACAAATGCAATTCACTCAGATGGGAAACCGCTGTGCAACCAGTATATTTCTGAGAAGTACATAAAAAGTAGACTGAAAGTATCTGATAAACTGACCATATACAGTACTTAAGTGTGTTTAAGTTCAATGGAACATCAGTGACTGGAGGTGCTGTACTTGTGGTATGAATGCCCATGTGCATGACCATCACAAACACATGCTATAGCCTGCGTTCCACTGACAGCCCCCTCCGCCGACTGTCTGTATGCCAGTCATGTTCAGAGAGTGAGTGAGGGGGTGGCAACTCCTTTAAAAATGTGGGAATGAGGGCACACACACAGAGAGCCTGGGCCTCTGCTTTCACACATTCCAGTTGAGGGCATATTGAGCTCATTAACATTACTAACTAACAATGCCTCTTTGTACTGGCAAATGGGGTTCGAGAAGGCGCCAAATTGCCTCAAGTGTCTTAGTGTGTGTGAAAATGCTTGGGTGTGTGGTGTCTTCATTTGTGTGTTTCTGTAAAGGGGGAGGGGTGGTAAGATGTATATCATGTTACACAGACATGAATTAGCAAGCGGGGTTATGATACTGCCGTGCTTAGAGTCTGATTCTCCCAGCAGTCTCTGTTATTTAAAATTGGCAAGTTTCTTTGTATACTGTATGAAAGGCATTTATGCTCCAAAATATGAACATTTGGTCAGTATTTATGATGTTGTTTCGAATTTGTCATTTTCACTGCACGAATAAGCACGGATGAGATTTGGGAGCTACAGGAAAGTGGAAGATTTTAGGTGAATAATGACTTAAATTTCAGTCTGTTTCTTAGAAAGCTATCACAAAAAATAGCATATACCTTCAGAACTCGCATTTGGCGCTTTGAACCCTATTGGCTAACATGCTAGTGTCCCGTCATAAGGATACACCCCTAAAAAAATGTTTCTCAGATTTATGCAATTCACGTGGGACATACGTTTCAGGTTGGAAAAAGGCTGCAACACATCCCTGACAAAAACACAATATAGGCTATTTCTTTATATGTAAAATATTTTGAATTAGCACCATATCTACTGAATACAGCTTTAATATCTACAACATATCTACATCTTACGATTAAAGCTGAAATTCTTGACAGCTACTGTCACATAAAGGACACACTGTCCTCAAGCACACTTACACAAGGTTTAATGCTATGATGTGAATGAACAAGGGATACGCAATACTACAGACATTCATATTTTACTGGGTGGGTTTGTCAGAATGACTGTTTTGAAGGGATAGTTCGCCCTTAAATGAAAATGATGCAATCATTTATTCAAGCTCATTCCTAATCTATCTGACTGACTTTCTTTTGTGAAACATAAAATTGAGGCATTTTGAGAAATACCTCAGTGTTTTTTTAAAGTTTACAATGACATGTTTGGTTACCAACCTTTTTCAAAATATCTGTGTTCTTTGCAGAAGAAAGAAAGACATACATACAGGTTTGGAACAGCACAAGAACGTCCTTTAAGTAAGCTGATTCAGGCTTTGAATTAGAGCTGATTTTAAGAACATCATCCAGTTGGACACATTTTCTTGCACAAAATTGAATACAAAATCCAGATATAATAGTCAGCCTTACTAATAGACTTACTACTTGACCCATTCCTGAAATATAACATCTTCTCTCTTTATCTATCCTGAGTGGCCTTCTTTAATTCGTTCTCACCATCGCTTCCTCTCCTTCCATACACGCTTCCCCCCGGCTCATACTTGCATCTTTTCCCGGCCCTGAGAGAGAGACAGACCGAGTGTGGAAGGAAAAGGTTAAAACAGGCCGTCTTTCAAACGCTCTTCATCGGCTGCTGGCCTGCATAATTTATGGGCTTGTTACTGTAATCAAAAATTCTTATTTATTTGGAAGGGTTGTTGGGGTAGGGGGTAGAGAGAGGAGAAAGATAGAGGAAGACAGTACACGCACACACACACACGCTTCCCTGTGAGCCTCCAGCTTTTCATGTGAAACGAGGTGCTGCTTTGTTGTCCCCTGGGTGGGTCCTACAGCACACTCCGACACGCACAAAGACACATGCATTCCCAATAAACTCTCACATACAGCACATGCATATTAAAATTGCTTCTTTAAAAATCTTGAAAAAATGTTTATGATGGATGCAGTGCAGTGCAATGTCTGTCCCTCAGGGCGGGGTCCGACCGCTCGCTTGCAAACACACATGCACACGCGTAGACAGAAACTTAGTGATTAGTCTTACTTCAACCACATGCGTAGACGCATAAGCAATGCCACAGAGAGCTTGTACAATCAGAAGTGTAGCCCATAAGTAAACTGGGTGTAATTTCTCAATCCTTATCATTAAAACTAAACAGAATACACTCAAGATTTGGAATTCACAAACGTGGGTTAGATCTTACGCACAGTTCTGAAGAAAAAAAGTTTCCCTAACCCCCGGGAAACTCCAGCAGAGAGGTTTGGCTGGTTCTCTGGCCACCATGGTTCTGTCTGCCATCCAGTGTGGTTTTGTGTAGTGCTGGCTGTCAGGAAAGGCTGGGAGAAAGAGGAAAAAAAGAAAGTGAGATTGAGCATGTTTATATACACACACTGATACACTGATAACTCCCAAAAAATTTGTTTAATGAATTAACCTGGTGTCCCTGTTTACATGCAAACCAAAAACCTGGCAATGCAATGCAAATTTACAAGACCTTTTTTTTTTTTTTTTTTTTTTTTACAAGATGCTCTTAAATCAGTGTTCCTGTTATGCATCACACATGCACAATACAATTTTTTTTTAAAAGCCAACAGAAAGCAGATTTATGTGTTTACACTCCAAGCGAAATCGGGGTAAGGTGTCGATCAGCTGTGTATGCCTAAGCTGTCTATGACCTAACTGAGATAAAGGAAACCGTGTTAACACGTTTTGACCACATGCATTGTCTGCTTATTAAGCATAATAGGGTTAGGAACTTGCATGTAAACACACTCAATGATGTGTTCCGACAAGGTGAGATTCCTTCTTTGACTCTGGGCAATAGTCTCTTATATATCTTATATTGTGAGAGATCTCATATAGCTTGATCATTTGAAATAAAGAGATTGATGTGCTATGAAACAATTTTTTTTAGAACTTAAAACTTCCTTCACAGTCCAAAAAGACCATTAAACTAAATGCCAGAAATGACTTCTGAAATCCTTGGATTTCTGATGACAAAACCCTGAAACATTTACACATCAATGATGCCGATGCAGTGGTCAGAAATTTAACCCGTGCAGTCATGGTGAGGTTATAATGAGAAAGTAGGATAGATACTAATTATTTCTAAACACTAGGGGCCGGTTAAACCAGCTGCGTGTGAGTTATATCTTAAGCATTTTAACATGTCAGTTAAAAATGACTCACTATTTGGCAGGTATTGCATTAAAGTCGCCATTTTTATTCATGCAGTTGTAACTGCTTATCAACGATTTATAATGCATTTGTACATGACTTATCGGTCATTAACAAACACCTTTATAAACCCTTTACAAAGGGAACCTTAATGTATTTGTGAGTCTTGCGACGTAAAGGAGCACTAAATTAAAATGATCTTACTACTAAACATATTTGAGTTGTACCATTAAACTTACGTGTACCATTAACTCTACAAATTCTATAAAACTAAATATTTACACAAATACCAGGAGCAACAGTTGGAATAAAACAGCAGATTGATTGAAATGCATTAATTTCTTTCCTCTTTTACCTGACAGATTTCAATGGCTTAGAAACACATCATTTTTACATTTACATTTGTTTACATTAAATGAATAAATTACTTCAGAAATGAAAATGTCATTACAGTTTTTTTCGATTGCTAAATGACAGTGGGCACAACTGGAGTCACATGTGCAAAACTCTAACTACAGTCTGCACAGCAGCAGTTCATGTGGACCAAACTCTAGTTCGTTTTTCATTGCTTGAACAGTTTTCAAAACTCTACACACTTATCCCATACTTTAACCACAACCTGCACAACACTGTGGATTTACAGCACTTTGTTCAAATGCTAACACACTGCTGTCAAAACTGTGAACCACACATTCAAAACAGAATAGATTTCAGCCTTGTGCCTTTCAAACACTGCTGACTGCAATTTCAGGTAAAAGGCTATAAGCAGGTGTCTTGTTTTAGACTTGTTAGTGAACACACACACACACACACAATATATATATATAGAGCTCAGAAAGACTAATTTTGGAAATGGAACAAGGAAGACGGGTTTGTGGAGGGAGAAGGGTGGCAGGGAGAGGGCGGATGCGTGCCGGATGTGAGGACACGAGTCCAGAGGACTGCCAGGGATGGATCAGGCACTCCAGAAGGTTCTTCCCCAGGTGCATGGCAAGAGAGAACATTAGATGTGATGTTGATGAAAACCTGTGGCCTGATGCTAGAGAGAGGCAGGATTAGCCCCTCAATTATTTGTTCGAATTACAGTTTGTACTTTTAGTTTCTACCTTTTTTTTCTCATTACTGTAATTCCGTAAATTACTACAGACTATTGAAGCAAACTGCTAATTTTCATTTACCTTAAAGAATTATGTTCTAAAAATGTAAATAAATCATGTGAAAGAATGTCACTCTTTTCTTTGAAGAAAATATTACTTTGTATGAAGTCACTGAAATTGTTCAAACTGTAAAGATGAAAAGTTTGTATTTTCTGTATTGGTGTTTGATGCTAGTGTTTTTCCTCTCTGTCTGTCTCTGTGTGTGTGTGTGTGTGTGTGTGTGTGTGTGTCTGTGTGTGTGTGTCTGTGTGTGTGTGTCTGTGTGTGTGTGTGTGTGTGTGTGTGTGTGTGTGTGTGTGTGTGTGTGTGTGTGTGTGTGTGTGTGTGTGTGTGTTGCGTTCAGATAAATCCCACAAAGATGGCAATACCCAAAATCCTTGTCCTTGTGGGGACATGTTTTGGTCCCCATGACAAAAACAGCTTATAAATCATACTTTTTTGGAAATGTAAAAAATGCCAATAAAGTTTTCTGTGAAGGGTAGATTTAGGGGAGGGTTAGGGGATAGAATATACAGTTTGTACAGTATAAAAATCATGTCATTGAAAAGTCCTCATAAAACATGAAAACCCAACGTGTGTGTGTGAAGTGTGAAGTGATCCACCCAGACTGTGGTGGCTTCCACAGAGATGAGTATGGAGCATCTCACATAGTTGAAATCTTGTAAAGCACTGTGGTTCAAACCAGCGTCTCAAACACTGACCTCAGAGCCATGACAGTCAGAAGGCACTTATCTCTTCCCGAAAGTCTGTCAAACCTCAGAAGCAGAAACATTATGACCAAAAACATTTGTATTTCAAGCGCTGTCAACACAAGCAATGCTAAAGACACAGGTCCATCACATAATCAATGTGTGTGTGTGTGGATGAACTGTGTTTCAACTATTGTTAGTGAAAACACTTTGGAAGTTTTATTATTGTTGTGTTTTGGGTGCTTATTTGTTTGGTAAAGGAATGTTCTAGGTTAAAAACAGCTTAAAAAGATAGTTCACCGAAACATTATGTCATCATTTGCTCACCTTCATGCCATTCTAAACCTGTAGGCGGATATCTTTTCCATAAGGTAGACATTTTAAAACCAGTCAGTGGAAGTATTATTGTGTACTGTCAGCTCTCATAATGTGCCAGGACCCTCAGACCCTATGTTGCACTTCAAGCACTGCTTTAGTAAAGCTTTTTAAAGATGTATTCAGTAGTTTATATAATGCATATATGTATGGAAGTATGTACCCAGAGCTCCTGAAAAACCACAACAAATTCATTGCGTGTTTGTACACACTTGGCGAATAAAGCTCATTCTGATTTTGAGCATCACTCTTCTTTGTGTACTTTAAGTTCATACTGATACCACAATGCTGTTAGACGCTGCATTGCCAACTATATATGTGGATCAGCACAATCAGCTCTGAGTTTTATGCTAATTACTGATATTAGTCAGTTTTAGAGAACGGTCTACACAATAATTACTTCACGTATCTGTACACACAAAAAAAAAGAGTCTTTGTCTGTCTTTTGACTTTTTCTGCTTCTTTGGCTGTATGGGTACTGATTGTCCAATGTGACCTCATGAGAAGTTTTCCTCTGTATTTTATGTAAAGTATGATACCACATGTACATTTCCATAGACACTGAAACGTACAATATTGACATGTTGATAGCACTAAAACGTAATTATTTACTTATGAACAACTTTGCAGACGTACAAATGTGTACAAATCATTATTTATAAATATTAAAATCATGACATTGATATATTGATTCTATTGTATTTAATTGTCATATCAATGACCTTGTTTATCACTACTTGATATGAAATTATAACATTTCACTCTGTTATGTGACTTCTGCTGCAAACTCGTTTTGAAGGATGACAATGTTAAACAAGACAAATTGTAAATTTACAAAAGTAATAAATTGTATTTGTGCACTGTAATCCAAAGGAAGAGACCCAAATTCTAGACTTTATTCTGCGATCTTCATTTCCATTCTCAGCAGTGACCGCCAACGTCAAATCAAAGCCACTTTAAGGCAAGCCTACAACCTTACCTGGAAAAAAGGGAAGGAGACAGGAGGACTTTTTTTATGTCAATGGAGGAGAGGCTCCATGACGCTGAATAAACCACTTTTGTTAAGAAATAGCTCATCATTTAATGAGTCGACAGCCCATCGGTGTCACACGCATCACACACATCACACACATGACCAGCGTCATGCCAATAGTGACACACTATTCACACACAGCGACCAGCGTCGGCCAATAGTGAGCCTACGTGCTGACGTACAACCCAGGAGCGCTGCGCTGTTACGCTACGTGAACTCAGTTGAATTACGTCGTTATTTTTGTTTTGTTTTTTGCGCACAAAAAGTATTCTCATCGCTTGATAAACTTATGGTTGAGCCACTGTAGTCACTTGGACTATTTTAACGATGTCTTTACTAACTTTTCTGGGCCAGCAAGTTTCGATCCCATAGAAGCCTATGGAGGAGTGATCCAGCTCTCAGATTTAATAAAAAATATCTTGATCCAAGTTACAGCAGCCATTATGCTTTATCCAATGGTAGAGCCATGGACCCCCGTATCTCCTCTTATCTTAATGTGATTACACTTGTCAATCTGTTATGTTTTTCTGGTAACACTTTAGAATACTGTTCCTTCATTAATGAATAACTACACAGGAACAAATGAGTAACGCACTATTACTAACAAGAAACTCTGATTAACAAATTAGTAAGTAATAGTGCTCAGTTGAATGTGGTAGTTCACTGTTAGCTAATCAGTAACAACTATTTTTTTCAAACCTCCCAGAGAACTACTGTATACAGGTACATACTCAACATGAATAATGCATAATTTATAATAAAAGGTAACGATAACCTACTAGTAAAGATTCAAGTGCTACTACATTCTTCTAAAATAACTAGTAATTATTTGGATCAGTATTTCAAAGTGAAAAACATGATAACTACCCAATATTAACTGAAGTCATTGTAAACTTTTGAGACTTTTGTAAGATTTTGAATAGTAATTCCTTCCGATGGATTTAGAAACACTTTAGTCATTAATAATGTGTTCCCATGATATTCACTTTAGAATACTGATCCAAATTATTAGTAGTTCCTTTAGAAGGAATTATAAATTACACTTGATTCATTAATAATGGGTTACCAATACCTTATATTATACATTATGCATTATCAATATTAATTATGAACCTGTACACAGTAGTTCTACCAGAAAGACTCGGGAGGCAAAATACTGTAACAAGTATACATTTATTAACAGCCCAGCAAGCAAATATTATGATAAAAAGTTATTTGGCGTAGGCCCCATCCGTAGCTCGCAATCCGAGGGTAACGGAAATATGCATTTCCTGCCTGAAGACGAAGGCAGGGGCGCAGTCGACCCCCTGTGAGGTATGGGCAGGGACCATCCTGGTGGTGGTTGGGAGGATGGAGGTGAATGTTGGCGTCAGCATCTGCGAACTCAGACGTGTAAGTACCTATCTTTTATACTACAAGTATTAGAACACGATTGGATAGATGAGAAGGTAACAAGTGACGTAACAATCGAGTCTTCCCGGCAGAACTTACGTTAAAGCTTTCGTTTCTTAGTAGTCTTCAGTGAGGTATGAAAAATAGTAGTTACTGATTAGCTAATAATGAACTACCACATACCCACAGTATTCTAAAGTGTTACAGTTTTTCTTTATAACTGTACATCATTTTTTTAAGAATTATATAGAGGCTCAAAATATCTTTATAATGGTATAATGTTACTAAAATTTAAATTTTAGTAAACACATTTCAGTCCATTACATTTTATATATTATTTTTGTATTCTCTATAAAATGGTTAGGTTTGGGTTTGAAATGAGCATTACTTTTGATTAGCACTATTTGAGTGGAACGAAAGGGCCGCACATTATTCTAAACAGCCTACTAAATGTAATTAAGTATTATGAAAGAACATGATTTCATTCCTACTATGGTAAAAAAAAAAAAAGGTAATATCTTTGGAAATTTCAATTCGGTATATTGATTACTGAACTAGAAATCTGCCTGGTTTTCAGTGCAGAAAACTGGCCACCTTAAAGTGAGTTCATCCTAAAATGAAAAATGAGTGCGAGTGGGATTTTTTTTTAATGATCCTTTTGTGGTCCATAAAAGAAAGAAGGGCATACAGCATTAGAACAACACCAGGGTAAGTAAATTACGACTTAATTTTCATTTCACAAATTCTCACTTACATATAATCAGGTATAGTATAAAATATGCTCATTTGGCATGCTGTCTAAGGTGAGGGCCCCGAGCTCGGGATTTGGCCGGAACCCAGAGTACACATCCCACCCTTGGCTGGGATAGGAATAATGGAGAGTGAGCAGTTGGGGTGGAAGAGGGATGCTGGAAAAACTGTTGTGGAACATAGGTAAGTCGGCTCTATAAGCCTCCTCTCGCACTGATTGGGTAGATTATCTGAATACAGTGAGGAAAATAAGTATTTTAACACCCTGCTATTTTGCAAGTTCTCCCACTTAGAAATCATGGAGGGGTCTGAAATTGTCATCGTAGGTGCATGTCCACTGTGAGAGACAATCAAAAAAAAAAATCCAGAAATCACAATGTATGATTTTTTAACTATTTATTTGTATGATACAGCTGCAAATAAGTATTTGAACACCTCAGAAAATCAATGTTAATATTTGGTACAGTAGCCTTTGTTTGCAATTACAGAGGTCAAACGTTTCCTGTAGTTTTTCACCAGGTTTGCACACACTGCAGGAGGGATTTTGGCCCACTCCTCCACACAGATCTTCTCTAGATCAGTCAGGTTTCTGGGCTGTCGCTGAGAAACACGGAGTTTGAGCTCCCTCCAAAGATTCTCTATTGGGTTTAAGTCTGGAGACTGGCTAGGCCATGCCAGAACCTTGATATGCTTCTTACAGAGCCACTCCTTGGTTATCCTGGCTGTGTGCTTCGGGTCATTGTCATGTTGAAAGACCCAGCCTCGACCCATCTTCAATGCTCTAACTGAGGGAAGGAGGTTGTTCCCCAAAATCTCGCAATACATGGCCCCGGTCATCCTCTCCTTAATACAGTGCAGTCGCCCTGTCCCATGTGCAGAAAAACACCCCCAAAGCATGATGCTACCACCCCCATGCTTCACAGTAGGGATGGTGTTCTTGGGATGGTACTCATCATTCTTCTTCCTCCAAACACGTTTAGTGGAATTATGATCAAAAAGTTCTATTTTGGTCTCATCTGACCACATGACTTTCTCCCATGACTCCTCTGGATCATCCAAATGGCCATTGGCAAACTTAAGACGGGCCTTGACATGTGCTGGTTTAAGCAGGGGAACCTTCCGTGCCATGCATGATTTCAAACCATGACGTCTTAGTGTATTACCAACAGTAACCTTGGAAACGGTGGTCCCAGCTCTTTTCAGGTCATTGACCAGCTCCTCTCGTGTAGTTCTGGGCTGATTTCTCACCTTTCTTAGTATCATTGAGACCCCACGAGGTGAGATCTTGCATGGAGCCCCAGTCCGAGGGAGACTGACAGTCATGTTTAGCTTCTTCCATTTTCTAATGATTGCTCCAACAGTGGACGTTTTTTCACCAAGCTGTTTGGCAATTTCCCCGTAGCCCTTTCCAGCCTTGTGGAGGTGTACAATTTTGTCTCTAGTGTCTTTGGACAGCTCTTTGGTCTTGGCCATGTTAGTAGTTGGATTCTTACTGATTGTATGGGGTGGACAGGTGTCTTTATGCAGCTAACGACCTCAAACAGGTGCATCTAATTTTGGATAATAAATGGAGTGGAGGTGGACATTTTAAAGGCAGACTAACAGGTCTTTGAGGGTCAGAATTCTAGCTGATAGACAGGTGTTCAAATACTTATTTGCAGCTGTATCATACAAATAAATAGTTAAAAAATCATATATTGTGATTTCTGGATTTTTTTTTTTGTGATTATGTCTCTCACAGTGGACATGCACCTACGATGACAATTTCAGACCCCTCCATGATTTCCAAGTGGGAGAACTTGCAAAATAGCAGGGTGTTCAAATACTTATTTTCCTCACTGTATGCTCCTCCTGAACTTGCTAATAAAACATAATTTTAGGGTGAACTATCCCTTTAACTCTTGCCCATTACATGTGTTTCTCACACTTTCCTCTCATCGGGTGTTTTTTGATGTGGTGGGTGTGAGAAAGATTCTGATCTGTTTGATGGATATTTTGAAAGTTGCATTTTAAGATCAGGGGAGAGACACCTTGCTCAGCCTCTTATACTTGATTTCTGTGTTCCTGAGTATGTGTGTGTGTGTGTGCAAAGACATTTGAAACCCAAAGGCTTTATGCTTCACATCAAAAGCCAAAACATTTGAAGTTCTCAAACAGGAAAATCTTTCAGCTGAGTTTTTCCCAGTCTCTTTCTCACACACATAAACACACACACACATATTGGGTTTCCATGTTTTATGGGGACTTTACAAAATATATATTATATCCCCTACCCCTAAACCTCCCCATCACAGAATGTTTTCTGCATTTAAAAAAAACTAGTATCTGTTTTCCTCATTTCCTCATTTTGTCCCCATAACGTAGGGTTTACCAGGACCACACACACACACACACTCTCAAGTGTTAAAGCAGCACTCGGCTTACAAATCCAACAAATACTGTACACAGCTGGCACAATTACATTGTCAACATTTTTAAGTTGTGAAAAGATTGTGATAATGTTTTTATCCTACATACTTAATGTGATTTTTTTAACATTCAAATGTTGGGTGTTTTTACTTACTTTTGTTATTGATAACATTATGACATTGTTAGCATGTCTCTTTGCAATATTATATAAACCTCATCGCCACATCCAGCCTAGATCCACATATGTGCACTGAAAGACAGAATGAGTAATGAAAATCAAATATCACACTTTAGGTTTTACCATATGTGTAATTTGCTGTTTGAATTCAGACTATGTCATACATTATTCATGTAAATCTGAGAAACTGGCATAATACAAATTCTCTGATTGAAAATTAATTAGTTACTTTAATTCATCTAGTTGTTGTTTTTTGCTTATTTGTGCTCAAATACATTTGCAAATTTGAATGAAAATGGCAAAGTTAAATGTAATTTGTTATCTAATCAATTGATGCAACATGCAAGTACATTTTGATAATAAATGTTGTGTCAATGGCTTATGATCAGATATTTTAACACATTATCAGTTCTTTTAAATTGCTTACACAATTTGTCTCCATTTCTCAAAACTCTACACACAAAACACGCAAACAAGTTGCAAAACGTAACATCTCTAGCAAAAGCAAACATCATTTAACTAACAAAACTACTTTAACTCTTCTAAAAATGCTTAGTAACTAGCAATTAAAACAGACAATTAAATGATTAGCCACACACATTGTTTGAGTTAAACATACCAAAATAATTGAGTAAAAATCCAACAGTTAATTTTATCTAAAATGTACAGATATATTTAAGGTTTTTTTTCAATAAAATGATTTAGTATTTAACTAACCAATTATTTCTTTATAATACACTTAATATATTTGTGAAATTTCTATCAAAATATTTGAGAATGTTGAATTAAACTGATCTGTTTCAAGAAACAAAAATATTGCTTAAAGGTGCTCTAAGCGATGCCATGCGTTTTTTAGGCCAAAACATTTTTTGTCACATACAGCGAACATCTCCTCACTATCCGCTAGCTGCCTGTCCCCTGAACACACTGTAAAAAAACGCGGTGTCTGTAGACACCACAGGCTCCACAAACGGCAACAAAAACAAACTGGGCTCACCCGCACCACGAATCACAACAAACAGTGCTCCAGCCAATCACCGACAAGATTAATTTGAGGGGTGTGGTTTGGGGGGTTAGTGCACGTACACATGAAGGGGGTGTGTGGAGGAGAGAGAAGCATGAAGAGGGAAGTTTGAATTATGGCCGACACACGACCAAAGAGACGACGTTCCGATGAACAAATTGCAAACAAGAGGGACAAGGATAAGGAACGTGCGAAGTACCGAATTTACATCGGAAAAACCTTTTGAAGGTGGCGAGAACTCCGGCGGCACAAGGGCTTCCGATCCGACATTCAGTTGCTCTGTTTTTGCAGAACAGGTAAATCCATTTTTCTTTCTAAACTGACGTTCATGTTCGCCAAACCAACACAAGAATGTAATTAGCTAGAACTATGCAGTCAGTGTTAACTTTAGTGAATACAACATATAACGTTATGTTTCTAGTAGCTAGCGATCAATCTCTATTGTAAATGATTAAGCAAATTCGCAGTAACGTAGGGCGACAATTTGTGTGAATGGTTATTTTCATCCACTGTTTGTTATGAATTTGAATGTTAATTTATAGGCTATTGACAACTTTGACTAAATTTGTTTACGCCGCCGCCGTTGTTTATGCTCACTGGGAAACGCGAAGCTAACGTTATCTTGCTATTATTGCGTCCTTGTATGGGAGCTATAGTTATAACCTATAGTTATAACCAGCATGTGCAACCAAACCCCTACAGATGATCCAGAATGCTGCAGCTCGTCTTGTCTTCAACGAGCCCAAGAGGGCCCACGTCACTCCTCTGTTCATCTCTCTGCACTGGCTACCTCTCGCTGCTCGCATCAAGTTCAAGGCACTGACGCTTGCTTACAGAACTATCACAGGCTCAGCTCCCTCCTACTTTCACTCACTCCTACGAGTCTACATCCCTACCAGACACCTACGATCGGTCAACGAGCGACGTCTCGTGGTTCCATCACAGAAAGCCACAAAATCACTTTCCAGAACATTCTCATTCACAGTTCCATGCTGGTGGAACGCTCTCCCCACCCTCATCCGGAATGCAGAATCCCTGACAACATTCAAAAGACAGCTGAAAACCAATCTCTTCCGTGAGCACTTAACCTTATATAAAAAAAAAAATTAAAAAAATTATGCTACTCTGAATAATACCTGAACTTCGTATTTTGAGCACTTCTTGCGTTGTTGTTGCTTTTGCCTCTTTATGATGACTCGCTGAATTTTGTCCTAATTTGTAAGTCGCTTTGGACAAAGGCGTCTGCTAAATGACTAAATGTAAATGTAAATGTCAATGTAACCTCAGGTGGCGAAACGATTTTAAGATAATGTTTCTCTTTTTCTGCATTCTGTTCTGCAATATATAAAACCCCTTATCTAATTTGGCGACATTACACATTGAATGAAGTATCAGTAAAACTTAACTTTGTTTGTGACTACTTTGACTTTCCTTTATGCCGGAAGGGAGGGGAGGAGGGAGGAGACGGGATGAGGAGGAGGGAGGGTCTAGCTAGCCTCCGTTTTGTTTGGCAACAATTCGAATATCAACAAGAAGTTTCGACTCCCGGGATCGCTTAGAGCACCTTTAATTCAAATCAATATTATTAATATATTTAACACACTCTTAAGAAATTGAGTAAGTTTACTCAATTAAAATAATGCACCCCTCCCACCACAACTCGACGGTTGGTTGAAGTGAGCGCGGGCTGTCTGAACTCTCCAGTCTCCAGAACGTCTCGGTTACGGATGTAACCCTCGTTCCCTGAGTGGGAACGGAGACGTTACGTCGGATGACGACGATTGGGGTTTCGCTTAGAAGCCTATCACCTTCGAGTATATAAAACGAGCCAATGGCAATGAAATGCCATGGGTCTGCGGAATTTGCATAGCGTAACTCCGCCCGCCGCAGGGGGTATATAAGGAAGTACGCTGGCACAATGCAGATATGTCTTCGCTGAGGAGCCGAGACTAGCCCCAGGCGTTTTTCAGCGGTACAGCGGAAGTGGCAGGAAGACGTAACGTCTCCATTCCCACTCAGGGAACGAGGGTTACATCCGTAACCGAGACGTTCCCTTTCGTGGTCACTCCGAGTTACGTCGGATGACGACGATTGGGGTTCCAGTCTAATCACGCCACCTCGGCTGTCTTCCAGTGCCCTGCGTAAGTCTGAGCTCCCTGTTGTGAGACTAGCACGAACGAAGGAGTCCTACTTAACACAGGGATACCAAGGTACACTGGGAAGCATATCTCCAGAGAGAAATATGCAATTATGCCCAGCCATTGATGGGGGGGACTTAGAATACCCATATGACCCAGAGGGCTGCATATGGAAAATCACTGGGGTGTCCAGCCGCAGGTGGAATTTTAAACCCCAGGGGTGGCAAGGTGGCTTGCCAAGGGAAAGACACACGCTCACAAGGAGACTTACAGTGGAATACACATGTGGGGGTCGCCCAGAGGGGGAACCATGCACATGGAGGCACCTAGTCAAGCGCAAAAGCTGCGTTATGGCAGATTGGCATAACTCAGGCGTTGACGTAACCAGTGCTGGAGGAAACTCAGAGCTTATCAGACTCACCTGAGAGAAATATCGCACGTATCCCGTCCGTGGAGAGAAATGGCGAGCAAGCGAAGACACCTGAGCAGAATCTAGCACCGGCTGGTTGAAGCGAGTACATGAGAAGAAACTGGCTCTACTCAGAGATTATAGAATCTCGCGAATGTGTTGGGTGTCGCCCAGCCTGCAGCTCTACAAATGTCTGTTAGCGAGGCGCCATGCGCTAGAGCCCAAGAGGAAGCCACACTACGTGTGGAGTGGGCTTTCACACCAAGGGGGCACGGACGACCTTGCTGCTGGTATGCCAAAGCAATGGTATCCACTATCCAGTGGGATAACCTTTGCTTTGAGAGAGCCTTTCCCTTCAGCTTCCCACCATGACAGACAAAGAGCTGGTCTGAGGTCCTGAAACACCGCGTTCTGTCTATGTAAGCACGGAGGGCGCGTACTGGACAGAGCAGTGCCAAGGCTGGGTCTGCCTCCTCCAAGGGCAGCGCTTGCAGGTTCACTACCTGGTCTCGAAAGGGTGTGGTAGGAACCTTGGGCACGTATCCAAGCCGGGGTCTCAGGATCACGTGAGAGTTAGCCGGCCCGAATTCCAGGCACGCTTCGTCAACCGAAAATGCCTGCAGGTCCCCTACCCTCTTGATGGAGGCCAATGCAACCAGGAGCGCTGTCTTCATAGACAGGAACTTAAGCTCCACTGATTGCAGAGGCTCAAAGGGAGCACTCTGCAGGGCAGTTAAAACCACTGAGAGGTCCCAAGAGGGAACGAGAGGAGGGCGAGGAGGATTCAGTCTCCTTGCTCCTCTCAGGAACCTGATGATCAGGTCGTGCTTTCCAACAGACTTACCTTCGACTGCGTCGTGATGTGCGGCAATGGCGGCAACATACACTTTCAGGGTGGAGGGAGACAGCCTTCGCTCCAATCCTTCTTGCAGGAAGGAAAGCACGACACTGATCGGGCATTTCGTGGGTTCTTGATGTTTAGAAGAACACCAGTTGACGAAGAGGTTCCACTTCAACGCATAGGCATGTCTCGTGGACGATGCTCTAGCGGAAGTGATGGTAGCCACCACCGCAGGTGGTAGGGTACTCAAACCTGCCTCGTCCCGTCCAGGAGCCACACATGGAGGTTCCAAAGATCGGGACGAGGGTGCCATAAGGTGCCCCTTCCCTGAGAAAGGAGGTCCTTCCTCAGAGGAATTGGCCAGGGAGGTGCTGTCGCGAGGAGTACTAGTTCGGAGAACCAGGTCCGGTTGGGCCAATACGGGGCAACCAAAATGACCTGCTCCTCGTCCTCCCTGATCTTGCGCAAGGTCTGCGCAAGAAGGCTCACTGGGGGAAACGCATACTTGCATAGGCCCCGCGGCCAGCTGTGCGCCAGTGCATCCGTGCCGAGCGTGCCCTCGGTCAGGGAGTAAAACAGGTCGCAATGGGACGAGTCGTGGGAGGCAAACAGGTCTACCTGTGCGTCGCCGAACTGATCCCAAATCAGCTGGGCCGTCTGGGGATGGAGTCGCCATTCTCCAGCGAGAGGCCGAACTCGAGACAGCTCGTCGGCCGCCTGGTTCAGGTGTCCCGGGATATAAATGGCTCGAAGCGACCTCAGATGCTTCTGACTCCATATGAGGAGGTGGCGAGCGAGTTGCGGCATACGGCGGGAGCGTAGACCACCCTGGTGGTTGATGTACGCTACTGTTGCGGTATTGTCTGATCGGACTAGTACGTGCTGGCCCCTGAGCAGCGCCTGGAAGCGGTGCAGGGCGAGACGTACAGCCAGCAACTCGAGGCAATTGACATGCCAAAGGCGCTGGGGTCCTGTCCAGGAGCCCGCGGCAGCATGACCATTGCACATGGCGCCCCAGCCCGTGTTGGAGGCATCTGTTGACACAACAACATGCCGGGAAACTCGTTCTAAGGGCACTCCGGCCCGTAGAAAATTGAGGTTCGCCCACGGGGTGAAGGTCTGACGGCAGGCTGGAGTCACTGGGACTCGGAGCGTGCCGTGTTGCCATGCCCACCTCGGGACTCGATCGCGAAGCCAAAGCTGAAGCGGTCTCATATGAAGCAATCCCAGCGGCGTTACTGCGGCTGCGGATGCCATATGCCCCAGGAGCCTCTGAAAAAGTTTCAGTGGAACCGCACTCTTGTCCTCGAACTGACGAAGACAAGTCAGCAGTGACTGCGCGCGGGACCCGAGGGTGGCGCGCACTGCGGCCCTCTGGCTCTGTAGGCTCAGGATTGGGGATTTCGATTCTTTCTTTAACCACATTAGGGTGCTGCCCGTCGTGAGACGAGCAGCAGGGAGTGGAGAACAAAAGATTCTCCCCCGGCCCTCCACCGGGGGAAGGAGTGGCCCTGCTACCACCTCCTGTAGAGAAAAGAAAGCCAATCCTGAGCTGCCCGTCTCAGGGGCGCCGCTTAGCCTGGCGTTTAGCGGGCTGCGGGGGCTGGAGAGGGCTGTGGCGCCTTCCTACGGCTTCCTCCACGACGCGGCCCAGATGAAGGCTGCTGCTGGGGCCGTGCGGGAGGGGCGGGAGCCGCGGGAGGGCGCCCTCGGCGGCGAGCAGGCTGAGGATTCTGTACCGACGGCTGAGCAGCAGAGCGTCGGGGCAGAATGTGCTTAATCGCCTCAGTCTGCTTCTGAGCAGTCGAGAACTGTTGGGCAAAGTCCTCGACTGCACCGCCGAAAAGGCCGGCCTGGGATATGGGAGCGTCAAGCAGACGAGTCCGCTCGGGCTCACGCATATCAGCCAGGTTCAGCCAGAGATGTCTCTCCTGGACCACAGCTGTGGACATCACCAAACCCAGGGAGCGCGCGGTCACCTTCGTCGCCCGGAGAGCGAGGTCGGTGGCGGCGCGCAGCTCATCAGAGAGCCCTGGGTCTGTCCTACCCTCGTGCATGTCACGAAGCATCTTGGCCTGGTAGACCTGTAAGATGGCCATGGCATGCAAAGAGGCAGCTGCCTGTCCCGCCGCTCTGTAAGATTTCGCCACCATGGTAGACGAGAATCTACAGGCTTTGGACGGGTGCTTAGGATCACCACGTGATGAAGCGCTTGTCGGACACAGCTGCATCGCGACAGAACGTTCAACCGTGGGAATCCCAGTGTACCCACAAGCATCAGCTCTATCGAGGGGAGGAAAGGCGGAGAAAGCCGACGAACGATCACGGGAAGACATGGGAGCCTTCCAGGACCGCGTGACTTCCTCATGCACTTCCGGGAAGAATGGTATTGGGGTTGGGCGGCGACGGGTGTCAGCGGCCGCTCCCAAAAACCAATCATCCAGCCGCGAGCGCACTGGATCAGGTGGCGGGGACCACTCAATACCAATGGCCGCGGCTGCCCGGGAAAGCATGGCGGTCAGCTCGGGATCAGACTCGGGCAATGCTGGCACGCCCGAGGGCGGCAACACAGCCGAATCCTCACTTCCCGAGGACTCGCGCCCACCTTGTGATGCAGCGATAGACATAGAATCTTCCTCTGGAGCTCCAAACGAGACGCGCTGGGGCTCCGAAGAGGGACCAGCGGTCTCAGTTTGAACACTCGCGGGTGCTGATGCTGGAGAGGGGTGTGTGGACCGTGGACGTGTCGGCGGTATGTCCCACACAGTCACCCTCAGGTCACCCCGGCCACCAGCCGAAGTACTAGCCCTCTCGGGACCAGTAGATCGGGGTGTGGGTAGGGGGACTCTCGCTCTAGTGAGCTCATTGAGTCTCGACCGCAGCATAGAGATGGTCATGTTCCCGCAGTGGGAACATGAGTCATCCACGAACGCTGCTTTAGCGTGATCAACGCCCAAACACGCTAAGCAGCGATCGTGCCCATCAGAGAAAAATATCTCGCCACCGCAACCAGAAGTGCACGGGCGAGGCATCTTTAAAAAGACGTGCCACGTGCAATGCTCTTTTTGTGAGAGGAAAAACTCCGCGGATGCTGAAGCGAACAGGGAGAAACACACTATCTGTCAGATCACTGACAAGATCAGCAGGGTAGTGAGCACTCGCTGAAATCGCCGTCACACCAACACCGGAGAGTTCGCTCGTCTCGAAGGTAAGAGAAGACTAACTCAGAATATTTGGCTTGCAGGAGTGGAGAAGTTCTCGGCTCCGAAGCGAAAACATATCTGCATTGTGCCAGCGTACTTCCTTATATACCCCCTGCGGCGGGCGGAGTTACGCTATGCAAATTCCGCAGACCCATGGCATTTCATTGCCATTGGCTCGTTTTATATACTCGAAGGTGATAGGCTTCTAAGCGAAACCCCAATCGTCGTCATCCGACGTAACTCGGAGTGACCACGAAAGGGAACAACAGTTCTCTTCTCAGCGTTGCAAATTTGGTGCATTTCCTCTGTGAAATTCAGGTTTGTGTATATTTTATGTTATCTATAAAATCATTACTGTGCTTTAAATCAATTTATTTAATGCAAAACAACATACAGAGGCGTGCATACATTCGACACCTAAACGAGAGTCGCGCCTGTCTTTTCGCGTGATTGAAACGCCTTGCATAAACACACAACTTTATTCCTAATGATAATGAATATAATTAATTTGGATGATAAAATGTCCTCAGAACTGTCACTGTTTGTTTATTGGCAGGTTATGGAGTCAGTCGCTCGCAGTATATTTCGGCTATGAGTGAAATGCAGGACGGCGGTATGAAGCGCGAGTCCGTCTCCGGCACGAGAACCACCGCTGATCCGGTGGAAATTGGATAACAGACCGGTTGATTACACTTGAATTAGGCTACCTGAATGTTTAAATGTTTCATTTTTACTTCTGAAATGTTTGTTAAATGAGTTTAAATGTAGCCAATATTGTATACATGTTAAAAACAGTGTAAAATATGCTGTATTGCTGTACCAACCCTGCTGTAGGCCTACTCATCGACAATAAAGGCCAATATCAAGTAACGTATACTGTTGGTTGTATGTAATAGGCTACTATTTTACAAAGGTTTAGAGGAAATAAAAACAGTTAATATTACTCATAAATATGTTAAATTATTTCTACTCAATTTTATTTGTTAATGTACCAGATGCATTTACTCAGATTTACTTACATTTTTTACTTGCATTTACTCAATTCATGCAGTATATTTCATTGATTTCACAGCTTTAAAATTTAGTAAATTGTTTTAAGTGTAAAAATGTTTCACCAAAAAAAATTAGTAACTAATAGTTAAACTTTTTACAGTGTAGGTGCAGGTATAAGCAAAGCAGATGAGTAAATTAAAAGTTAAACAGTTCTATGATTAGTTGATGGATGATTAACATGTTTATCTTTCCTTTACCAGTACAACGGAGGATACAAACACACAGGGGAGCAGGTGAGACGTAGACACACAGGGAGGACATGAGTATACACAGGCGAGTATTCCAAACGAAGGAGATCGCTGGAGCCAACCACCAAGGTGAGCAGAGCTGGTAAGAAGTCTGTTTCCTAGTCGTAGACCAGACGCTGAATGACTGTTGGTGTGAGCTTATATAGGCTGCATTCGAAAACTTCCTCGCTGCCGTATCAGTTAATGACTTTGCAGGCAGCGTTTGCGCATTAAGGCACCTTACAAAATTATTTCAGACAGACTTTTGAGGCAGCGTAACGGTTTAATGATCTACTGCAAAATAGAGAGAGCTTTGGTGAAAACTAAGTGAATATTTAATTTTTACAATAGTAATTTCTCGCTACAAATGACATTAAAAGTAGAAAACGTTTGTCAAAAACGTCCATTTACACAAACTGACCACTAACCGCAACTTTTAGACGCCATCTTTATTTTTCTAGCTCAACTGTCACATAATAGAAAGCACAGGATTGTGGGATATCAAAGACAGCGAAGCTGCCATCAAAAATCGATCAGATGACGGTATCTCAGGAGACAGGAAGTGAAACTAACTTTGGATTCGGACATGCCTTGATGCCTGGCTTCATACCTTTGAATATGTCCTCCGAAGGCAGCATTTATTCGTTTCTGGACGCAGCCATGGTGAGTGGCAATTGCAGTGCTGATGCAACAGGTGCAGGTGATTCAGAAAGTGGGTGAGAAAGTACGCCGTGTGTGGGACGGAGAAGCCTGGGGTGTTTCTCAATACCAAGTATGCAAAGTTCGGACTTGCGTCTCTGGTAGTTCGGATTGCCAAGTTTAACTCAGGAGAATAAACTCCAGAGGAAGGGAGGACGCTAGTCCGGTAAATCTGCAAATGGTACAGCAGTGTAATTGATTGCGTCACTCAGCTTGCTCTGGCTACTTCGGTTCTCTCTGCATGTATATTTTGGCTACAATAAAATGAAATATGTTATAAGACACCACTCTACATCTTATCATTTTCATTTAAAAAATCTTAAACATAATAGCCACACAAGATTATCTTCACTGCATGTATATTTATAATAAAAAATTATATAAAAAAACAACCCTGCTTCAGTGCCTATTTTTGTTTACATTTTAAAAATAATAAACATTAATAAGTGGTTCAGGCAATGTGTATTCTGATTATCTTTACTGATATAAAATTAAATGTGACATAAAACACAACCCTGTCTCTTTTTGTTAAATGTCAGTTTTAATGATCAATAATAGCCATTATAAAAGTATAAGTAAAAGGTATAAGAAACTATACGATAAGAAATAAAGCAAACAATTCAGTCAAACATACAAAGTCAGCGCTCTAGTAGGCTACAACGGTAAAGTTAAACAGCCAAAATATAGTTATGATACAAGTTATGAAACTTCACTCTGCCCTCAGCCAAAACAATTTGCCAGGGAACAAATTATAGATTCATGAGACCAAAGATCAACTAGTAGATATACACAAGACGAATTATATATCATGTTTAACCACTACAGAGACTATCAGAGCCAGCGGCAAACGTCAGAAGGACTAGATGAGGAAAGGCTGTTCCAGGCGGGGTTAATGGCCGCTGAGCGCCCGGCAATCGACTGCATTGCACAACTCCGAAAATGGCAGATCAAATTTTCAAGTAGGCGCTGTCTTTATAAATAAACCACATATTTGAGCTTTAAACAACTACACTCTTGCCTGAAACCACATTTCTTGACACAATAACAGTATTATTTTTTAAATAACCAGGTTTTCTCCTCCGCTACGGTTGGTGTGGGATACATTCTGGAATACCTGGCTGTCTCAAGTCTGCACAAGTCACCTCTTGATGCATCCTCGATAAAAGGGGCGGCTCAAGAACAGATCCGGGGATTTGAACTGGACTTGGCTAGAACTTTGAATTGGAACAGTAGCAGCGAATGATGAAGTCCACAAGAACACAAGTACAGACAAGAACGCATATTGAGAAACGGCCCTGGTGTGTCTGTGACATCAAAAAAGATAAGCCTTAAAAATATCCTATTTATTTAAGCATTATTATGAGCAAATTTTACAAAACAAAATGTCTTTGAAACAGAGTAGGGAGACTTTGTTTGAGAATTACTACTCACTAAGAATTGTGTTTAGCCTGTACTTAAAACTATGTTCTCCATTTACTAGTAATTTCTTGTTTCTCAGCGTTTCATAAGTAAAATCTACTCCATTTTTTTCTTGTAAATATTTTCATAATGTTTCCAGAACGTATAATTAAATCAAAGTTGCCGTTTAGTACTAATCATTTTAGAATATTCAAATAGCCTATGTTTCAAGTCAACCCTTCCTCTTGTCATGGCAGTCAGTGAACATCCTGTTTGTTTTTTGGCTGTGCATACGAATCAGCAATCAACATTTAAGCATATGATACTTAGTTGCCAGTGTTCCAGTGTAAATACATTAATGCAGTATTAACATGTCACACCTTTGTGTGATAATATGCAACTTCTTGCAGTCCGAAACATTGCATCATAAAAATGTTCCGCTCCGTCTACCTGCTAAGGCTAATTTTGTAGCTAGCATTTCACAAGTTTGCATGTTCATATAATTTTGAGATAATGCTAAATGTTTAAACTGGTTTGGCTTGGTGTGCAAATTGAGGGTCTCATGTGACAGGACTTGACTCACTCCAAGTCTTCTCACCCACGTGCACATATTTTGTCACAGCATGACGATGGGCTTCCCAAGTGGCGTCTTAGCTCCTCTTAAGATTTTTTCCATCTAGGATGCTTTCCTTGTCATTATCACCTTTGGGTTTGTACAGCTTCAGAATGCTTTGTATTGTTAAAAGTGTTTTTGGAAATATATGAACAACTGAATCTAATTACTTATGTTTTTCTTGGTTTTAATTGCAAACTTAAGCCTCTCTTTGTAATGCAAGGGTGTGCCTTCTGTATCTGTGGTTGGTTTGGAATGCCCTTTGAGGCGAGCAGCATCCCACAAGGCCTGATGACGGAACTGCATCGGAACGAGGAGGGGCATGTTTGTATGTCAGGTATGTAAGTGTATTTGTAAGCGTACGTTCTTTCTTCCTCTCAAGGGCAAACATTCCAGAAATACCCCTTCAAAATACACCTGGGTGGAACTGCCAGACATTTCTTTGGCTCTTAATTGCCAAACTTCCAGTGAGGTGTGACTTCTAGGCCAGTACGTCTGAAATGAAACTAGCAGTGGTGTGTGTGTGTGCAGGTGGTGAGGACAGTGTAGTATGTTACACCCATCACAGACCCCCACCTCCTCTCACTCCCCCCGACTGCCATCGCACCAGCGTGGGGTGGTAATTGATTCTCCTCATGCCATTAGTCTTTGAGACAGAGATGCACCAACAAGGGAGGGTGCTGTCACTTAGAGCCGAGAACGGTGGCTACACACACACACACACGCGCACACATATTACTTGTGTCCGCCAAGGTCTAGGGAATCAAGGACAAAGTATAAACACACATGCAAAATAAATACACACAAACACATTTTCATAAAAGGGAAAAACTGTAATAATAATCTTTTTAATGCAACAACTCCAACAAGAGGTTGAAGCATGGCTTGTCTGCTGAGCTGAAATGTAGAGGTTGCCAGTATACAACACCAGTGTGACCCAACAGTAATCTAACAGTAATATATAACAGTAGTTTTCAAATGTAAAATAACACTGCATATAATATTCACTGTATAAATTAAATAAAGATTAAAGGAGTAGTTCACTTTAAAATTAAAATTAGCCCATGATTTACTCAAACCATCCTAGGTATATATGACTTTGTTCTTTCAGACAATACAATTTGAGTTATATAAAAAAACACCCTGATACTTCTGAGCTTTATAATGGCAGTGGATTTCAACCATTGCAACCATCAGATTGAAGCTCAAAAAAGTGCATCCATCCATTATATAATAACTCAACATGGCTCCGGGGCAAAATTTGCCTACTGAAGCAAAACGATGAGTTTGTGTAAGAAAAATATTTATATTGAAAAATTAAATCATGGGCTAATTTTCGTTTTAAAGTGAACTATTCCTTTAATACTTATTAAAGTTACAAAAGTTATTCAGTCAAGAGCGGTGAGTGATTTATTTTGACTTTTGTTGTATGATAAACTTTAAAAAACATGGGACAGCAGCAAGAATAGTAGGCTGCTGTCACTTAAGACATATGCCTAACGCACAGATTCAATACTGTACACAGTCTTTCTCGACTGTTTACATTCATTTTAGAGATACAGTATCTGACTATGTTTACAATGATACTTGCCAAGATGGGCATGTTGACATAATTTTTGTGTGAATTTGTGCTTGAATTATTAAATTGGCAAGCCTTAAAGGGTTAGTTCACCCGAAAATGAAAATTCTGTCAGTAATTACTCACCCTCATGTTGTTCCAACCCCGTAAGACTTTCGTTCATCTTCGGAACACAAATTAAGAAATTTTTGATGAAATCTGAGAGCTGTCTCACTCCTCCACGGGCTTATGGACACTATAACTTGCTGGCCCAGAAAATGTATCAAAGACATTGTTAATATAGTCCAAGTGACTCCAGTGGCTCAATCTTAAGTTTATAAAGCGATGAGAATACTTTTTGTGCGCAAAAACAAACAAAAATAACGACTTTATTCCACTTTTCATTTCCTTCTCTCTGGGCCTCGAGTCTTTTCACGTAGTGTAATAGCGTAGCGCGTCTGTGTTGCACGTCACCACGTATCACACACATGACCAGCGTCGTCCAATAGTGAGCCTACGTGGTGACGTGCAACAGTATTCTCGTCGCTTTATAAACTTAAGATTGAGCCACTGGAGTCACTTGGACTATATTAACAATGTCTTTGATACATTTTCTGGGCCAGCAAGTTATAGTGTCCATAAGCCTGTGGAGGAGTGAGACAGCTCTCAGATTTCATCAAAAATATCTTAATTTGTGTTCCGAAGATGAACGAAAGTCTTACGGGGTTGGAACAACATGAGGGTGAGTAATTACTGACAGAATTTTCATTTTTGGGTGAACTAACCCTTTAAAAACACACACAAATGATAAACTTTTGGAAAGCACTGGCCTGACAGATGATGGAACTGTCACTCTCCTAAGTGTTTTTCACAATGGCCCAGAGCCATCGGGCAGTCCTTATTGGCGAGCCCTGCCCAGTGGTTTCGTTATTGTTTTGTGCCGGTCCGAATTAGAGTGTCTGTTTAAAGAACACGATTATAAGGAGGCTATTAGATGAGTTCACCTGTTCGCGTGATGACTTTTAATGTCCCCGATAACCTCTGTAGTCCCATTTAGTCTATTCTTAGCCACTGCCTTTTTCAAAACATGTAAAAGCTTTAAAAAAAAATAAAAATCATGAGTGGACTATTACTGTTGTATTTATGGCATATAAAACGTGAAGATATCTTGACCTAGTATAAACCACAGACATTATTTCAGGCATTTAATGAAAAAAACCATTGATTTTGGGGCGATGGAAAAAGGTGTTCTGGAAAACGTGTTTCTGGGTTTTAGCAAATGGGATATACCAAGATGGTGCACTCATATTACTCTGAATGGGTGCGCGAATGTGCAACATGTAATATGGTGGAAAAAGTCCTGCCTTGTAAATAAAAGAGCCAATCGCCCATTGGTCATTGTGTCACTGCAGCTGTCGATAGAAGCTTTAGTTGTTTTAATCCAATGGACCACACATGCACATTGGCTGATTCTGCCTGAAATATAAGCTTTTTTTAAGAAACAACATATATGGGACAGTTCATCTCAGATCTTTTTGCTGATTTGAAATGTTATTTAAATGTGAGTTTGACAAGCAGTTGAGATTTCAGGATTTCCCCCATTCCCCCATAGACAACTTGGTCTTGGATGACCGAAATAGCTGGCCAAAAGGCATTGCAAATATGGCCGCCAAGTGAACAGAATTTCCTTGAAAGGGATTTTGGTTTTAGGACTCATTCATGCAATACTCTATTACTTTGGAGATGCATAAAAATGACCATCATTACAACATTGACTGGTTTATGACAAAATTACAAACTCTTCACTATAGAGGTTATCCTGATCTGTGGCGTCAAAGATATCAGATGGAAAATCCATATTTCCATAATTCATCACAACGCTACTTCACACACAACACACTACTTCAGAATCAATTAACTTTTTTCCCCCATAATGGTGTAGTTACAGCGGCTAACTGGACCATGCTAACCATTAAGGTCCTGAAGTTTCAAGGGATCAAGAGACACAACCACACACAAAAAAAAAAAAAAAAAAAAAAAAACATACTGATCAGGTTACGCCCATCCTCACCTCTAGCAATATCACAATCAGTCAGTAACATTACTGTTTCCATGACAACACATTGTCATTAGTGCAACCGTCTGTAGAGCAATTGTCATCACCATAAAAATCAGCGGCACAATGTTTGTAACTACAGCAGTCATAGTGACTGTCTTCACTGTCTATCATGTTGACTTGTCACTGCTCTAATATCACCCATTAGGTTTGCACGTGAAGTCCTTGACACATTCCTGCATAGATCATTTGAAGTTGCCCATTAATTGGAGCTGCAACTCTTTTCTTTATCTATTTTTGTTTGGCTGTTGACCAACGTGAGCATGGTCCTCGATTGCCCGCGTCTTTGGGTCGACTAATTAAGACTCCAGAGAGCCGCTAATTGCTGTTGCGTGCCTCTCCGTGAAACGAGGGAAACTTCTCTCCTGTTGCTGCCCGGAAAAGTGAGTGCGAGAGCGCGGCGGAATTAAAAGGCTTATGTAAGCTTGTGGTGGAACTATTAAATACTAAGCAACCCTCTTTTTTGTCTTGTGGGGAACTGCCACTTGATTTAATAGGGCTCATTAAAAGTGCCTATCACATACAGAGCCTCTCCCAACTTGACACACACATATGCATACACAACTTCAGAGGACCAGAACATAAGGGAACATGTAATAAAAGGTCTGGAAGCTTGAGTGGAGAAGATGCGGCCATGTGAACTCTGTCAATAGATATTTGAGCAAATATTAAATGCATTAATTCCTAATACCAAAGGTGAATAGTGCAATTTCTGTGTCACAAGCCGCACCAAACAGAAAAAAAAGAAGAAAAAAACTGTTCCTTGCCTTATGAACTTACACAGTTTAAGCAATTTTTTACTATCCATCCACGGTCTCATACTTTGGAAATTTCTGTTTCAAACCAGGCCTAACTGTAGAAACACTTTTTCATCAGGGACTAGGCTACATCACACTTCTCAAATAGCCGTTTACCAGTTTTCTAAAATGAATGAGGGTTGTTTGCTTACACATATTTGTTCTATTGCATGCAGGCTTGTCTACAGTTTTAGCTATAGAGGATGAAGGATGTAACAGTGAACTAATCACAGCGCACAGATACGTTATTTAAAGGAACACTCCACCGTTTTTTGAAATAGGGCTTATTCACTTTCTTTCCTACATTTAGATAGGTGGGCAAATGCATTTTTGTCTCAGTGCATGCATTGTTTTAGTTTGACAGGGTCGGCGCTAGCTTAGCTTAGCACAATGAATGGAATCCTTTGTAGCCAGCTAGCATGTCCTGAGTAAAAGTGATAAAAAAAAATTTAAAAACCCACCTAATTACTTCTTGTGGCCTGCGTATTCACAACAAGTACAAACAGTGATGCAGATTAACACTAGGCGATTTCCTAGGCAGATATTGACTTATATATTAAGGACTATATTAGGGGGAAGCACAGGCGAAGCACTGCTACTTGGGCGTGATATCTCTGCGCCCAAGTAGCAGTGCTTCACCTGTGCTTCCCCCTAATATAGTCCCAAGTCAATATCTGCATAGGAAATCGTCTAGTGTTAATCTGCATCGCTATTTGTACTTGTTGTGAATACGCAGGCCACAAGAAGTAATTAGGTGGGTTTTTAAATTTTTTTTTATCACTTTTACTCAGGACATGCTAGCTGGCAACAAAGGATTCCATTCATTATGCTAAGCTAAGCTAGCGCCGACCCTGTCAAACTAAAACAATGCATGCACTGAGACAAAAATGCATTTGCCCACCTATCTAAATGTAGGAAAGAAGGTGAATAAGCCCTATTTCAAAAAACGGTGGAGTGTTCCTTTAAGTGTGCAATTGCAAATGTATTTTGCCTACTGTATATGCCAGCTTTGCGCAATTTTTTTATTTTTTTTATACAATTAAACGGCGGTATTTTTTGTAACATTTTTAACACTTCAAAAACATTTACTGGCTAACAGAAACTTCCACAAAATGTGGTTATAAACAAACAGTTTTTTCTTATAAAAAAACTGAGCAAGCTGAATTGATTCTACAAACTGACTCAACTGATTCACCATCACAAGTATGGAAGCTTGTTTTCTAAGTGACTCACCTATGAATGTTTGCTCATTCTAGGTATTTGTGTTTTTACATTAGGGTAATTTTGTAGTGCAAGAGTTTACACACAGCACAAGGAAGCTTGATTTCAACCTTGAATTCAATTTACAAAAAAAGACAAGTTAACAAGAACAAATAAACAAATTACAAGAAGAAGCACAAATAGACACTATCAAATAAAAATAAAAATACAAATGAAATAAAATAAAATAAAGAGTGCTTTAAGATTTTCAGGTAGGTCTAACAGTATTCAGGTACATGAATACTTTAGAAATTGAATAAATTGAATGCTTTTGTTTAAATTAAATGCAGATTAATTATTCTCGCTTTCTTTTGTTGTTTGATTAACATTAATGACACAAACTGTAGCAGGTATATTAGGCTGATGTCACTTTAAGAGCTAATGCATGGATCGCAGATGGGAGTTTTACTTACTCAAAAATGTTCTGAGGGCAGAAAGGAAAATTACTGGTTTACAGCTTCAACCAATGAAACTGAAGCAAAGGGTCAAGGGGTCAAGACGTTTGAACGTGCAGAGTAGGGATGGGCAAAATAAGCCTCATGAAGCACTGAGGTTTTCCCCTGAATGTTTCGGGAAAAGATTCGAAGCACCAAGAGTGTCGAATACAGCGGCATCTTGTGGCAGGTCAAATTTATAGCAGCCATGTTTATGAGCAGTGCGCAGCACAGTGTTGTTTTATCCATTAAGCACAAATAAAAGCCTGACAACGCTAAAGGTTAAGTTTTCTGATAATATAATTCACATATTAAAGTGTGACAATAAAATAAATGTAACAATTAGGCTATATTAATACTATACAGAAATAAAAATACCAACAGAGTTGTTTGATGCAAGTAAATGTTGGTCTAATTATTTTATGGTTTCTATGCTGTTTATGTGTCAGAATATATGATCATGTAACATAGGCTGTAGGCTTATTTATATATAGATTAAAACAAAATTTTAATAAATGGACAAACTTCCAAGAACAGGTAGAGAGTACAACATGCTTTTTAATGCTCATTTCTAAAAGCTATCAGGGTATTGGCAACATGCTTGTTGCTAATGCTATACGTGTGGCTTGGGCTTATCTAACTTAGTCGTTTTCATTAAAATGCTCTTGCGATTATATTGGCTATGTGCGTTATTATCTGTTGTCATTGGCAACTGATCGTGTTGCACACACTGTGCTTTTAAGCACTATGCAGCACAGATTCAAGCAGCTTGCGTGATAAGAATTAACAATTAATGGTGCAAATGGAATAATTTCTGCTGTGGCACAGCTCTAAAAAAAAGACATAGTAAACAGTCACTATTCAGCTGAGTCACTTCAGTGTTATCGGACATGCTTGGTCTATCTAGTTCTTGGAAACACGGCATTCTTAAAGCTATAGTGTATTGTATACCGTGCTTGCATTTTAATGCATTGTTTTTTAAGGGCTTGCATTTTTATAGACTGAAATTCAACATGGTTGTATATTTAAGCTGTTGTATATTTAAGCCGTTCGGTACGAGGCTTTCAGTTCGGTTTTCAGTACTCATTTTCAAACCGAACGGTTCGTTGGACCATTTTTCCTGCCGACCAAAATTTCGTTATTTCAAATGTAGGCGGGTCGCGCGTGGCAAGTGCGCTCATAATGTAAGAGACGCCGGCGCGACCACAACATTGCCCAACATCAAATGGCAAACGTAATGCAAGCGGAACAAAACTGCTCGTTATTGTGTGGTTGAAGGACCGTTTATCAGTTTGGACCAGTGCAGCGCGAGCCGATCGTGATCATGCGACACTACTACACAGCGCTAAGAGATCCATTAAAGAAAGCATTTGAAATCGCCACAGAAGTAATAACATTGCTGCGAGATCTAGTGAGAAACATTCACATTTCTCCGTTATTAACGGATCAAACAGCGCTGACGTGGAAACCAGGAAGAAACATTGTGCCATGAATGAACTATCCAGTGTCCACAGATCTGCAACATTCACCATGGATTTACTGTAGAAACTCTAACTGCAACCATGGAAGTTATAGTAGGCTATAATGCCTTCAAGTAACATTACGTCGGTTTTATTTTGACATTATGAATACAAATGCTGCCCTCAAATGTTAATCTGAACTAAAATAAACCTTTGTTTATAACTACTACAATATTACATTTCATTTTTTCCAAGGAGCTGTTTTGTTTTATATGCTCCTAAAGCCCCGTTCACACTGCCAGCCATTGAAATGAATGGGATCATGTCGCTTTGTCGCTGCGTGTCGCTGGCAGTGTGAACGGGGCTTAAGAGTCAATTATAGCTCTAGAATTGCTCAAAGTAAAAAAAAAATCTTATTTTATGATGTTAGTTTTAATAAAAAAAAAGAATAAAAAAAATTTAAATCTAGGATATTTCTCTGGCATTTCTTTCTTTTTGCTGTATCAAAAACGTACCGAACCGAACCGTGACACAAGTGTATCGTATCGAACCGTGAATTTTGTGAACCGTTACACCCCTAATGTGTGTGTGTGTGTGTGTGTGTGTGTGTGTGTGTGTGTGTGTGTGTGTGTGTGTGTGTGTGTGTGTGTGTGTGTGTGTGTGTGTGTGTGTGTGTGTGTGTGTGTGTGTGTGGCGATCTGGGAAAACCCGTCGGCTGTCGCGCTGGGCCGTTTTCAGTAAATTCCAAAATAGTTGGAATGTCAGTTTTTTGTCAAATTTTTTTTTTCATTAAATTATTATTCTATAACATCTTTTCTTTTATCTCTGAAAATGTCTTAGCAAAATTCCCTTGTTTAGTGCAGAAAAACAGCAATAGTGTCAAGCTGAACATACTCTCTTTCTCTAATGCAATCTATGTGACCATTTTCTCTAACGCCCGGCAGAGGTGAAAAAAACAACAACAAAAAAACAATCGCCGTATATCCCATACACCTGTCCATCTCTTAACACTACAAAGATAGTTTACCTATAAAATAAACCACATAACATGTACAGTGAATGTGTATTAGTGCGCATTTCGCGCCAATCCTGTTTAAAAAAAAAGAGTGCCAAGCGTCCCGACGGTGACAGTTATTAAACCTGTTTTTCTCAAAATTCCGTTCCAGAAAATCATAGCGATCGGCTGACTTCAGATAAACATAACTTTTGCTACCAACAAGCTATGATAAAAATAAAAACAGATTTGGAAAGGGCTTGATACCAGCTTCCATGTGATATCAAAACCTGTAATAGGTAAAATTTCACCATGTGGTGGGTTTTCCCAGATCGCATCACACATACATTATATATATATAAATAATATATATACATACACACACACACACACACACACGTAGTGTTTTCATGTTTTATGAGGACTTTCCATAGACATAATGATTTTTATACTGTACAAACTGTATATTCTATTCCCTTACACTAACCCTATCCCTAAACCTACCCATCACAGAAAACTTTCTGCAATTTCACATTTTCAAAAAAAAAATCACTTTTTTGATTTATAAGCCGTTTTCCTCATGGGGACCAAAAAATTTCCTGACACGAACAAGGATTTCGGATATTGCCATCCTTATGGGGACATTTTGTCCCCATAATGTAGGGTTTACCAGGACACACACACACACACACACATATATATAAAACTATGTTATTGAAACACTGCTTGTTCTAAAGGCTATCTAGTGGCTATTGAAAACTGCTTGCTTTAAAAGCTAGTTTCTGTTAGAAACATGGTTGTTTTACTTTTAAGGTTATTTAGCTCAGTCGTTTTTTGGAACATGACTGTGCTAAGCTTATCAGGTATCAGCAATATGCTGTCATTTCAGCAACATTGCTATCAGTACTGTATGGTGGTTGCTAGTGCAATGTTATCGAATATATGCTTGTTACTTCGGCTTCTAGTATTTTTGCGCATACTGTCCTCAGCAACATGCTGTAGTAATCAAGCATTGTTTTATGATTATCTGATTGCATTGGAAAAATGTTTGTTCTTTATTCTATCCGATTATTGCAACATGCTGTGTTAAAGTTACCACATGCTTGTGGCTAAAGCTATCTAGATATCGGTAACATACTTGTGCAAAATACACAGGACAATCACCGCAGAGGTCTGGTATTCAACACTAACACATCGTAGCTTCATGGTCCTGTGAAGGAGTGTGGAATCATGGGAGTCGTCATCTTCATCTTCACCTCCACAGCCGATGGAATCCGTAGGATGGGAGCACTGTATTCATAGCTTAGCTGCGCACTGCATCTGACTCAGAGCTAGAGGGTGTATGGTTCCCTGACCGGACTACACTAGTTTTAATACTAGTCCTATGGTTATACAAACATGCTTGTTGTATCAGTTTTGTTGCCGCTAGTCTGAGCAATTGCTGTAGGGTGTATGCTTCCCCTGCCAAACTACACTAGTTTTAGCAATATTTCCTTGATTATACAACATGCTTGTTGTATCAGTTTTGTTGTCGCTAGTCAGAGCTATTGCTGTAGGGTGTATGCTTCCCCTACACTAATTTTAGCAATAGTTCCGCGATTATACAACATGCCTGTTGTATCAGTTTTGTTGTCGCTAGTCGGAGCTATTGCTGTAGGGTGTATGCTTCCCCTACACTAATTTTAGCAATAGTTCCGTGATTATACAACACGCCTGTTGTATCATATTTTGCTGCCGCTAGGGGTTTAAGCTTTCCCCAATAGATCCCATACAATTGTTAAATTGGCTACAGCAACACGCTTGTTGCAAATATGGCCTTCACTGTAAAAAAAAATTACATCCCCAAGTCAAAAATTTCTAGTGACTGATACCATCTAAATTTTTCAATTAGTCTGACGTATTATTTCTCATTGAGCCAATGTTAACAGACTATTGCAACAAGAATTGCACTTGGGCCAATTAAAAAATTTAGATGTGACCAGGCACTAGAAAATTTTCGGGGTCGCGGGGGGACGGAGTGTGGGGAGTGAATTTCGAGGGGGGACGGCTTTCCAGTTGAAAAAATAAATAAAAAATGTGTTATATATAGGCTTTATATATATATATATATATATATTTTTTTTTTTTTTTTTTTTTTTTGTGTGGACATTGTAACGATTACTATATTTTATCTACAATATAATAGCTACATAAACGTAGCACAATATATGATAATAAAAACTTGGCTGCGCTATGTCGTCTTTTGTTATTGGCCAATGCCTGCAGACTGCAGCCAATGGAAATGCTTCTCTATCAGTGCGCGTCTTTCTTACTACTCACAGAACTTCAAAACAGACCGTTTGAGGTAAATAAATAATCTTACCTTAAAAATTGTTCTCATAAATACTCAAATCGTGTTCTTCTAATTCTTCTGAGGTAAATCCAAGGTAAACAGCACAGCACATTGAGCACAAACACAGTCTTCCAAACTCGAGGAAAAACAGGAATACGGTACTTGTTTTTGAGGTAATGAGTCGGTTAACAGCACGTGGATCATTTGCATGTCAATCGCTCGTGCGCGCGTGGACGTGGTCACATTAGAGTTAATTAGCTCGGACTGGAGAAACTGTACATGTCGTTGCTTTCATACTGATTACTTAAACAGAGAATATTTGTTTTTTATAAAGAATGAACTTCACTTTGAGAGAGAAGGGACACGCATCATGTTTATTTATATTTTATTTTACGAAAAACACAACGTTTTGTTTTTATTATTTGCAATAGCCGACCCCAGGGGGTTAAATGAAACATAAAATAAATAATTCATATAATTTAGTTATTATAGATTATAAAGGTTTTTAAACATCTGAAAGGTCATCTAAAGCCAGATGACCTATTTATTTTTTTAATTTTTTTAAATAGAGTCTGCCCAGTGAATTTTGCCCATTTCCACCACTGAACGCGTCAACAAATAACTTGTCTAGTGATTGGAATTTATTCAAACCTACATATTTGTGCCTAAATATATCCAAGTATCAACGTCACGCTTGTTGCCTTAAACCATCAAGCTGTATTAATGACATGTGTTGCTAATTCTCAAGTTTCCAGGAGCATTACTTCAGTATTGTGACTTATTTCCAATGAAAAAGATCATTGAAAAGGAAATCTCCATCTCTCATCTCTAGCTCACAGTCGTCACTCAAAGAAACTGGAACTGGACTGCAGATATACAACAAGCAAGCAGTTGATTCATTTTGATATCTCAATTTTCACTTCTTTATTTCAGGTGGCATGTCATTCCTTGCAATAAGCATGTTTACTGCTAAGCATTTTGGGTATTGACAACATGCTTGTTGCTATGGCTTATGCTGGTATTGGCAACATACTCGTTTAGGACATCCATGTAAGGGCAACATACTTGTTGCTTAAGGCTTTCTGTTATTGTTGGTAACGTGCTGTTGTTCTAGCTTTTCAGGTATAAAAAAAAAAAGGCCTCCAGATTTGCGCTGTCAGTTTGGGTTTGGGGGATATTGGCATATGGTTTTGTTTTGGGGGGTTATTGTTGCCCTCGCTGCTCTTATCCATGCTAGGCTGCATGGATGCGCAGGGAGTTCTTGTCCAGAACATAACCATACCGCCAATCCAAACTGTATGCTAATTGTCAATCGTATTCGATGATAGTGGTCCTGACAAAACTAATAATCATCGTCTAAATATCGTATTGTATGCATTTCGATTCGACTGTTTCATTAGCAAAGCTGCTTATGGGGTAACTGGTGTAAAACATGCTTTTCCAATGCTACCTCGCTGTCTGTGAAATTGATATATGCAACAACAGAACTCAAAATGATACATCTCCCGCCCTAGCTCTGCTCTCAGGGCAGGAGTACTCAGTAGATTCAAATCGCTGTTATTTTAGTGTATTACGCGCTGCTCTCAGGGCACTGGGCAGTAGTACTCAATAGATTCAAATCGCTGTTATTTTAGGGTATTACGCACTGTTCTCAGGGTAGGAGTACTCAATAGGTTCATTGTTGTATGACTTGTTTTTTAGGGTGTCAAATGTATTTTAGCTTAAAGATCTTAAGAATTTTACAAGTAATTCTATTTGTTTACACTGCTACATTGGTAACACTTTACAATAAGGTTCAATTAATGTTCATCGCGCCAAGTTTACTCCACAAAAGAAAGTAGTCAAATAATATTTGAAAATGAAGATGTGCACTGTTCAATATCCAAAACTGAAGCCTGCAGGTTAAATACATTTTATGTTTTTGTTTTTTATGACTATCAGTGTACATTGAAACTAAAATCCTTATGTAATTCATTTGCAGGAAGACCTACACTTGTCGAGAATTTAAGGAGGAAATGACAGATATTTAGCCAGGCGACCCATGGCCTTGGGCCTGTTTTAATGGGGAGCACATTCAAGTTCAACGACACCTGTCTAAAAAAAAAAAAAAAATGAAAGCAATTAAAAACCTCTAAGAATGATGATATGAACTAGTTAAAAGTACAGCAGTTTAATGATACATCTTTGCTCTGCATTTTTTTTATTATATATGCTTCTGTGTTTTATACATTTAATTCACTGGAAATGTTTTGTAATACTATAAAAAAGGAAAGTCATAATTATACTTCAATTGATCATTTTATTGTAATAAAATAAAATAAGTAAACTGATAATTTACAATCAACATTTTTTTTCTTTCATTTTTTTCTTATACAAGGAATCTGTACAACAGTCATTAAATGAAAAGAAAGTAACAGCAAGGTAAAAACAGAGTTCCTACACATTTTCCATTTCAAAATTCCATACTTTTGTAAGGATGGATTTCCTACAGGGGTTCAGGCTGCAGGACTGCTGAATGACTAAATAAACGTTATCAGTAGGAAAGTTATCAGTTATCAGTAATTGAAAGCGTTTAATTACAATACATGGTTATAGTTACACTTAAAACAGTTACAAAATAAATGTGATAAAAACTTCTACCATTAATTTTACCCATCATATATGTAAAATGTTACCTGAGAGATGGGAGGGAGGGAGGGGGAGAGAGAGAGAAAGAGAGTAGAGAGTAAGAGACAAAGAAAGAAAGACAGAGGGCCCTATCTTGCACCCAGCGCAATTGACTTTGTACACCGACGCCTGTATCATTCCTATTTTGCAAATCCGCCGTTACAATAGCAATACGCTATGGAAAAAGCACGTCTGCTCTTAAAGGGGATGTGAGATGACGCTCTGATTGGTTTATTTCACGTTACGCCCAAACCACACCTATGAATAATGAAGGTACTTCAGACCAACCCATTTTAGATTTGCGCCTGGTGCAAGAGTCATTTATCCCGCCGGGAAAATAGCAACAGCGCCTGAGACCCGCCCACAAAGTTACTTGCGCTTTGCGCTTGACACTTGCGTTTCAGATCGTTAAAATAGGGCCCAGAGAATAAAAAGGGCCAGAGCAACTGTTACAATCTTCTTTGATCTGTTCCTTGACCATGTGTCTGTAACCCAAATGTGAGACGTTCAAACTGACCAATCAGATAATTACAATTTCCCCCATTGTACTAAAGGTGTGACAATTCATAGACCTCTGAATGTACACACATTTTGATACAGGCCTTGAGCACTATCAACACATCTGCCTTTAGGAATTCCAAAAGGAAAGAGAGGGGTTGTAAATGTCTTTGTTCATTTTCAAATATCTTCAATAAATATCTTACTCTTTTCCACACAGACTTAAATTTCCAACCCTCTCTCTAGATTTTTCTGACCATATTTGACAAATGATTCATAGAACATTATATTTGGTATACTGTACAATCTGTAAATATTTTCTTTTTTTTCACGATCACCAAGCATTCTAAGTTAAATGGTAGTTTGCTCCTTTATCTGTGGCTGGTGGAGTGGCACATGCACATTAATTTAGTGAAGTACAAAGGAGACTCGCTTATGATAAAGACAAACAATCTCTAAATGATCACTAAACTTTTGCCATGAGTTCAATCTGCTTTTGTGATAATTTTATTTTTAGAAAATCTTAATTTTACATTTTAGAAAACAGAATAGGGGTAAAAGTCTGGAAACAATTTTTCCATACTTTTCCAAATTGCGTAGGAACCCTGATAATTTTTTTTGCAACAAGCTATTTTTGAGCATTTTTACATTAAAAGTCCTTGTTTCTCTGCAATACTCAGTGAGAAAATTAAGTGTTTGTAAATAGATCCACATTGGGATCTTTTGCAATCACATTTATTAATCACAAAGTCAACTTTGTGAGATTGTGCGCTTGTATCAGGTGGAACCAAATGTTCTCCATCCAGGCCTTTTGCAATCTGGGCAGCATCAGCACATTTGATTCATCCAGTTTCTGCCAGCTCATTCAGGTGAAAGCCATGCTTACTGAATGTTTTTATGAGTGATATGTGTTTTTCTTTTTTAGTCGAACCTATTGAGTGCTCCTGCCCTGAGAGCAGTGCGTAATACACAAAAATTAACAGCGATTTAAACCTATATTGAGTACTACTGCCCTGAGAGCAGCGCGTAATACACTAAAAAAAACGTCTCAGTTACGTATGTAACCCTTGTTCCCTGAAGGAGGGAACGGAGACGTAGTAGTATGTTACGACTGATTGGGATCACGCTTAGGGAGCCTGTCATCTTCGAGTATTGTTAAAACGAGCCAATGCACATTGGCGTGCGTGAATTGCATCTTGCGCTCCGCCCCTCAGCGCGGGTATAAACACGGAAGCAGATGCACGCACCAGTTGTTTTTCGCTGAGGAGCCGAGCGAAGCCTGGGGTCAGCGGTGGTCCACTAATAGTGGCGACGGGACTACGTCTCTGTTCCCTCCTTCAGGGAACGAGGGTTTACATACGTAACCGAGACGTTCCCTTTCAGTCGCTCACGTTTGATGTAGTCATACGTTACGACTGATTGGGATCCCTATTAAAACGCCACTAGTGTTGCCACCTTCCAGTGCCTAGACAAAAGCCTTCTGATCCTCCCGCATATTAAGGCGGAGATTGGACAGCGCTGAGGCCAGGAAAGTCACTGCTGTTAAACAAGACCACTGGGAAAGCGTTACCTTTCGTTGGAAGGCATACGCTGCGGAAGCCACATCCAGCCCGCAGGGAGGTAACATGTGGAGAACAACACATATGGACTGAGTGAATTACCGGGCAGTACAACATATGGAATGTCACTGAGGTGACTCCAGCCAATAACAGGGGGGAGACGCAACCAGTCAGTGGCGGCAGAGCAGGCCCTGCCAAGGGAAGACACGGGCTCGGCAGAGGAGCCGTACCGTGGAAAAATACACATATGGGATTGCAACATATGGACCCAGCCTAGCACAAGTTCCACCAGTGCATACGAGTGGTAGGCCTAGCATCGGACGCTCTGCCACGTCCAACGCCGAAGGGGTGTGGAGGACTCAACAGGGTTCGGCTAAAGGGGAACTCAACTGGAGAAAAATAGCGCACGTATCCAGTCCATAGGAGGGGCCAGCCAACACTACAAACTGGGCTAACAGTGAAGTTGGCTTAATGAGAAGGGAGCCCACGGAAAGCAACCGGCTTGTGTGCTGGTGTTGCCCAGCCCGCAGCTCTAAAAGATCTGTCAGTGAGGCACTCTGTGTCAAAGCCCAGGAAGGAGCTACAGTCTTTCTTTGGAGGAGCTCCCCCCAGGAACCTGACGATTAAGTCGTACTTCCTTAAGATCTACAGCATCATGATGTGCGTTAATATAAAGACAACATACATTTTGAGGGTGGAGGGAGACAGCCCACGCTCCGACCCATCTTGCAGGAAAGAAGCACAAAAGTGCTTGAAACCCCTTCGGGGGTCTTCCGAGGGAAGAACACCAACAACGAATAGGCCAAACAACAAGCCTCACTTTTTAGAGGGAGCTCTCGCAGAAGTGATGGTATCTACGGTCATTTTGAGGTAGATAGCTGAACCTCGGCAACGAGACATGGAGTTTCCAGATGTCTGGTGCGGGTGCCAATGGTGCCCCGTCCCTGAGATGTCTGAGGAAAGGGTCAGGAAGGGCTGTCGAGAGGAGCAAAAGTTCGGGGGAACGATGTCCAGTTGGGCCATTACGGAGCAACTAAGAGACCTGCTCCTTCTCCTTCCTGACTTAGCACAATGTTGTGCAAGAAGGCTCACCGGGGAAATGCATTTTGCATAGGCCCCGGGGTCAGCTGTATGCTAGTGTCTCCGTGTTTCAGGGAGTAAACTACTGGCAAGGGGACGAGTTCGGAGAGGCAACAGATGTAACTGCGGCCCCAAAGTGATCCCAAAACAACTGAACCGCCTGGGGATGGAGTCTCCACTCTCCTCAGCTACAGGCTGTCATGAAGCCTCGTGGGCAGCACGATTGAGCAGGCTGGAATTTAAAGTGGAAGACGCGACCTCAGAAGCTTCTGACTCTATAGGAGAAGGTGGCGGGCGAGTTGTGACATGCGAGGAAAGCGTATGGGCAACGGTCGCTGTACTGAGCAGTGCAGGCTTGCTAAGCAGCGGCATCAGGCAAGGGAACTGCTAACAGCTCGAGGCAATGGATGCCAATGCAGTGGGAGTTTCGCCCAGACCCCCGCTACTGCATGCCTGTTATACGTGGCCCCTCAGTTGGTGTTATGTAGACACTTGTTCTAGGAGCGTCTTGCCCAGAGAAGCAAAAGGTCTAAACACGGCTGAGAATTTGGCGGCAGGCCAGGTGTTTGACATACAGAGCGTGCCACTCTGCCAAGGCCACCTCGGGACTCAGTCATGAAGCCAGTGCTGAAGCAGTCTTCATATGGAGGAAGCCGGTTATATGCGGCTGCATCTGCCACATGCCCAAGGAGCGTTTCTGTATTAGTGACTTGAACAGAAGCTTGAAAAAAGGGCCAGAATCAAGAGACACAGATCCAAGATGGCCGTAACTCACCATACTTGACTACAAGGAAGTACGGGCAACTACGGGCCGACGCAGGGGGACCAAGGGTACCACAGACGTACTCGGAGTGAGGCAGCGAGGTAGAGAACAGGGAACTGGCTCGGAAGGCCCGAAGCGGGGTCTGAGTGTGTAGTGCAACACTTACCTGTCTCTACATGGCGGCAGATAGAGCGTGAGAAGGCGTGACCGGGTCCTCGATCCGCACCCAAGGTTCAGGTTGAGCCAGAGATGGCGCTCCTAGATCACTAAGGTGGACATCGCCAGACTGATCGCGCGAGCTGCAACCTCCGTGCCCCGGAGGGCGAGAGATCACAAAGATCAAAGATCACAGACGGCCCCCAATTATTGTTGTTCAACATTCATTACTCGTTAAAACATCACACTCTTACTTGATCTGGACAAACTGAGCATCATTAGAAAGATTTAAGATATTTGATATTTGACCACTGTTTATGATAAAACTGGTTTTCAGTTACATTAATTTCTTAATTTATGACAGGAGTGCAAAATTATTAATCTGTAACGTTCGTTATTTTGAATAGAAATCATCACTCATGAAGCAGTCATTCACGTCTTCTCCGGTTTATTTGTGTTCACATACATGCGATCTGAAGAGCTCAAACAGCGAACACAGCGAGCTCTGTCTCTCCTCTTCCTGATTTGTGTCAGTTACAGTATGATATCAGTGCTCTCTCATTCGCTGTACAGCTGTCAATCATCTCTTGTGGTTCAACATGACCATAATCTTGCCCTTCTGCATGACGCGGTCCTGTGTACACTTCCTCATTCTGACCTCCGTGATAACAAAGCTAAAGACACATCTCTTCACCTTAAACAAGAAGCTAATAAATGCACAATTTCGAGGATATGTGGTTTGTGTGTGATTTCCGTGCAATTTGGGGTATTTTCATATGAATAAAGAGTGTTTACAGTATTGCTAAGCAAGGTGTAGCCATTAGCTGCATATAAAATGCTAAATATAACATATTTCAACATCTTTTTTTGACTTAAAACCATTTTAAGCCGCGACCGGAATATGATACAAATACTCTATGGTGTTTTAAAGTGAGCTTTATGTAAAAGTGTAATATTAATCTTTTAAATTGTGTCATGTAGATTGATGCTACGTGTTGCTCTAATCCACCTGCTGCAGGAGCTTTTCTGTTCCATAATCTTATTTGTTAAAATAATTCACATAAGGCCCCAATAATTTTTATGTTTTTTTTATGTTTTTTTTAAACAAGACTTAAGATAATAGGTGGATCTTGATACTATGTACAAACTAAACCACCTGAGTCCTAAAACAGTGGTCCTGAAACTGCAGCCACCGCTACATCATCCAGTTCTGTAGGTAGCGCTGTCACAACAAAACTAGGGTTCTGGAACTGCGGTCCTAGAACTAAGGTCCTGAAACTGCAGCCTACGGTTGTGCAGGAACATACTACTGAGCATGGATCCAATATTCTGATACGCATTCAGTTTTTTCTCTCTCGATTTTTTACGTTCACATCAAGACATTTATGTGAGTATTCGCCAAGACGGGCATTTGACAATTGTCAAATGGTGTGCGTTTCTGACAGTTTGTTCAATAATCCGTGAAAAAGCACTTTATGAAAAAGGCAGCTTTATGTGTGTGCACTCTGGGTATGAGTGCACAGAAAAATTGTCTCTCAGAGAGCAAGCAAGTACTACTTAATGCTTTAAAATCACTTGAATGTTTAAATTGACAAGTTGTACATATTATAAACTTAAAGGGCACCTATTATGACCCTTTTCACAAGATGTAAAATAAGTCTCTGATGTCCCCAGAGTATGTATGTGAAGTTTTAGCTCAAAATACCCAACAGATATTTTTTTACAGCATGTTTAAATTGTCATTTTTTGGGGCTCAGAAAAATGTGCTGTTTTAGTGTGTATCCCTTTAAATGCAAATTAACTGCTGGTGCACGGCCCAGGGGGCGGAGCTTCATGAGCTTGCGCTTCAGTCAGGACAAACTCATCTGATAATATCAAAACAGAAACTCTCAGTAGCGTGTTCATTTCGACTCGGACAATAATGCCCACAGCGCCAGAGAATATATACTGTATAGAGATTAAACAGGTATAGTTTAGCTTAATTATGGTTATAACTTATTTGTCATCTGCTTTTATCCAATATTAATACAAGCCTGCTGTAGCAGACCTCGTCCGAATGATGACCAAAATATACTGATGAGTTCAATGAAGTTTATTGTACATGACACAAAAGATGAAGCGTTAGTTTTACTCCAGAGAATCACTGTAAGAACAGCTAAATAAACACAGTATAAGATGTGAGCATTAAAGTCTTATCCATAAACTCTCTCTCTCTCTCCCTTTCATTATCAACATTCACAGCGAAGTACACAAAACACTCATTACAACTAACAGCAAACAAATATATACACACCTTTTCAGTCTGTGCTTAATAAACTGGTACACTGTAAATCCGTAAAACTATTTGATGAGCTGTCATAAAGCGCGCGCTCTCACTTTCATTTCTGCCGTGGTCAGTAACGTTAGTCCTGTCGCTCCGGAGAGTGTAATCTGGATCACGAACAGTTGGTACAGATCCATCCTCGAGTAAGAACGAGAGTAAATGAAGACTGATATGGTCATTCTGACATCCAACAACAAAACACCTCATTCGCTTAGGAGACATTCTTGTCTACAGCTGCTCAAGCGTCGAACAATGGCGGACTCTGTGTCCAGCTCACTCAGGGCGGGTCTATGCTCAAACTGCAGTGTCAATCACAGTCGTGGGCGGGGCCTGCGCAATTCCACGTCACAGTGAGAGCAATCTTAGAACAGCTCGTTCTGAGACAGTGCTTATGATTTATTGAGATTGTAAAAAAAAAACACCATGTAAAAGTGAATTTTGCATAATAGGTGCCCTTTAAGTAACGACGCAACTCTGGCCCGATTAGGCAAGTGAAAATTCTGTCCCAAAACGAGAGTGAAAGTCTTGTGTTGCAGCATGCCGGTCGCTTGTACAGACGATGTGGTGATGTGAAGCCATGTGTGCATTTTGAGAGAGAGGATGGGGTAGCGCTTAATCACTTTCTTGCTGTTTGTGAAATTACTGTATGTATCGCATTAGGCTCGCTGTGATTGTCGGCGCCGCAACACCGGTTACATCACTTGCCCACCACCCCTCCCCCAAACCCACTAAAAAATTTTTTTCTAGCAATACAAATTAAGCGTAGCATCAGTTCTTGCAGGTCACGTTAGTCAAGCTCGCATCAGCTGACACTCAGCTGATCCACGTCTACCTATAGGAATACGACGCTTATCACTGTAGGGCTGTACTCAACCAAAGAAAATCTTGGTCGACTTAAGTCCTGAAGTTTTCTACTAAAAATCGACTAAAATCGACTAAAAATGACGTTAGAAAAAAAACGTTAAATTAATTAGCTGCGCACTGTGCGCAGTAACGTTACTTGGTAGCCTTGTTGTCCGCCTAAATGAATTATAAATAAAGATAAAAAAAACTAGTAGGCTATTTGCAGTATTAAATCGTTTTTGACAACTCTTCATTTATTCAACTCTTCATTTTCCTCTTCACTTTCCTGTGTTGAGTCTGACACACGAGTCTGTCGGCTGTCGGCTCTGACAGCGTTGCATCACGTGCACCTGCGCAATATCCGAAAATAGTACTATGTTGTCAACTAGTGATATCATGACAAGAACTTTTGAGGAATATGTAACATAATTTAGACAATTGTTTCTGTCATATGTATTATAATAACTGACAGACTCTATAATTTCAGCCGCTCTGTGCAGCTCGCACAGAGTGAGGCTGAACCTATTTTTTACAGTCTATGGGCTGAACATAGGAGCTCAGCTTCGCGGCTGAGACACGAATAGACTATTAACTTAAAGCTTTTACTCTTAAACACAAAAGGCACGTCCACTTTAATAAAAAAATAATATTTATTAAACAAACCAGATCAAGTAATATTCAGCAAACCTTCTAGTAGCCTACTTTCTTCAATCTGTCCGTCTTCTCCGGTGAGTTGGGCTAATCCAAAAGAAGTGAAAACAAGGGGGGTGTTCTGAAGACAGACTGTTACCTGTGAAACAGGGGTGCTCTGAAAACACCCCCATTAGCAATTAGTGCTTTCCACCTGATGAAATGAACGCGGCAAAACTGATGAAATGAACGCGGCAAAACTGATTACCGGTAAATGAACGCGACAAAACTAATGAAATGAACGCGGCAAAAAATCGACCAATCAGAATTTTGGTCGAGCCAGAACGTATCGACCAAATAATCGACTAATCGACTGGAAGAATACAGCCCTATATCACTGTATACATATATAAGCTCCTTCAGTATTATCAGCAGCTATCCTGTTTCTCAGGAGGTAATTGTCCTCCATCCCCAGCTCCTCCTCTCGTCAGTCAGTCAGTATGGCATTCTGACTCCCCTTGAATCAGAATTAATTCTCAAATTATGTTGTACTTTAAAGCTGCAGTCCATAGCTTTTCCTCTTTGTCGCCATCTCTGTTTGAAAACTGCAATTGCAGTTATTTGCGGAATTATCAACTTTACGTGGGTTGTACATCGGCATGAAACAGCGTGGATGAAACCAATGTTTTGAGGAGAGTGTGCGGCTGTCAATCACCGCGCCGGTGTGGATACGGGCATTCAGAATCACAGAATATACTTTTTGGAAGCATGACCAATATTAGAATTTTCAACGGAAAATGACGTCTGAACAAGTAAGTAACATCCACTTTTGTTCTGATCAACTAAGGGGAAAAAAAGCATTGCAGTAAATTGCGCTGATTAAATCTAACGATTGCTTATCATGTCAAACCGTGCAAATCATAGAAGAGCAGTTATTTTGTACAAACAAATAACAATCATAGTGCTATGAAATAAACGGTGTATGAACGGAATCCCTGTTATGCATAAACGTGTTATAATATAAACATCTTACGACAGGAACATTTTCACTTTACTGATCTGATCCAGATCCAATACTTGACAACGGAGGAGGCGGGTTTGATTTTCTTGGAGTAGAGGTGAATTGCTCCCTCTCATAGCTAGCACAAAATAATTCATATTTACCATAATATCAAAACGAGAAAGGCACAACAAAGGAAACTCCGTAACGGTGTAAATTAAGCGAACAAGTGCGCTACTGTTACGTAATTGAACTATTGAACTGTCTTACCTGTCTAGCAAAAAAAAAAGCCGTCTCTGCGTCCGTTTTGAACCCCTTTAAAACACTGAGTTCACGCCATCTTTCAAAAGCCCTGCCGATGTTTATCCTTGTTTTCGCATGGGCCCAGCTGCAGTCTCTTTTTTTCTCTAGCCACTGCGAAGTCCGAAGTCTTTTAGGTTTTATAACTGGTGAATCTCCAGTTGTCACTGGTGATTGTTGTTTGAAACTGTCTGGATCCGCTGTAAGTTAAATTATTTCAAGTGCTGTGAGAAAAGGCTATAAATCTCCACCTCCAACATCCTCACACGCAACATAGCCGACTAGTCGGGACTCTTCTTTATGTGGACAGATGTGACAAAATGACGCAAAGACATGCTCGAATTTTCCGCGGAAATCCACCAGTACCACTGGAATTAAAATCATTATTAAAAGCTAATCGATTTGATTTGAACTAAGGCAAGCAGATACTTTTGAACACTGGCTGGTTATGTTTTTATTTTTATTTTGGATAATTTTTAACACAAAAAAAGTTACGGACTGCAGCTTTAAAATCTTGAATTAATGATATCTGCAATACATTCATGTTAGTTATGTACCGTTTACCCTAAGGGGGGGTTATCGCTGCTCTCCCTGCTCTTATCCATGCTAGGCTGCATGGATGCGCAGGGAGTTCTTGCCCAGAACAGAACCATACCACCAATCATAAATGTATGCAATTGTATTTGACGATAGTGGTCCTGACAGAAATCATTTCGTTAAGCAAAATGTAAAAGCGCCTATTTATGCGAATGTGTCAGTGTACTGTTTTGTTGTTGTGTTTTTCATTAAGAATAATAATGAACCCACCATTCAAGCAATTGCTGCACCCGAATTGCTGCTAATTTGCTTTGCTTTACCACTGATTGCTGTTTTCAAACAGGTTTCTTGAATGAACATCTTCCATTGGTTAGACAGGCAGACAGTCTCACAGCTAATTCAGAGCCATTAAGTCAACGTTGAGCAGATCTAGGGCTGGTCAAACAAACACAGCAATGTTTTGAAAGAGCCACAGAGGCACAACCCACCAAAATTTTTGATATAGGCTAGTTGTCTCTGTAAATTAAGCTGAAATAGGGGGACATATTTTAATATTAACAAAAACAATTAGACACACCAGCTTTAAAGATTGTAAACATATTAATTTATAAACCGCTGGCATTGGTAAAAGCAAGAAAAAGAGAGCTATAAAATGCTGGATGTGTGAAAGAAAAAAAAAATAGATATAGAGACACAATTAAGTTATGAACAGGAATCAGACCATTACGAGAACAGGCACATAGGCAGATATCCTTGAAAAAACGGCTACACTTCAAACGCTGTACTTATAAGGCTCAGTAAAAGGCCCCCGAAAGAAATCGAAGGAATGAGAAACAAAACAAAAAAAGGGGGAAAAAATCAGGAAGGGCTGGAAATGAGTCCAACTCATGCATAACTTCAAACGCACAGTCTTCAAAGTTGCATAACATTAAAAGGCAAGCGTTTCTCTCACTCTTTCTCTGTGCATGCTCAACATCAACATCAAAACACACACAGAGGGCGAAGCCTCGCGTCTCCTCACACCAACTCACTCACACACTCTCAGTCCTTCCCAAACTATTTCTGATATACAGTACACACACATACAAAGTCTCTGGCTTTAGCTTCCCCTGCCCCATACGGTCTTCTAGTTTCCTTCTGGGCAGGGTGTCTTGTTTTCTCTTGTCCTTTTGGTCCGTCTGTTTTGTCCCATTCCATTGTTTTGATTGTGGAAATTTGACTTTAGAGGCTACATTGTAGAGAATAAATTGTTACCACATGCCAGTTTAGTGGCATGATTGATGATGAGGGCATGACAGTTGTCTCAGTCAATAACGGATGATCTTTCTTATTTTGCACCCAAAAATTCTCTAAATATTCTATTGAATCTGACTGTTAATCCTGCTGACAGTAAGTGTAGCAGACGAGTTCAAATACAGTTTTGCAAGGTCAACATGCAATTCTAACTCAGATAGCAGGAGAACATTTTCACACCAAGTTCAAATGAAAATAGTGTCATCGTTTTCTCATACTATATATCAGTATGATGCTACTACAGCAAAGGGATTTTCATTGAATAATTACTTACATTTTTGTCTGTTTCCTCCCATACAGCTATCGTATGGCTTCAGAAGACTTTGAATATAACACATGTATCATAGACTTTTTTAAAAAAAATAATACTTATGTGGTGCTTTTATTTTTATTTTTAGAGTGTGACAGACCATATCATTGTTTGCAAAAAGCAGCATGAACATTTTTCAAAACATCCACATGAAATGCGAGGAAATAGAACAAGATGTTATGGCCATTAATGAAGATCAAAGGCACGATTATTTTTTAATGATTATATTTATCACGATTATATATTTTTTTCTGCACAACATTAATTGAATTTTTGATGACTGAATAAGTGAAATTCACCTTTATTCCACAAGGTGGCAATGTCTGATACACAATGATGAAGTGACATTTCACTCATAGTTACCGCAGGCAGAAAACAGAATAAGAAGTATCATCAGCAAAAATTGAATATGTAATGATTGGCGAAACATTTATACATTTAAGGGTTAACATTAACAATCTCTTCTCTGATGACGTGTGCACTGGCGAAATGGCTGGGCAATAACAGAAAATGACAACAATCTAATCAATTCCTGATGGACAAAATACGTTTATAAGATATACGTTTATAAGATGGCGCAGCGGATGGCTGCCTCGGTGTTGAGCTCTCCAGTTGTTACACTGTTTTTGTTAGTTTGTCCTGTTTTATGTTTGTCATACGCTATCAGTTATACCAGGGACGAACTGCTGAACATTCGGCAGTGCACACCAACTGATCACCAACCAGTTTTTGATTCTTCTGGCGTTTTGCGGAACATTGTCGTCGGTTGCGCCGCTGCACTGTGGAAACAGTAGTGGAAACAGTATAAGTATAAACAGCAGGCGTGGGAAGCGAGCCGGCACACTCGTTAAGCTCAGGCAGCGCGGATTCAGAACGGCGCTGCCTAGCATCCATCTGGCGAATGTCCGCTCTCTCCCTAACAAAATGGACGAACTACTTCTGCTCTCACGCAAAAACAAGGACTTTACCAACTCTGCTGCTCTGTGTTTCACGGAAACCTGGCTGAACGAAGCCATTCCGGACAGCGCGTTACATCTACCGGACTTTCAGCTGTTCAGAGCAGATCGCGATATGGAGTCAACGGGGAAAACGCGCGGTGATGGGACATGCTTTTACATCAACAGAAGGTGGTGTACCGATGTAACTGTGTTAAGGAATCGACAGCAACAAGCATCTTGCGAACGAGCTGAATGTCTTTTACTGTAGATTTGAGACCCCCGATCAGACACCCTACACCCGCCCTGACCATCTCTCTACACAGCCATCAACACCTCCAGCCATCCCCCCCCCCCCCCCCCCCCCCCCCCGCACTTCAGATCAGTGAGGATAATGTGCGTCAGATCTTCAGGAAACAGAAGAGAAGGAAAGCACCAGGCCCAGACGGTGTTTCACCAGCCTGTCTGAAAACCTGCGCTGACCAGCTGGCCTCTATCTTCTCACTGATCTTCAACAGATCACTGGAGCAGTGCAAAGTCCCTTTCTGCTTTAAACGCTCCACCATCATCCCAATCCCGAAGAAACCAAAGATCACAGGACTCAATGACTACAGACCTGTTGCCTTAACATCTGTGGCCATGAAGTCATTCGAAAGACTGGTGTTAGCATATCTGAAGGACATCACTGGACCCTTGCTGGACCCCCTGCAGTTTGCCTACAGAGCAAACCGGTCTGTGGATGATGTGGTCAATATGGGACTGCATTACACCCTACAACATCTGGACAAACCAGGGACCCATGCAAAGATTCTGTTCGTGGACTTTAGTTCTGCCTTCAACATCACACGTCCCATCCAGACCAAACTGACCCAGCTCTCTGTCCCTAGCTCCGTCTGTCAATGGATCACCAGCTTTCTGACAGACAGACAACAGCTAGTCAGAATGGGCAAAATCACGTCCGACAGCCGCACCATCAGCACCGGTGCTCCACAGGGATGTGTTCTCTCACCACTGCTCTTCTCCCTGTACACAAATGACTGCACCTCTAAAGACACCTCTGTCAAGCTCCTGAAGTTTGCGGACGACACTACTGTTATCGGACTCATCCGGAACGGTGACGAGTCTGCGTACAGGCAGGAGGTGGAGCAGCTGGCTCTTTGGTGCAGTTATAACAACCTGGAGCTGAACACGCTCAAAACAGTGGAGATGATCGTGGACTTCAGGAGAAACCCCCCTGCACTCCCTTCACTCACCATCATGGACAGCACTGTGACTGCAGTAGAGTCATTCAGGTTCCTGGGCACCACCATCTCTCAGGATCTGAAGTGGGACACTCACATACAGTAGACTCTATTGTGAAGAAAGCCCAACAGAGACTGTACTTCCTGCGTCAGCTGAGGAAATTCAACCTGCCACAGGAGCTGCTCGTACAGTTCTACTCAGCTGTCATCCAGTCCATCCTCTGCACTTCCATCACCGTCTGGTTCGGCTCTGCTACCAAAACCGACCTCCGTAGACTACAGCGGATAGTTCGGACTGCTGAGCGAATCACTGGCACTACCCTTCCCACACTCAAAGTACTGTACTCATCCAGAGTGAGTAAAAGGGCTCGCAAAATCACTCTGGACCCGTCACACCCAGCACACTTTCTGTTTGAACTGTTACCGTCTGGTCGACGCTACAGAGCACCGAGCACAAAAACAACCAGACACAGGAAAAGTTTCTTTCCCCAGGCCATCTACCTCATGAACACTTAAATGTTCCCCTACTGTGGAACAAACATGTGCAATACTTCCCTCAGACATTTCATTATAGCACCTTATAACTTTATATATATTTATAATCTTTTTATTTTTTTTTCTATTTTTTATTTATACCTATGTTACTTGTCACTTGTCTTGTCACTTTATATTGTATGTGTACTGGAAGCTACTGTCACCAAGACAAATTCCTCGTATGCGCAAGCATACTTGGCAATAAAGCTCTTTCTGATTCTGATTCTGATTCAATTCCTGATGGACAAAATCATGTCCTGCCCTACATTTTTATTCTCATCCGAGAAGCTGTTTCATACAGAAATGCGTCATAATAGGGAAGAAAAGATTATCTTAACTAAAACGGGGAAAGAATTAATAAAAATGGTCAAGAATTAATAATTTGTGAGAGTGAATTCTTAATTTGTGTCAACAACATCTTTTATATCTATAACAATGTCTATTTTTCTTCCATGGCATATGTGGGGCTTTGTACTTTTGTGTTCAGGTTCTCAGCAACACATTTTGTTCTAATAAGAAGGCTGTTTGTACAGCATGTCAGTTATGTTTTTAATATACTAAAAGTAGTATAGAATAATTGTAGTAATGATGCAAGTCTAAAACAAGAAACATAAATGAAGAAAGACACGTTTGGAGGAGGACTCTGATTGGTCGGTGTGTTGTCTTAGCTTGACCTCAAAATGGATACATGGGGGTCACGCTAATTCTGTTTAGAGTTAAAACTGACTCTTAAAACTGTTTCTGCCACAAAAACAGTATCGCTACATCCATATGCACATGTAAACTAACACTTGCTGTCACATGCAAATCAATGCTGCATTTAGTGCCCGCTCAATTAAACATAAAACACTTCAGAAAAGCACCCATCCACCCACACAGGTTATCTTACTATCACACACAAACCCACATACAAACACACTCATGCCCATGTGAAATGAAAGCGAGGGGTTTAAATTCAGCCAGACTTTGATGTGTGTGTGTTCATATCACAGTGTCAGTGCTCCCTTTAAACATGCTAACGGTCATGACTGATTCATTGACACAATTCATACTTATATGTTCACATGTGCTTGGTACACATTCTGTAACTCCTTCTCCTCAAATGCTACAAATCTACTAGTCAATGCGTAGATGTGAGATTTTGTGAGTCAAGAATAAAAAATAATCTATGGGCCCTATCTTGCACCCAGCGCAATTGACTTTGTACACCGACGCATGTATCATTCCTATTTTGCACCCGCGCAAAGCGGACTTTTCCCTCCACAGACGCACGTCGGTTAACTAAGAAATACACTTGCGCTCCCCGGGGCGGTTCAGCGCAAAGAGGCGGCGTGTTCGGGCGCAAACGTTCCCTCATGCTATTTTGCAGGTTTAGAAAACAATTCTGCCAATGACCGAAAAAAAACAGTTTAAAGTCAGTGGCGCGTTGCGCATGTTATTAATATGCTATTTTAAGGGCCATAATCAATGTAGCGTGTGCACAACGCGCATACACTTTTATTATCTCATCTACACACAGACGCAGCAGTTATCATTTTTGCAAATCATACATTATTACAATTGATAGATAGATAAATAGATAGATATACAGTTTATTATAAAAGCGATTTAGCTTACACATTTACCCAAATTATCATACGCCTGTTTAACCTAAGTTAATTTGGGTGTGTTTCTCCATCCCCAACGTCTCTGACGAGAACGTCGGTCTCCTCGGCTGTGAACCGCTCCTGGCGTGTGCCTGGCAAATCCGCCGTTATAATAGGAATCCGCTATAGAACAAGCCTGCCTGCTCTTAAAGGGAATGTGAGATGACGCTCTGATTGGTTTATTTCACGTTACGCCCAAACCACACCTATGAATAATGAAGCTACTTCAGACCAACCCATTTTAGATTTGCGTCGGGCGCAAGAGTCATTTATCCCGCCGGTATGATAGCAACAGCGCCCAAGACCCGCCCACAAAGTTACTTGCGTTTTGCGCTTGATACTTGCGTTTCAGATCGTTAAAATAGGGCCCTATGTGGGTTTTTTTTTTTTTTTTTTTACTTCAACTAAGCAAAAATGAGAAATGTTGCTAGGCAACGAGCCAAAATAAAAGATATTTTATTGTATTTCAATGAACATTTATTTTATTTCAAGTAGGAAAATGCTTTTGGTTTTGTTTTATTTTAGTTTGAGTAAATGACCATATAACCTTGCTTCAAATTTATTTAAAAAATGTAATTAAATTAAAATTTTGGTAAATAATTTAAGTCAGCGTGTCAGTGGATTTCTTGCTCAAGTCTCTCAGTGTGGGGGTTTTCCTCACCAATGAGTGGAAAACCAGGAGTAAAGCTGGAGAAAAATTACAAAGAAAAAGTGGATAATGTTCATTGTTCATTGTTGTAATGTATCCTTTTAAATTTTACATCAACATTACTTTTTATTAGCATCTATATTAGCATGTATTAATCTTCATTACTGAACATAGTTTTTTCATGTTACCTACTGTGTTGACATCCTTAATTATTGTAAAGTGCTAAAAATAGTGACTTTTCTCCAGAAATAGTCGCCTCAATCTAAAATTTATTCATATTCAATGTCATAAAGTCTCCCTGTGGTGAAAATCAAGCTTTTAATGTTGTTTATATGTCTATGTGGCGTTTTTAATATGCTTTAAGACAAACCATATACAAATTCATAATTCAACACCATTGTAAAGTCTTTTCTCCTTAAAACTGCAGTGAACCAGACAGACTAAAAAAAGATGTCCACATTGGTGTAAAATTACCTCTGCCAATGATCTGACTTATCCTCGCAAGCAAAGAATTTATTATTTTTATTTGCATTGGACGGGTAAGTCCCAGGAGGCTTCCATGTCGTTCCGCCATGTTGAAAAACTATAATAGCAGAGAGGGACAAAAAGCACTAGCCTACCTCAACGCGCTTCCACAGCGCGTTTTCGTTCAGAGCCAGCATCACGTGACTGAAACCAGCTGAAACGGTGAGAGGCGCTTGTCAGTGCCCGGCAAATTTGAAAGGCTGCACTGCACAGTACTTCATAATGCAGGATCATACTTATGCCGAGCCACAGGAGAAGGAATCCTCGTCGCCAAAAAAGCAAAAAAAAAATTTTTTAAAGGAAACGTGACCGCCGAATTCAGAAAACGAGGGTAAATATCGGGATAGCTTTTCCAAGGTGGAAAGAGCTAATGAAGGAGAAAGACTTTGAAAGGGACGTGAAGTTACCTGCTTTCTTCTCGACAGGCAAGTCAATGTTACGGTCTAAATTACAAGCTTTTTTTCATTGCTTGGTTGTGTAGTTCATTACATAGGCAGCATAACAGTAGACGTATAGTTAAACTCGATGAAGTGCTATTGGAAGACATGTTGTCATAGCTTCTTGGTACATAACGGCTACCGTAGTTGCAACACGCATTTGAAAAAGCGGGGCGCTAGAGAGCACTATTCGTTTGAATGCAAAATACAATTTCACTGCTAGATGGGAGAAATTCCTACACAGTTTACCTTTAAGGCATGAAGAATTTTTTTTTTTTTTAAGAAAAAAACAACAACTTTTAAATGTGTCATTTGTGGGGACTTTAATATTGTTCTGTGCATTTACTTTAGATAGTATTAAATTTCACCTATTTTCCAATACAAACCAACAGCCTGATGCCAGTATATGCAAGCTGCGTAACGATTTTATCTCCTAACCGTACCCCAAAAACCTATCACAGACAACTTTCTGCATTTTTCGATTTTCAAAAAAACATCACTACTTATAATTAATAACCAAAAAATGTCCCCACAAGGACAAGGATTTCAGATATTGCCATCTTTATGGGGACATATTGTCCCCATGGTGTGAGGTTTACCTGAACCACAAAACACAAACATACTTAGTTTTGCTACCTTTGTGGAGACTCTCCGTAAGCGTAATGGTTTTTATACTGTACAAACTGTATATTCTATCCCTAAACCTACCCATCACAGAAACCTTTTTGCATTTTTTTAATTTTCAAATAAGCATCATTTAGTATGTTTATTAATCCATTTCCCTCGTGGGGACCGCTGGATGGTCCCCACAATGTAGGTGATTTCAGGTTTTACTATCCTTATGGGGACATTTCCTCACAATGTAGATTAAACAAGTACGTACACACACAAACAGCCCAGAGGATACTCTGGAATGCAGACTCCTCTCATTGTGAATAATATTAAGTGTCATATCATGAATAAATCAGCAGACGTACATCAGTGAAGTGACAAATACACAGAAGGAGAGAGAGACTTTTCAAAACACATTGGCAAATGTTACAGTGAGGGCAGTTAAAGCAGCAGAAAGGTCGATGGGCAGAATGAGGTCAGGATGGGGGACGGAATAAATGGCAAGAAGAAAAGGAAACAAAAAACAAGAAAGAGAACTAGCAAGCAGAATTAAAGTCAGACATATTTCAAGGACAGTTTACAATAACTATGTATGCATGTGGAATAAAATGTTCACATCAGTCAGAGCTCTTGTCAAGATACAAACAAATCATTTTAAAGCTGCAGTCCGTAGCTTTTTTAGGTTAAAAATTATCCAAAATAAATTGAGCAAGTACATAAACAGCCAGTGTTCAACACTATCTGCTTGCCTTGGCTCGATTCAAAATGGCAAGCTTGTAATGATGTTTTTAATTCCAGTGGTACTGGTGGATTTCCGCGGGAAATTTGAGCATGTCTTTGCGTCATTACGTCACATAAAGAAGGTGTCTCGGCTAGTAGGCTATATTGCGTGTGAGGGTGTTGGAGGTGGAGATTTAAAGCCTTTTCTCGCAGCACTTGATATAATTAAACTTATCAATTCGATGGCGAATCCAGAAAGGTTCAAACGACAATCACCAGGAGATTCACCCGCTGTAAAACGCGAAAGACTTCGGAGAAAAAAAGAGACTGCAACCGGGCCCATGCGAAAACAAGGATAAATATCGGAAGGGCATTAAATGTAGTCACGCAATGCTGATGTTGTTAACATTAACCATTTGAGAACAAAGTAACATATAATTTGCACGGTTTGACGTGATATGATAAGCGATCATTAGATTTAATCAGCGCGATTTACCCTTAAGGCGGCCGCACACCGGACGCGCAGCTCAGCGCCGCGTCGCGCCACGTCTAGGACAACTCTCACCTGAAAATCCGATAACATCAGCAATTTTCTGATTACTGTAAATAAATATAAAACTAAATGTATATTGCAGCACAGGGTGAAGTCCGTATATACATTAACTACGATTTGATAAACTATGTAAATGGCGCTCTGTGGCGCGGCAGGATTTGAACACGTTCCTGAGCCGCCGCGGACAGACGCCGAAAGGCGCCGCCGGTGTGTGTACTCTCATAGAGAATAATGTGTTCGAATTTAAAAGAAGTGGCGCTGCGCGGCGCGCCGCCGAGCTGCGCGTCCGGTGTGCGACCCCCTTTAGTTGGGCAGAACAAAATTGGATCAGACAACATTTTGCGGTGAAAATTCTTATGTTGGTCATACTTCCAAAAAGTAGAATCTGTGATTGCGAATGACAGGATCCACACCGCACGGTGACTGACTGCCACATTCTTTTCAAAACATTGGATTCATCCGTGCTGTGTCATGCCGAGGCACAACGCACGTAAAGTTGATAATTCCGCGAATAACTGCGATTGCAGATTTCGAACAGAGATGGCGACAGAGAGGAAAAACTGCGGACTGCAGCTTTAAACAATTCAGTCAATACACTTTTGATAAAGTAGCCTAGTTATGTACACTACAAAATAAGAACCATAATTTTGTGACGAGTGTATTTGTAAAAAAAAAAAAAATTTATTAGCTGCACACTAATGGCTTCAGCTATAAAGAGACAACATCTTTTAAGATGAAGAAAACTCCATAAAAATAGGGGCGTGTTAATATGAAGGATTGCATTGAAGGAAATTGTTTTTTAAAAGAAATGTATATTGTAAATGTAAAATTAACGAATAATGTAGTGTAAGAAAATTACCAGTACCCTTTCCTATATATATATATATATATAAATATAAATAAAATCACAAACACAATTTCCCAACAAAACACTTCATGAAAAGAATTGGTTTGAAATAATATTATTCTTAATTATTTTGGTTGTGAAACTTTAGTGGTTAATTTTCCCCCTTGTGAAAAAGAAGTGTGCTTCATTGTATTGAATGTACACTTGTATTGAAGAAGTATACCTTTTTTGAAAGACGGCGCGGAGCACGGAAAATGAAGTATATCCGGGCCTTAATATTCCCCGACCTTATTGGAGTTTTGACCTTCTCTCAACTGAGAGAACACATCCTGCATTATATTGTATTATACTGAATATTTAATATTAGCCTACCACTAAACTTTGACCATAGGCATGTTGCATATTAATTGTACTAGGAACCTCAAAGCATATTTAAATTTTGTGTAATTTGTGCTACTCCATAATTATGGTTTGTAGCGTAGGTAGGGCCCAAACATAAACTCAACCTGTGTAAAACTTACCTGTGTATCAAACTGTCTCGTCGTCATCATCTTCAGTCTTCTGTGTGTCATTGTCTGCCAGTCTTCAGCCAACCAGCCACTTCTCTTCTCTACCTGCAACAAGATAAGACTTTTATTCACATGTCAGTATCTCCATAACAATCTGCAATCAAGAGACTCACTTGCTAATCACCTGTGTGTCATTCAATAAACTCCATTCAGATTTTGCCTGTGTTTGCAATCTTCTGTTCCATGACACACGTAACTAGTTACTCCCCAACAGTGGTAATGACAAATATATTAGTATCAATAGAGATGACATTCCAATATGTTTTAATTTACCATAAATGCTTATCAGGACATTCGGCAGTACACTTCAACCATATTCAATGTAATAATGAGATTACATATAAAGATGTACTAAAGTCCTACTTAATTGGATCAAAAAATTTGCGTCTTAAGTCTATTCTTTTAAAGTATATTATTTCTGTATTAAAGGGACAGTTCACCCAAAAATTTAAATGCTGACATTTACTTACCCTCAATTTTTTCTTTCTTATGTTGAACACAAAATTTATTTTGTAGAATGTTGGTAACCAGCCATTGACTTTTACAGTATTTTTTCCCCCCAACTATGGAAGTCAATTGGTGCCGTCAACTGTCTGGTTACCAACATTCTTCAAAATATCATATTTTGTGTTAAACAGAAGAAAGAAACTCGTACAGGTTTGGAACAACTTGAGGGCGAGTAAATGATGACACAATTGTCATTTTTGGGTGAACTATCCCTTTAAAGTAAAAGTATGCTAAAGTGTTCAATGGCATAGTTAATGTGATTCTCTAAACTTGTGGTTGCTCTGTTAGAACACCTGAAAATCACCAAAACTCCAGCTGATTAAAAGTCATTGCAAAAAGTGAAGTTAGCTCTAACAGATTTTGACCACAGATGACACTTGCTGTGATATTTTGTGTCCAATTCAATGAAATTCATTTCAAGTTGTCACTTAAGTGTCTAAATAATTTTGAGACCACTGTTATGTTGCCGAACTTAAGTAATGTCAAATGAATTTGACTGAACTAAAGCAACGAAAAAAAGATATTCAGTCGAGACTCTGGATGAAAATGTTTAAATAAATGATAAAACATCAGTTTGTGAACAGCAGGTGCATTCTCAATGAGGGCCACAGGGTGTAGATATAGCTTCTGTAGATGAGCACCGGGTCGGCGTCTACTATGTGTGTGTGACAGACAGACTGCAGGTTAATCCCGCCTGCAGGCAAAAGCATCAAACTTTCAGAGCCGCCAATCAATTATTCAGCCCAGGGCTCATCAGAGGCGATCACAGCACCAGAAGAGAGTACACACAACAAAGACAAAACACACACTGTCCCACACACAGACAGATCGCACACACACACACACACACACATACATACAGATAAACGACAGGATAATTAAAAGTCAGCTTCCATTCAGATTCAGCATTCATAGACTGCCTTTAATTGAATGTATTTGTATGCTGTGTGTGAATTCAGAGGAGGCCTGAAACCTCAGCTCTCTTCACACACTCTTACACACCTCCTCGCCCACCCACTAACACACACAAACATGCAAATTTCACCACACAAAACACCACAAATCCTCATTAACACACACACAAGCAAGCAAATCACAAATTATTTTTCTTAATATGCATGATGGCAACCGAACCGAGACCACTGACTTTTTTCTAGAACACAAACACACATTTACCCTAGATAAATCAACCTGAGGATAAAGACTTTCAATGTTTTATTATTATTATTATTATTATTATTTATAGCTAATAACAATTTTACAAACTAGCTCTAACTTTACTACTATGAGGAATTTGAAAGGTCAATTGGAGTATTTTTGCAACGCTAAAACGACTATTTTCAAACAAGTTTCCTAAACACTCCCTCTCACTCACCTTTGCCAGTTCGTAGATGGTCCTGCCCCTTACTCACAAAATTAAGCAAATGTTCGACTTCTGCAGCTAACACGTTTGTATGGCAAGCCGTTTTAGCTTAAATTGTACCCAGCGTTACTCGTCGTAATTGCATTTTTACTAGTAAGAATTCAATTAGAGAGCTCTACAATTCAATTCTTACTAGTAGCAATTACATTTAGAGAGCTCTCCAATTCAATTATTACTAGTAAGAATTACAATTATAGAGCTCTCTAATTCAATTATTACTAGTAAGAATTACAATTACAGAGCTCTCTAATTCAATTCTTACTAGTAACAATTACAATTAGAGAGCTCTACAAATGAATTTTTACTAGTCGTATGTCTCCATTGACTTCCATTCATTTTTAATTACGGAGCTGTACAATGGAATTGTTACTAGTAAGAATTACAATTAGAGAGCTCTACAATTGAATTGTTACTAGTAAGAATTACAATTAGAGAGCTCTACATTTGAATTGTTACTAGTAAGAATTACAATTAGAGAGCTCTCTAATTCAATTATTACTAGTAACAATTACAATTAGAGAGCTCTCTAATTAAATTCTTACTAGTAAGAATGCAATTACAGAGCTCTCTAATTGAATTTTTACTAGTAAAAATATGAATTAAAGATATGTATAATTGCAGAGCTCTGTAATTGAATTAAAGAGCTCTGCAATTACATTCTTACTAGTAACAACTGAATTAGAGAGCTCTCTAATTGGAATTGTTACTAGTAATAATTGGATTAGAGAGCTCTCTATTTAAATTGTTACTAGTAAGAATTGAATTAAAGAGCTCTGCAATTGCATTCTTACTAGTAACAATTCAATTGTAGAGCTCTCTAATTGTAATTCTTACTAGTAACAATTCCATTGTACAGCTCCGTAATTAAAAATGAATGGAAGTCAATGGAGACATAAGACTTGTAAAAATTAATTTGTAGAGCTCTCTAATTGGAATTGTTACTAGTAAGAACTGAATTAGAGAGCTCTGTAATAGTAATTCTTACTAGTAATAATTTAATTAGAGAGCTCTCTAATTGTAATTGTTACTAGTAATAATTGAATTGGAGAGCTCTCTAATTGTAATTGTTACTAGTAATAATTGAATTGGAGAGCTCTCTAATTGTAATTGCTACTAGTAAGAATTGAATTGTAGAGCTCTCTAATTGAATTCTTACTAGTAAAAATGCAATTACGACGAGTAACGCTGGGTACAATTTAAGCTAAAACGGCTTGCCATACGTTTGGGAGATCTGCCACTCGTGAGGATTTGAAAATGGAGACGTGACGTTGGACACTTTCTACTTCCCGTAGTGACGCTCGCATGGTATTTGCGTACTTTATGAAGCGAAATAGATGCAATATTTGTTAAATACTCAACACGTTTTCATCAAAGAAGCCAGAAAAAATGGATTACTGTCTGCATAAAAATATTAAGCAGCACAGCTGTTTCTGACATTGGTAATAATAAGAAATGTTTCTCGAGCAGCGAATCAGCATATTAGAAGGATTTCTGAAGGATCATGTGACACGGAAGACTGGAGTAATGATGCTGAAAATTCAGCTTTGCCATCACAGGAAAAAAACATATTTTTACATAGGCTATATTCAAATAGAAAACAGTTACTCTAAATTGTAATATTTAAAATAATAATATTAATAATATTTAAATAAATACTATTTTTATTTTTGATCAAACAAATGCAGCTTTGGTGAGCATAAAATACTTCTTTAAAAAACATGAAAAAATGTAACCGACCTCAAACTCTTAAACTGTTGTGCTGCACACTAGAGACAGTATTTGTACTTCAATTAGAAATCAATTTATGAATAACCTAGTTGCATATTATATAATGCATATAACATAAAAAAATAAACATACTTTACCTTTACATATTTATTTTTCATTTACTTATGAATCATTTACATTATATTTGGGGGGTTGTAAAAGGTTTTGTCTCACTCGTAGGTCAATTTTGTCAGTCAATCAACTTTGTCACAATTTACTTTGTTCTTTAAAGTAACAGATGTAAATCCCTATGTAGGCTACTACCTTAAAGGGATAGCTCACCCAAAAAATTCATTTCTGTCATCATTTACTCACCCTCAGCTGTTCTAAACCTGTATGAGTTTCTTTGTTCTGTTTAACACAAAATAAGATATTTCGAAGAATGTGGGTAACCAAACAGTTGCTGGTCCCTACTGACTTCCATATTATGAATAAAATATACTATGGAAGTCAATGGGGACCAGAAACGGTTTAACAGAAACAGGTTTAGAACAGCTTGAGGGTGAGTAAATTATGACAGAATTTTCATTTCTGGGTGAACTATCCCTTTAAATATGTCGTGTTAGTCCTCTAATGTGTGTGTAGTGTCCATCCATAAGTTGAATTTGCTGACGTTGTGGGGATGTGGTCCTGGGACCTTGTAGACTCAAAGCCTAAGTAACTGATGTAGCGTGGCAGATGAGTGGAGGTGTGGATACCCCCTCTCTCTCTCTCTCTCTCTCTCTCTCTCTCTCTCTCTCTCAACCCCTCCAGCTAGTGGGGGGTCTGATTCTACCGTCTCCTCAAACCTCCCGCAGGGCACCGCATGTGCATGTCTGTTCATGTCTCCGTGATATCTTGCACAAGAAAGGCAGCTTTTAATTTCCAATGCATCATGAATGGTATATGTATATGCACCTCCTCATAGAGGAGAAAAAATACAAATTATCTCTTTATTAGCTAAAATATTTCTCTTAGAAAGAGATGGCATTTACTTAATAATAAAATAGTCAATAATGAGAAAAATGTAGCCTGTGATTTGAGTTTTCTAGTCAGAAAGGATTGGATTGTGAAAGTGCGAGTTAGGAAGCCAAACAGGAATGTTGTTTCGGAGGTGGTACAAGTTATTACATTTTGATAAAAGAATGGCAAGATAAAGATGTGCACCATTTTTCTGATTTCATGTTGACTTCTGTTTTTATTTCTCAGAGGTTTCTCCTGAGAAAAAGACCCCAGTAATCTCATACATGTCTAGAGTTTCAGACAAAATCTCAGCAATCTCTCAAACTGTCCTTAGATTTGCCAACCTGTAAATATTCTTTACAGCTGGTTCTATGGAGTAAACATTAAACAGTAAACTATGGAGTGCCGCAGGGATCTGTGTTAGGCCCTCTGTTATTCTCAATATATATGATGCCACTTGGAAATATTATAAGGAAACATGGAATTAGTTTCCATTGTTATGCTGATGACACTCAAATATTTATTTCATCACGGCCGGATGAAACCGCTAAATTTTCCAAATTGACAGAGTGTGTTAAAGATATAAAAGATTGGATGACGCGTAATTTTCTTTTATTAAATCCAGACAAGACAGAGGTAATACTTATCGGTTAAAAAAAACGCCCACAAAACCTCGCACAATACAACTTTAACATCATAGGATGTCCTGTTACTTTATCCTCTACAGTAAAAGACCTGGGTGTTATACTCGATTGTAACCTGTCTTTTGAAAATCATATTTCATATGTTACAAAAACAGCCTTTTTCCACCTTAGAAACATTGCTAAGCTACGTAATATGCTATCAGTTTCTGATGCAGAAAAGTTCGTTCATGCATTCATGACCTCGAGACTGGATTACTGTAATGCTTTATTAGCTGGTTGTCCTGCATCCTCAATCAACAAGCTACAGTTAGTCCAAAATGCCGCCGCTAGAGTTCTTACGAGATCAAGAAAATATGATCATATAACACCGATTTTATCATCACTGCATTGGTTACCTATAAAGTTCTGTATTAATTACAAGGTATTGCTACTGACTTATAAAGCCCTAAACGGCTTAGCTCCAGTCTATTTAACGGATCTTCTATCGCCCTATAATCCATCGCGCTCTTTAAGATCACTAAATTCAAGGCTTTTGGTCATACCTAGGATATCCAGAACCACCAAAGGAGGGAGAGCATTTTCACATTTGGCTCCAAAACTCTGGAATAGTCTTCCTGATACTGTTCGTTGCTCAGACTCGCTCTCCCAGTTTAAAACTAGATTAAAGTCGCATCTCTTCAGCCAGGCATTCATATAATCCTACAGTTCAAACTACAATCCGGCCTCTAGCTCATAAATGCCAGAGGAGAACTGGCCCCCGACTGAGCCTGGGTTCTCCCAAGGTTTTTTTTTCTCCATTAGGTCACCTGATGGAGTTTTAGGACACCATTAGGTCACTTGATGGAGTTTTTCGGTTCCTTGCCACTGTTGCCTTTGGCTTGCTCAGTTGGGGATATTTTGGGGATATTTAATTTCATTTTATCAATCAATAAATTCCTCTTGAAAAAAACTTTGTTGTATTATTTTAATTTAATACTGTGAAGCTGCTTTGATACAATCTGTATTGTGAAAAGCGCTATACAAATAAACTTGACTTGACTTCACTATTCAAATATTTTATCAAATACTATCCATTTTCATTTTACAACTCTCTCATATGTCGCTTTGAAAAAAAGTGAAAATGAATAATTAATACATAGTTAAATGAATAATTGTCTTACTTGTTGTCAACCATTGTTTACCTTATTTTCCAAATAAACATCAAAAAATATATATTAAAAGGAATTGGTGTAATTTTTCACAATAATAATGATAGTAATAATATAAATAATGATAAATAATAATAATTTCTATGTATATTAGAGTGTTCCATATAAGATATGAACCCAAACTAACTTCGCTAAATCTTTCCCATCCATTAACAGAAATTTCCGTCATCTATTCTTTTTTTTTTAATCCGTGATCCATATTGGCGGAAGTGAGAGACTGTAAGTTTTGAACGCTTATATTTTCTAAATGCGAATTTTGTCGTTGTTTTGAAGCACACTAACTTATATATAACCTTAAGGCTAACATATTCAAACTAAAACTAAATAAAATTACATTTTGATTTCATGGGGACTTTAAAAGGTTACATCCTTTCAAAAAAAAATGTATTCTGTCCTCAGACTTTTGTTCATCTTCAGAACACAAATAAGGATATGTTTAATGAGATCTGAGATATTTTTGTACCTCCATTGACAGTCCATACAACTACCACTTTGACTCTTCAAAAAGTTCAAAGAGATCGTAAAACTAATCCATATATGAATTGAGTGGTTTAGTTTATTCCAAATTTTCTGAAGAGACTTGACCGCTTTGTATGATGAACAGATTGAATTTAGGCTTGTATTCGCATATAAACATTGAAACATTAAAAAAGAAATCCTAAACTAGAACTACAATTACATTTGGATCTATTCTTCACTCAAAGCTGTCATACTGTATGCCTTCTGAATACGTTTAATATAGCATAGAAGTCATATAGATTCCTTTTATCATTGTTGTTGTTGTTTTGTAAATCACAGCATCAGTATAATTTATGTCAGAGAAGAGTCAGCATTCCTTTTGTGTTCTATGAAAGAAAGGAATTCAAACAGCATCGGAAGGGTTAGTAAACGATTTTTCATTCAATACATTTTCATTTCGACTCAACTAATCCCTTAACCCCTTAAATGAAACATAACTCCTGAACTGTGAACGTAAAGTCACATTTTCTTCAGCATCATTGTGTAACATTAAAATCTGTACACGTATGTATGCAGTTTTTCAAGAATAAAGAAAAGTCACTCTAAATCGTCTTGCACCATCAAACATATGGACTGGCCGGGGATTACTTCCTCATCTTTAGACTAGCTTTCTAAAGCCCTAACAAGGCAATTAAGAGCCTCCAGACTTTTGTTGGATCTGACCTGTCAATATAAAAGCATTCGGAATTAATCCCAGGCACACAAAATGCTACCTGGAACAGAGCAGAGGAAGATGGCTGCAGGGAAGGAAGTGTGAAGTGACGAGTGGGAAATTAATTAACGTTCAGGAGCGTGAGCACAGGCGTCTGCCTCTAGCAAAACAGTTCCCTAAATCATGGATGATACTGCGCCTCTTCTCACGTGACCTGCCGCTGGATACGGGGCAGTTAGTGGCACATGAAAATGTAATGAGATGTCTATGACACCTTTTTAGACGTCTCTCTCTCTCTCTCTCTCTTTCTTCCTTCCTTCCATCTCTCTCTCTCTCTCTCAGTGAGTTGGACCATGAATGAAACCTGGCAGTGATATGATAATGCTGAGAACTGGGGGAAAGGAAAATAAAAAAAGACATGGTGAACAGCTGATTATGGTATGATCGATTGCTTTTTATGAAAAACTCTTTTACTCCACAACAAAACAATGTGGCAAAGTTGCAATTTTGATGTAGTTAAGACACAACAATACACAATTGTGTTCAACTGAATTCAACACGTAAAAACACACATTTATTAATTTTGTTAGTAGCAATTTACAAAGTTCAATTCATTAACATTAGTTAACACATAAGGTATCATGAGCTGACAATGAACAACTTACGACATTTATTAATCTACATTACTGATAATTTATAAATATACTGTTCATTGTTAATTCATATTTGTTTGCATAGTAACTAATGAAATTAACTTGATACATAATACAATAACTTTGAAATTAACAAGATATAAAAAATTCACCTGCAGTAAATGTATTGTAAAAATCCAAATGTATAAATTATTAACAAAGTGAACCGTATTGTAAAGAGATTCTGCTTATTGTTTAATGAATTATCAGCCTTTTTGCATCTCCCCTTTCATCATCATTACATTTAGTAACAATTTAGAATACTGTTCCGTCGTGAATGAATAACTACACCGGAAAAAAATGTGTAACGCACTATTAACATTCTAGTAACTACTACTAACTAACAAGAAACTTTGATTAATGAATTAGTAAGTAATAGTGCTCAGTTGATTGGTAGTTCACTAGCTAATCAATACTGTTGTTGTTTTTTTTCATACCTCGGTATATATATCGGTATATACTTAAGTATAATGTACTTATTATAGTAATTGCAATAACTGGGTAATAACTGGTACTACCCCTAAACTTAACCTTAACCCATGTAGTTACCTGATATTACCCAGTACTGTCTTTGGTAAGTGCACTGTGAGTACACGTATTGCACGTACTGTAAAATAAAGTTCAACACAGAGAACTACCAAAACCTATATACAGGTTCATTATTAATTTAAAGAGTGCATAATGTATAATTCATTCTAAAGTGAAGATTGTTTGAAACAGTATTCTAAAGTGAATAGCATGATAACTCTCTAATGACTGAAGTCATTGTAAGCTTTGGAGCGTTATGAGAAGTTTTGGATAGTAAATGACTACATCCTTCTAAAGGAATTAATAATTATTTGGATCAGTATTCTAAAGAAAAGGTTATGGTAACACACTAGTAATGACTCAAGTGTTATGAAATCCATCGGAAGGAATTACTATTCAAAATCTTACAAAACCTCAAAAACTCACAACGATTTCAGTCGGGAGTTATCATGTTTTTTTGTTTTTCATTGTAGAATACTACCTTACATTTTAATTAGTTATATTTTTTTCAAATTTACAATGTTTTCACTGTCTGTTATCTTTTCTTCCTAAAATAAAATTCATACAGTTTCTGAAATAATACGGAATTTGTTCTTGTCCTGTGCAGTTTAACACTGTTATGCTGTAGCCTAACATTTCCCACCATAAAATAGTAATGGTTTAAACTCTTTATATTTGAAGACATGACATCAAGACAACACATGTTTTTAATCACATGGTTCAAAGTTTCTCAGTGTTAGTAATTCTTTACAGTTACATTAATTCATTTGTTTGTTTGTTTGTTTGTTTGTCTGTTTGTCTGTTTGTTTATTTATTTATTTATTTATTTATTTTCTCAATACATATATATACAATTTAAAAGTGTGTGGTTAATAAGATTTTATTTTAAAGAAAGAAAAAAAAAATCACGGTTTCCACAAAAGTATTCATATTCAGCTGCATTGATAATAATAAAAAAAGCTGCAGATCAGCTCATAAGAATGATTTTTGGCACTGAACACTAGAGTAATGATGCTGAAAATTCAGCTTGGCTTAATTTGTCTTCCGGGAAACAGTATCTTCTATCGCTTCCGAAAGGGCAGTAGCCTACTAAATGAAAAAAAATATGATCTTTAAACAAAATAAGAAACATTTACACATTCATCCTGTTCAAAAGTTTTCACCCCAGACTCTTAATGCATCGTGTTTCCTTTCTGGAGCATCAGTGAATACTTGAAACTTCTGTAATAGCTGCGCATGAGTCCCTCATTTGTCCTCAGTGTGAGAGATGGATCTCAAAAGCATACAGTCACTGCTGGAAAGGGTTAAAACATGCTGGAAAACCAAAGATGTTGCAGGATCTGGAGGATTTTTTTTCTGAAGAACATTAGGCAGTTTAACTTTTCAGGACAAACAAGGGACTCATGAACAACCATAAAAAATTTTTTTAAAAAAAAGGTAACGACACACAGTATTAATACACAGTATTAAATAATCAAATATATAAAATTTTTAACGGGGTCATTTTTATAAATTCAGCAATAATTTTGGTTTTGTGGACTATATGTAAAAAATCTTTTATGTAAAATATCTTATTCAAGAAAGTACTAAATAAAAAATAACATGCATTTTACACGATTCCTCTTTTTTTGTTCAAATAATTAACATTTTCCAGATTCTGCAAGGTGTGCGCTTCTATATGTGAGCTTATATATAAACTGTATATAAGCTATGGGTTGAATGTCACAGGTTGCCATCTTGGAATTACGGCTATGACATTGGGTGAATGCAACAAAAGCTCGATGTTTTGGTTCAGGAGGAAATGTAAAAGGCGGCTTCTGTTTGTTTGTGGCGCTCAGTGACTGTCTGTCTACAACTCTGTACTTACGGAATGCTCTGATGATGTGTGATATCTGCGCTAGCGGGGTGCGCGGAGGTATGGAAAAACATATTGTCAGGCAGGTAGGACATCGTATCATTGCATCCGGTCCTTATATACAGTATGTATGTTTTAATATGTAGACCCTGATTGCTATTAGGATGTGAAGAGAGTTTCAACCAGTTTAACAAAAAGTATTTCTAAAAAAAATGTATGGTACCCTCAATTTACAGCACTGATACTGTTTTATTAATAACAGTGCCAATAATGTTTTTATTAGTAATTATTATTATTAATACAAAAAAATTGGATAATTACCAGGCAAAATTATTCCTAAGAATTACCCACATATAATTATCTGCAAGGTAATAAACAATGCTTATGAAAAGAGGCCTGTAAGGAAATTCTCTCAAGTACACCGACAGACATGCCTGAAAAAAAGGAGGGTGTGACTTGCACTTTCACACATGGCTTCACACGCTGTGATTGATGGGAGTGTTAAAATGTAAATCATTAATAACACTAGCAATTCAAGCAGGCTCACACATTCACACATATACACAGTGTAAGACACACAATTTCTGATGTGATGAGCGCATGCAGACACAGTGATGGACACTAATGGGCAGTCAGTCAGTAGTCACATGATCTGTGATTGACAGATCATCTGACTCATTCCTCAGCTCAGCCTATGGCTGCTGTGTCATCTCAGTAAATGAGTCTTGAACAGGACCAGTGGTCCAGTGAGCTTCAGTGGTTCCGGCATCCATTACAGCTCATTATTAGCTGCTGAGAGTGGATGTGTGTCTGTCTGTTGGAGGCTGAGTTATACAGTATATCCAGGGGTACCGGTAAAACACTGAAAATATGGAGCTAAACACTAAAACATGTGCTTTGTTTGGTGTCATCTAAATTATTCGATTTCATTTAAAGGGATAATTCACCCAAAAATGAAAATTAGCCCATGATTTACTCACCCTGAAGACATCCTAGGTGTATATGACATTCTTCTTTCAGACGAATTCAATCGGAGTTATATATATATATATATATATATATATATATATAAATGTCCTGGCTCTTCCAAACCTTATGATGAGTGAAAGGGTATATGAATTATATGGGCAGCACTAACTGGTATTCTGTCCATTACCATAAAAAAAAATAAAAAAATATTGTACCAGAGGTTTAAAAGCAGAAGCTCGTTATTTTAAAAACACATAATCAATTATTAAATATGAATTATTCTATTACAATATTTGTTGCTGTAAACTGGGGCAGTTGGGGCTTATGGATGAACTTCATGTCTATATATTTTCTCAAAAAGTTAGAAGTACAACCAAATAAAGAGCAAAGTAAATGCATTAGGTGGGTAATTGATCTATTCTTCATCAATAGGAGACAAAATATGAACAAACTAATTTGTCAAAATCAAAATCTGTATCATTTCAAAACAAGATTGTTTTCCAAGGCAAATGTTTTATATAATGGTATATAACACTTCCAGAAATATTATTCAGAAATGACCTATAATTACAGCTTTGTTATTTACACAATGAGAAGACAACATTGCAGAATTCATCAAATCCATTGCTTATTATTACTAATATGGACTGTTGTTTTTCCTCCAAAAATTATGTAAATTGTTGGAGGATTATGACTTTAAGGAACTGCCTTGAGTTAGTTAAAAAGACTATTACAAAGACAAACAGAATGGAAAGAATCATTGAGAATGCATAAACCCTATAAACTGTATACATTAAAATTATATCATTTGAAATATTTAGAGAAAGGAAAAAAAATGGGGAAAATACACCTGGAATATTATTTTAATAATTGGCCAGTTATTACTATTGTTGTTGATATTATCACCCAGGACCCAGGAACATAGCAAAAATGCCAAACGCTATTTTATTGTCATGAAAAAAAATTCCATCTTTTAAATAAATAAATAAATAAATAAATAAATAAATGCATACATACATGCATACATACATACATACATACATTAACCCACTGTTTCACAGTAACTTTGCAAAGACAAGATTGGTTAGTGACTCTATCACGTTAAGTTCAATGCATAAAGTTGAAGCCATGATATTCTTTTAAAGTGTGGGCCCAAAAAAAAAGGCCTTTGTGAATGAATGAGTGTGTGTGTGTTGGGAGGGGCACCGTTGAGCATTAGCATCTTAACCAATGCATAATTGCGTGTTCTCCCCTCAGTAGGAGGCACGTGTAAATGACTGTCCCCTGGGAGCTCCTGATCCACTTTCTGATCTCGCAGATCCAGCGCTGATCAAAACCAGCGCTGCGGCCGACGTGCTTCAAACAGCCGGGACCCCAGCCAGCGGGGGACCACACACCCCTCACGACAGCTATTCTGAATCGCCAAACTGATACCAAAAAAAAGAAAAGTTTTCGTTCTGGACTAGTTAAGGCAACCGCATGAATATATTATGATTTTTTTTTTATCCCACATAGCAATATCAGTGCAGCAAGGATGACCTCCACCCACGTCCGGCATGTTACGAAACACCTCCGATGTTATCCATCATAGCATGACCCAGGAGAATTCACGCAGACAACAGTTATTATCACCTTCAACCCATCACCATCATTATCATAGCAGACAGTCCAGCGGCCTACAGGAAGAGCAGGAGTTCAGCATTGATGTCCTCTGCAGGCCTGAGGATAGGTGTATTTGCTGTGTAAGAGTATAGTTGAGCATTCACCGCTCTCAGCTACTCATCTGGTCTATTTTATTAAAAAGCTGATATCGCCATTAGCCAGACTCTTTGAAATTCTACATTGTTTATAAATCAGTGATCAAGCAAACACAATTCCTCAGATTTGGTAACAAACCAATGAGGTTGTTCTTGCATGTTTGAGATTCCACAATTTTTTCTTGTGCGTCAGTTATGCATGAGATTCTGTTTACCCTATTGTTTGTGCTCTAATTTATGTACGTGCGTTGATAGATGTTTATACATGAATAAAAGCCTAAATTAAATCAGTTCATCATATATTGTGTTTGTGTCTCTTCAGAAGATTTGGATTAAACAACTCAATTCACATTCATTACGGTGATGTTTTGATGAACTTTTTGAAGATTGACTATTTTGTTTTTGTGGACTTTCAATGAATGGACAAAGAATGATGACAGAATATTAAAATGATCTCCATTTATGTTCTGAAAATGAAGGGTTTGACACTGTATGAGGGTGAGTAAATGATGACAGAATTGTCATTTTTGGGTGAACTATCCTTTCAAACCACGGGTCAACTCTTGTCTTCGAGAATGCAAAACTTCTTTGGACACTGGAATGATTACGATTTTTAATAAATAATAATCACAAATAACAATTCATTCAAAATGTGGAAGTATGCTGTACGTCTACTCTCCTGTCCGGCAAGTTCTTTGGTTTCAGCCAAGAGGCTAATCTGTGATTTTTAGATCTTGTTTTGGTCACATGACATCTCATATACGAATTCACAACTTTCATACATGCAAAATGTTCTGTATGGGCTTGCGTTTCCAGTCTCCCGCATTCACATATGTATGAACTGGAGCCCAAAGTTGCGTCAACAGTGATCTTTGTCATTTGTTATGTCAAATCACCAACTCCCAATGGAAAAGAATGATTTTCGGTCGCTTTGTTGAGGCTCTGCCAGTGTAAGTGCATCATTGTACTTTATGCTACCTACATTCCTCATTTACATAAAGTTAAACTGCTGGACTTTGTTGCTAGTTGCTCCAAATCACCAACTCTCATTAAAAATGAATGGCTTCTGGTTGCTTTGCCTCTACAAAACACTGGCGGTCTGAACGCCGCTTCAGAATTAAAACAACGGTCAAATATATTTCTAGGCTTATGTACCATGCCATATTAAACACTATTTCAACAAGTCCATATAACGTCATGGTCTGTACATCATGAACATAAAGTCAATGAAAATACATATCAGCCTATTCCTCACAGAATTTACAAAGTATCCGCAGTTATCAGTGAGTATGAGGATGGAGTTGAATGCAAATCAGAGGTGGTATATGAAATGACAATGAATATATGATCATGAATAATGCAGCCCTTTCTACAACACAATGCTGAGAAAAAGCCCCGAGAGCTGAGAAAGAATTTCAGAATAGAATGCATTATAGAATAAGAATTGAAATAGAAAAGGGTTGGGGGGGCTTGGCTGTCACAGAGCTGTCACTTCCTCTGTCAGAATAAATCCATCAAACACTGGGAATAAATCAGGCTGTTCTCATTTGCATTGAGCATGGTGAGAAACCCAGGTTCAATAACACATGCTGCTTTGGCAAATCCTGCTCTCAGGGATGAAAAGGACCCGTGAATCCGGAAGCTTCTATTGTCTGACGTTAATGGGTGCTCTTGATACGTGGAGAAAGAGGCCTGTAATAGTGCCTCGCATGTAAGATTGGGCACATTGCTAATTTTTGGTTTCATGCACATATTCAGACAATAAATTGACCTGATATTTGGAATGGTGTACAGAATCATCCATCCAGTCTCCAAGCCGCTTTTCCAATGTAGGGTCGTGGTTTTAAAGGATAAGTTCACTTAAAATGAAAAAAAGCCATCTCTATTTTCTCACCTTCATTTTGTTTCAAAATCGTATGCTGTGTGAATTTATTAATTTTTTCTTCCTTGGAACACAAAAGGAGAATTTTTGAAGAATCTACACACATTTATTTTTCATTCAATAGCTCATACTCACTTTAGCCTTTCAAACTCCAATAAAACAAAACAACAACAACAACAAAAAACCATAATAATTCATAAATCATCATAAAAGTAGCTTGTTCTGATCTTGAATAATATTTTGAGTGTTCAGATGCCTTTATGTGAGAAAAAAGAGAAAGTTTGTCATCCCCTTCTGCAGCAATTCTCAAATTTAAATTACATCAAAACTGGTTTTGAATCTAAAAATGTACACACATTCAGAGCTTCAGTAGAGGGGAAGATCATTTGAAAGAAAATGTAAATTCAGTTGTTTTTCACACAAAGTTATGGCATGATTTGGGGACCAGTCATCTGGACTATTAAAGCTTTTTGATAGTGGTTTTATAGTCCTTTTTGAAGCTTGACAGACATAAATTACGGTGGCCGAGAGAGCTCAATGCAAGGTAACTGAAGAAAACACATGCAAATAGAAAAACACACGCAAATTAAGAAAACATCTTCATCAGTTTCACAACAAATACTCACAACACAACCAAATACAGAAATTTGCAGCAAAAGTTCACAACACAACCAAATACAGAAACGCGCTCCAAATAGCACAGACCACAACGGAAATGTTTCCAGGGGACCCCAATAAGTGACGGACCCGGCTGGGACGTGCTTATTGCTCGTGAGAACCCTATGTCCTACTCCCTTCAAAGGGCAGAGCCCTTGAAGTGGGAACTTTGGAGTGAGAAGGGCACTTGTGTGCCATTATGTAGCCGTTTGGAACGCACTTGATGAAGGGAGCAACGAAAGACAACGTCATTTCCTCATTATTTTTACCTGGGATGTTCCCATGACAATGCAGCACCTGTCCATCAGCTGAATAGCTGTTATTACCAGAAATATCTTACTATTGCTGTTAGCATAACTGTTGCAAAAAAGTTATATATCTGTGTGTGAGTGTCTCAACTTTAAAACTTGCCGTCTTATATTTGGACCCTGCATTACCAAACATTTCTTACGAAACGTATTTAAACATAACATGACAAAATGTGTATAATGTAACTGATGTACAGATTCATATCTTTCCCTCATGTTCTTTTTCTCTATCTTATTTATTTATTTATTTATTTATTTAGTTTAGTTTTCAGCTCATTGTTCTTTTCTCATTAGTATTCTGATGACATTGAACATATTGTTAATACATTTTGTATATTGTATACAAAGTTGTATGTCATAAACATGTCATCTCTGTATGATTAGCAAAAAATAAAAAATAATACAAATAAAATAAAATAAAATGAAGTAGACTTTGAGCTATAAGCATGTCCCAGCCAGGTTCTTCGCTTATTGGGGTCCCTTGGAAACATTTCCGTTGTGGTCTGTGCTATTTGCAGCGCGTTTCTGAATTTGGTTGTGTTGTGAGTATTTGGAGCACACATGTGTTGTGAAACTGATGAAGATGTTTTCTTAATTTGCGGGTGTTTCTCTATTCGCATGTATTTTCTTCAGTTGCAGCGCGTTGAGCTCTCTCGGCCACCGTAATAAATACCTATATGATGCACTTAATTAACCGAAAAACAAAGTGTGGAATGTTGGACATATCATGCACTCAAATGTTACAGCTTTTCTTACATACCAGAGAGGGAGGGGCTGATGTTAAATGACAAAATAACCTTACAACATATATACACTAGATGGTAGAGTACATAGTGCATAGTATGAGCATAGTGTATAGTCAGCTTGATTTGGAGCTTTTGAGTCAGACAGGTTTGAAACAACAAGAGGTTAATGATCTAAATAAATGATGACAGAATTTTCATGGGTAAACTATTCCTTTAAAGTTAAATTAAAATAATCTGTTTTTATGGTTATCATTTTCCCAATGGCAGAGGGGAGGAGTCATGTTCAGAGAGAGCATGTGTTTCCAGAACCGTTTCCCTCTCTCTTTTCTCTCTTTTCTCTCTGTTTCTCTCACGACTCAGCTGTCCGTTTCTCGCTCACGCACGGTCGCCTGTGGAGGCGAGGCAGAGCCAGAGATGAGCGGAGTCAATTAGACGAGCAGCAATGTGTGTGTGTATGTGTGTGTGTGAATCTCAGAGAAAGATGTGGAACAGTATGGCACTGCAGATGCCGGCATTCCCTCAGTGAGAATGCTTCCATAGGGACAAGGACAGCTGTGGAATAGCATCAGGGGTGTTAACGAGCCTTATCACACACACACACACACACACACACACACACACACACACACACACACACACACACACACACAGAGAGAGAGAGAGAGAGAGAGAGAGAGAGAGAGACACACATGCATACTAATTAATGCACTTTTACATTATGGCATACACATTCTGTTTCAAAACCTAGTGAACTGCCTACATCATAAATGTGCTTCCAATATGAAGGCTGTTCCAAAAGGTAGGCAGCATAATTAGGCCTATGTCATTTTAGCCAAATTCTAAGTCAACATTACATGTATCCTTTGTGGAAAGGGAATCACGAAAACTAAATTTCATGAGGGCAGAGTAAATGAACTATAATGTATGTAAATTCTAAATAAATGTAGGCCTATATTTTATTCTGTACTGAAAAGTATCAATACAAACAATTATGTGTAATTAAATGTAATTAAGTGTATTTTAACGGCTGGAACGCAGCTACCGATTTAGCTGATTCTGAATATGAACTACATTTTGTGTTGTAACCGTATTCAATTCCCATGACACACATGGAAACACGCAGAATGAGCATAATTCTCACTGACCTCCACTGCATCCCAGAGGAATTTCTTTATTGCTCTTATAGTTCAGGAGACTTAATTGAATTCTCAGTTATGTTTTCTTTAATATCTACTGTGCCTCAGATGTCTCTCTAAAATTACTTTTTTCGCCTAAATAATAATAATAATAATAAAATAATTATCAATGAGAAATTTGTTGACATAGGCCTACAGTAAGAGTACAGGGATACAATTGAGATAATTGGATAATAAAGATAATAATTAGAGAGACATAAATTAATGATGGTGCAAAACCCTAGTTCATATTGAAATCGAAGACTTGGCAAATCTAAGCACAGTTTGAGACTTTGTTCAGATCTCTTCTAAAACTTGAGAGGAAAAATTCTCCATTTGATGTCCGCATGAAATCCTATTTACTTTGTTAGCACATTACCGGTGGTGAAGTTTCTTTTGTCGTTGTAATCCTTAGTCAAAATCTAAAAATGAGCTTGAGCAGAACACCCTTAACCACTCCTCTCCAATTGTCAGTCTGCTGTGAACCAGATTATGTTGAGGAGGTACGCTAAAATCAAGCCCCGCCCTCTATTTATTCTCATTCAGTTTCACTCGAAAATGTCACAATAGTGTAAAGTCGGTCACAACTTCCGGTTCACAGACTTTAAGTGCATTGTTGTCCAAAATAAACAACTGTCTGAGACATTAAAAATGTCTCATTTGTGATTTTTCTTTTCTTACTCATGATTCTTTGCACATTCAGGCAGAAAAAGACGTTCAGGTTTTTCCAAGTTCTCTTTTGTTTTATTTTACAGGCCACAAGATGAGCAGATACATCATTTAAAAAAAGAAATAAAACTGATATTTGCTTGTCAAAAAATATTATACAATTTTCTCAATACAGATTTTTGTACAGCATGAAACAGAAATGAACTGTAATAGAATCATGATCTTGTAATATAGATAAATGAGATACAGGAGCTCCATACCGTCATCCACAAGCCCAACTTTATATCCAATAAATATAAACTGTGCATATTATATTATGAATAGCCAGGCATTGTAAATACCAGGGCACAATTTCAATTCATTTTCATATCATATCAGGTACGTCACTGTGCTCCACACACACACACACATACACACTCTCACACACATATGAAGCTGAGCACTGAAGCAGACGTGGGCCAGCAATCAAAATCACAGTTGGATAACAACAGATTCCTGGCCACCTCGAAAAGAACATAAAGATGGGAATGAAAGCAGATAAAGACAGGGCTCATTGTCCTTGGCAGAAAAGAGAGACAGTGAGAAAGACGGATGGCTATCTGATCGGGCTGTGTGAGAAACACTGTAGAGAGCCACTTGACATTTGGCCTGATTCAAACAGCTCTGCTGAGGGAAGCTACTCTGACAGGCTCTCTCTCTCATGCACACACACACCATCTCTATCTTTTTCTTTCAAGCAACCTAGTGCCGTCCTTTTCAACTCACTCTCTGTCAGCTTCCTTTATCTTTTTTAACCGCCCTCTCTATTTCTCTCTCCATGAATGTTTTTCCTCATCAAAATTTAAGCAGAACAAAAAGCTGCATCCAAGTCATGTACCGGTATCTGTGGAGAAAGCACCTGGCAGTACGCAACATCAATAATGGTAGAAAAAAGCAAATAAAGAGACAAAGAGTGGACAAAATAACCTGAAACACTAAACACAATATAAATATCGAAGACATAATAAGAGTTCTTCCACAAATTCAGTACTTGTTGGAGTTCTAAAGGAACAGACTTCTCCAATTCTTTAATAATGGAGGTGGAATCTACTCTTTGTGCTCCAGAACTTTGTAAATTCAAAAATGTTTTGATTTGGTGATTGGCCATGGAGAGGGACTTTATCCTAGCACCCATGAAACCACTCTTGAATTTGTTTAGTAGTGTGCATGGAGCAATTATAATCCTGTAATTATGAAACACTGCAGTGTGAACAGTGCTTACAGTCTAATTCGAGAAAATGCCTATTGTGGAGACTTTGTCAGAGAGGTGCTGTTTCATATAGCCTTCAATTTGTGATGCTGTACTTTGTACGTTTTCTATCCTCAGAGAGCTCTGACTTGTGACCTCTGTTTGTCTTTGCGAATGCAGTTTTACTATGTTTGGCATATGCTATCATTATTTTTGATCCTGACTCCCTTGACAAAACAAAATAATTTAGCAATTTTTGACATGGATGCATCAGCAATTTACGTACGGACTATTCAGCTTTGAAAGCCTGTTAGTTGTCTCACGTTGCTTCGAAACGTCTCATATCAAAGTGCAAACTCTTTTATACCTGACATGTTTTGTAATTGCCAATCAAATTAATAGACTCTCCTTTGTAGCTATTCATACTGATCCTATTCCATGTGGTGTTTCCATTACTTTGTCCACCCCTATCTAGTGGCCATTATTGGATATTGGAACTTGGATCTTCAATGTATGCATAAATGTGCCACATATGTTTCCTTCAACCTCACCAAGCCATGGTATAATTAGAGTCTTTCCCTATGAATCCTTGGTGTTACATTACATTCAGAATGAGAAAATACACAGTTGCACTTAATTACTTGAGTCTGGAGATCACTGGATAAGGGCAATATGATAGAGGAAGTCTGCAAAGAGAAGATAGCACCCATTTTTTGCTTTGCTGACTGAATTAATCAGCATGCAGTTCACTAGTGTAGGACACAAAAGCTCTGGAAGATGGTGGAATTGTCATTCTGTAAAGTTATGACCTCAAACCAGATTCTTTCTGCAACCTTGAGGTAGCGCTACCATCAAATAGTTACTTAGTCAAGTTAGGCAAGCTTGAATTCATTAAGGATAAATTTCCAAATTTCAGCTCTGTATTAAATTAACACAGTTAATGAGGGTTGACAAAGATTCCATTTTGATCAATCATCATTGATTACCTAGCGTAACACTGCAGACAGATAATGAAGAATGCTATTGTAGCCAAAATAAAGCCAATGCATTGGCCGAAGACAGAGAGGGCTGCCACAGAGTAGCTAGGCCGAGGTAAACCAGGAAAGAGCTCTGCACAGGATGTGCGGTAGTGTTGGATCGTTCCTTATTTCATTACAGGGAAAGCTTTATAAATTCACAGAATGGAGAGGAAGGGGGCATAGTGATAATATTTGCATTTCTCCTTTTCCCCCTTTATCTCTCTATCTCTGCCCTCCCTACCTCTTTCTAATACCCCCTCCCCCGGCCCCCCACTTACTTCAGAGTGACTTTAATCATCACTTTCGCCAAAACACATTAAGCCGTTGTGTGTCCGGGGGAAAAACAGCCCTGCGCACTCCAAGCATCACATTCTATTTGCAACAATGATGCATAGCTGGTGCATTACTTTGGAGATTAAAAAGGATATGCTGAATATCAATAGAGTGTGTCTGATGGATGACTGTCCTGGCCCACAATAAAGGGACATCCAATAGACCTCCTTGGGAGGAGGTGCGTACATTTACCAATGAAAAGCTGCTCCACACTCAGACGCTCATACACCCGCACACATTGACAAATGCACAAATGACAGCACAGACACTCAGACAGCTATAGCAACTGCTCAATCCTGTACTCATGTTTAGTAAAACAACACCAACGCTTAATTATTTATTTACTTTTTTGTTCAGGAAGGATAACAAAGTCGTTTGCATACATTAAACCCAGGCCAGCAGACAATGTGATTCCTCCCAGGTCGCGGGGTGGTCGTTACAGCATTGGAATGGATGGCGATGTAAAGTGCTTCAAAGTGATGAATTGAGCACAAACTGAAGGACATGAACCACAGAAAGGACTGTTAGGGTGCTATGACATTATTCCACAGCAGGGTAAATGGAGTTGGGGGGGGGCATTTTAAGAGGATGGGTAGGGGATAATTCCAGAATCTGACATCACCAAAAGGGAATCTTGGTCAATTTGTTCATTCGAGTTCCCAACTTGACCTGCTGCCCTTCAGAAGGCTGTATGGTTGAATGTTTGCCTATATGTAGGTTCTCAATGCCCCCACAGTTCACCCAGGCACCCAACTCTGGCTGTTGTGTGATTGTTGAGGTCCTGCAAAAACCCCCATTCCCATCCCCATCCCCAAACCCATTCCCATGCCAACGCCCTGTGATAGCGACCCATCGAAGTTAAAGTCCATTCCTTCTGTTGAGTCCATGAAGTCATTCAGGAGGATGGATTCAACATCGCAATCCAGACTGCTCTGGTGCACATCCATTTCCAGCTCAGACTGCAACCGGTTGTGAGGATCCTGGTGATGGTTAGCTTGGTGGTTGCCATGGTAATTAGGATTCTGTGAAGTGTGGTGGTAATACCCCTGCCAGGGTTCTGTCATGCCCTGATGGAGGTGGGAACCTGGGTAGGACTGATGGCGAGGATGGGGGGCTGAAGCCAAGCGACAGGGGTCTTGGGGTACATCCAAGACACTGGCAGGGTTAGGAGGCAGGGCAGTGGAAGGGAGGTGAGCTCGTGACCCATAAAGGCTGGGTGATTTGTGGTTGTAGGGTTGCAACATGTCATTGTTCACCCTGGGAGAAAGGTCTGGTTGTCTGGAGTTGCTGTGTTGCAGGTGATTGTGCATGTGGTTGGGATTGGGACTAGCATTGAGTTTGTGGTCATGAGACTGAACATAGTCATGGCCACGGTGGTGTTTGTGGTGATTGTAGTCAAGACCTGGGTGATGCTTATTATGAGCTTGATTGGGATTATGATGATGGCTTGGGTTTTGCTCGTGAGTTACTCCATGGCCATTGTGTAGGCTTTGACTGGAATTGCGATTGTGGCCATGTTCTGGATTATGATTGTGATTCTGGCTGTGATTGTGGCTCTGATTGTGGCCGTGAGAGTGCACAGCACTGTTAGATTGTGACATAAGTGAATGGGACGCTCCTCCTTGCCCCACAACCATGTCCTTACCACAGTATTGTGGTCCTCCAGCGAGTAGACTTTCAAGGGCATTGTTCTCTGAGTATGCCCTAAGGGCACGCTGGAAGCTGGTAGGCTTGTTTTCCTGAATCGTCTGCATAGGCGTATGATGCCTAAGCATGCCCATGGATGGTTGGCCATAGACTGTTCCACAGTAGGAGGTCTCTCCTTTGGGTCCAGGGCCATAGTGATAGCCATTGCGCTTAAGCGGTAGAGGCTGAGAGTAGCCCTCTTCCAAGCTGATGGCTCCAGTTAGATCAGCTAGGTGCGGGAGCTCGACAGATGGACAATGTCCACCTGTTCCCAGGGCTGGAGATCTTGTGCTGGTGGGGCTAGGGTAGAGTCGTGGGGAGGCAGAGCAGGATAGTCCTCCTTCCTCTGGTTCATCAGGTTCTGTCTCAGCCAAAATTGGAGACAAGCATCCACTTAATGTTGAAGCAGAGGAACTTGTTCTGGAGTGGAGGTCTGTCCAGGCATCAAACTCTTCACCCCCAACTCCCATTACTCCCTTACCCGCTGGGCTTCCATGTTCCGGCGATCCTTGTATTCCAGGTCCTCCAAGCTCTCTGCCCATTCCCACAGCTCCCGCTCTCTTCTTGCTGACTCGGCCTCGGCTCTTCAGGTACTTAGTTCCGTTGTCCATGGAAACAGCTCGTCTGCGGGGTCCTTTACCCATTTTTCCACCCTCTGGGTTAAGCATCCACCAGGAACTTTTTCCTGTTCCCTCATTTTGAACACGGATGAAGCGAGTATGTAGGGAGAGGTTGTGTCTGATGGAGTTCTGTAGATATAAAACAGGAAGAAATAAGATTGAGGCATTAGTGATTTTGAATTGAGGATTGTTAGTATTGTGTGTCTTAAACTTATGTAGAAAATTACGATATTTAAACACCCTTTTTTTAGGCTAATGCCCCCTGGTAGATAAGAGAGACTGAGCAGGGAGCCTCTGTTATATCTTGTATTAAAACTATGTATTGTATAAACTACTGAAATGTAGTGTTACATTTTAGGCCTGACCTATAATAACATACTGCACCATATATTTACATACTTTATAATAGGAATGCACCCCGATACTGCGCTCGTGTACTAGTACTCATACTCATTCAAATCCCCGATACCATGCAGCATATACAGTACAGTGCAGAAGCAAACAGAGTGCAGAATGGATATATCAGAGAAGGATGTCTATGAATTAAATGTATTGAATTAATAGAATGTTAAACAAATTAAATATTTACTCCTATATAGCTGCTGTGCACAAGCTGATAAACAAAACTGGATTGAGCGTGCAACGGCACAGACATGCATGCTTGCTGAGCGTACATCCCTTTGAATGTGAATGTAAACAGAAATATAAAACGCATATGTAACAGTATATTGGATCCATGCATTCGGTCATAAAGGGACAGCATATTAATAAACCTGCTGCTGTGTTTTTAATGTTAATCAAACAACAAAGGACAAATAAATCACTCACTGCTCTTGACTAAATTACTTTTGTAACTTTAATAAATATTTTTCTATATTTAATTTATACAGTGAAGAATATTCTGTGTTATTTTACATTTGATTACTTCTTTTTTTAAAACTGTACCTGAAAACTGCTGTTAAACCTATACCTGAAACCCTGAAAAGCACTGTTTATTTAATTTGTACCTTTTTTCAATTTATTTTATTTGTGCTAATTGTAATTGGATGATTTGTTCTTGTTTTGTCATTTACTGTTTACTTGTCTTTAATAATGTTTTAAATGAACAATTTTACATTAATTAGATAGTTTTTTTTTTCTGTAGCATCAAAACTGTAATAGAGAATTGTGATGTATCACTGGTATCTACAAATTTTAACCACTTACCCAATCAGGCCAGTAGAAAAAAAAAAAACGTTTAGCATTAAGCCCTGCTGAAGCAGCTCTAAATATGTGCTGTGCTATTAAATATGTGCTGTGCGATCAGATAAAATATGATAGAGCAATAGAATGAACAGTGAAAGTAACAAAGGCTTATACAATACATTTTAACATGCATAATTAAGCATGAAAATAACTGAAGGAAATATATTTTTGCTAAACAAATTAAATCAACAAATATAATTAATATTTTGCTGGTTTCTCTACTTAATATATTTAAAAATCACAAATGCAGTGAAAATACAGGTATCGGTATTGGTATCGATGAGTACCAAAAATGAAAGTATCAGTATCTACCTCGTTCTGGAAAAAGTGGTAGCGGTGCATCCATATTTATTATGATACATACATTGCAGAACCAAAGTAATCATTGACAATGAACAGAATCATTGTTTAATGCATATATTTACACTTTTAAACAGTAATTGGACACCCCCACTGCTGAAGCCCCCTGAACCTATGGTGTATTAAAATATTATTCTAAGAAATTTTTAATGGTAGGCTATATATAAGTTTTTAAAGGTGTATTTAAAAGCATTGTTCAAATCAACAGGTATTCTCACAAGAATTATGCAAGTTCCTATAAAAACTCATTGCAAGAAGAGGTGAAACCCCTCTTGGCTGCTCAGGCAAATCAATACTGTAAGCCGACCAGCTCCTGCACGGCACACGCTTTCTCTGACTCACGCTGCAGCTAGCCAAGCCAAGTCCACACGCACATCAAACCGTAGTCAAGGTTACCCAAATGAATCACACGTGGCAACCTGATCACAGACGCCTCTATCGATTGCAGTCTTGGGGAAATATGAGGGAAAGCCAGAGAGTGAGACGAGAAAGCGAGAACGAGGCGTGATTTTGGCACACTAGCGATCCTGGAGAAGCACCAAACAAAGGAAACAAAAACCAGAGAGAGAGAAAGACTTTAGTGATACAGATGCAGCAGAGAAATGCATCTTTTTATTTGGTGTACAACAACAATAGAGTCAAGAATGTAAATGATAGTTACTGTCTCGGATGTGAATTGGTCAATACATTGTTCCAGCAGTGCAATATAGCAACTATGATGAAACACTTGTTCACATAGCTGTTGTGTATATTACTGCACAGAACTTACAGAAGCCCTTTATTAATCTCAGTTATTTCACATGACTATGTCTTCTGGATTTAATAAATACAATTTTAATGAAATTATGTGGACTTAATTTTATTATGCAGTTTAATAAACCAATAAGACACTCAAGGCTGTGCAATATTGTAAACAAAGTCAGTCACATTTATAAAAAATCACAGCAAATGCTTTCTCAAAACATTCCGCTGTGCATTATGTCTATTCATGCATTTCATATATTCACAACATAGCAAGGTCTCCCATACCTTATAGCTTTATTATTTCAGAGTAAAGATTGCACTCTATGTTATCCACTACCTTTACACATGAATAGCAGAATTCAGAGATATTTATTAAATAATGTTTACGTATTATAAAAATCTGTTGCAATCAAACGTTTTTATTGATTATGTTTCTACTGAGGTTGGAATGGATTCCTTTGAAAATAGCAATTTTTTTATTAGCTGGAGAGAATGATGCACTAGGCTTACAGGACATCATAAAGTAAGAAAGACATACAAAAGGAATGAGGCCAACAACTCTGAGACAGTAAAGCATCAATACTCAGAAAAGACTGGAACAGCATGTTCCTACCTATCCCTGAAAAAAGCAACAGGGCCAAATCCCTCTTCTGCTTCTCCATGTTGCATGGTCTTGTCACAGCACCCTTGTGCTCACACCATGGTCATGCCTAAAATTCATGGGACCTGGGACAATATGGTTGACCCCCTTTCCCCAGATGCAATGAATAGGCTAATGAATGGGTCCCAGGATAATCTTCCATCCCTGACAATGGGTCTGGAAAGCATCATTCAAAGATCTCAGTTCTCAGTTTTCTCTTTCTTCAGCAGGAAAACCATAAACTGTCCATCAAATTCTCAACATTACCAGCAATCCATGTAATGTGTTGACATGTGTACACACAACAGAAATGTAGTGCTAGCTTCACTCCTTACAAACACACACCATATATCCCTCGTAAAGCAACATAGCCTTTTCACACCCTACTTCACTCAAATTCCCTCGTTCTCACACTCATTCATCTCTTTCCCTGTGTCCCGCATCTGTTTATCACTCTCTTTTCACTCGCTCTCCACCCCGCAACAAATCACACCACTAATTTCATTCACCTGCTCTGACTGAAGAAAAAAAAATTCAAATAAGACTAAATAAATCTACTTCCTGTCCCTCAGTCATCCACAATACAATTACGCTTCAAGTGCGTCTATCAGCCCATCTATACTCCATAATCCCCCATCGCACCCCTTACGGAAAGCAGCCTCTTGTTTTCCGTAGTGATTCTGAGAACCATTACCGCTCACATGAGTGGTCAGATATCAGTCGCTGAAAAGAGCCAATTACCTTGGCAAAATTTACACTACAGCTGGATATCGACTGTAAAGCAGTCTAATCTTGGAGAGCGTGCTGTTTCAGTGTCACCTCACACCTGAGGGGCTAATTCTTCTCCCAACACCAGTGGCAGATTTGCTGCTTTTTGCGCCGCTCCCTTTCAGAGCGGTGAGAAATTGGATAAGCAAGATGTATTTACGTCCCCTCACCCCCCAGGAAGGGGCTTTATTCTCCATCGGTTATTCTGCCAAATTACACAAGCCCCCGTGCTGGTGAAAGAGCCAGATGCTTCCTGGGCCGACTTAATCAAAGCCAAATTGAAGCACGGTGTCACGAGTGGGAACTGCGTGCCGAAACGACCTGTGCGAGGTGATCTGAGCGCGACGCCCCTGACAGCTCCGGCAAAGCACGCTCTGTTGCAGGGGTAACCATGACTACTGTGGAAACGGGAAGAGAGGAGCTATGTGCGAGAAGCGGGGGGAAGAGAGAGGCAGATGCCGTTTGATGCTGCAGGTAAACTGCAAACAGCCTTTCATCTCTGACAGTCAGACGACTCGCCCAACTCGCAAGAGAGCTTCAATCATAAGCAGTCACACCGTCGCTTGAGCTGTCTCAGAGGAACAGTGATTAGCAAGTCAACTATAAGCTGCATGACTTCACAGTAGCTACCAGCACCCCGCCACTCCACAGATCAGCTCACCAAACAGCCGTCTACACATGAACTTGTTGTAGAAACCTTGCATTTTTTAAACATGACAACTCTCAGGCTTGAAAGGCCAAGCGTTGTCGTTTAGTCTGTGAAACGATCCACTCTTTGCCCTTAGTGGCTCCATTAAAATTTGGGAAGAGGTAGAGCATCGGGTGTTTAATGAAAGCAGATTATTCATGAAGTCACAATTACTGTGGTGGGGTGGCCTGTGGTGAGCGTTATAAATAGCAGGTCTGTGGTTGGGAATTTGACCTGGACACCTTCAAGCTCTTCTGCCTCTGAGTCATTTGCTGGCCAGCCAAGTAGCCGTCTGCTTATGACCTGCTTTTTCTCTCTGAGACACACAAACACACTCTCTACAACTATTCTGCACACTGTCACATCTGCAACAAATAACTTAGATGATACTTTCTTACCAAAGCTTACAAAATGTCCCAGTGGTATGCTGCAGAAATGACGACCCCTCTACGAAACGTGAGGTATAACAGTGTAAGCTGGTTAGTGATGCCTCAACATCATTGGTGTATTCTGGTTCACACTTATTGTCACAACAAGTCACTTGGTTTACAGAGACTTGTAGTGACAATAAAGCTTGGAAGTCATTCATTGTAAATGATAATTAGCAATATAAAGTGAGCAACAAGCATGTTGGCGATGCAACAAATTGTAACAACTACAAATGCAGACAGGGAAGCTCACTGCCACCTGATACAGTCAAGTAATGTCTACTAGTGGCCGACAGTGACCTCCAAGATTTTAATCACAAGCATTAGAATCAGAATCAGAATCAGAATCAGAAACTAGTCATTATTAACTAGTCATATACACACATGAAGGCAGAGCTTCCAAATAGAACTTGAAATAGAAATGTTCAAACACAAACTCGCCACAAACACTAGCCATTATTAACTAGTCATATACACACATGAAGGCTGAGCTTCCAAATAGAACTTGAAATAGAAATGTTCAAACACAAACTCACTATACATTCAAACATAACATGATATACAGACACTTTCAAATATGCCCGGCAAACCGGAAACATCTGGCAATCAGGTTTAATCCCACTCCAGCCTGCATAATCCAGAGAAATCTAGGGCTAATCCTGGTTAAATCTGGCGGCCCTTTAGCTGACTATAACCCCTGGAACGCAACAAAGTAACAGGGATTGAAGAGATCATATGTTGGCCGGGCAGGAGGTGTGTTGAGAAACAGTGATGAAGGGTGTAATAATTGGCATTGAGATCAAATTGAAAGTTTAATTTCATAATTCAGGGTACTCATGCTTCCTTGAAGAACTGGCTCATTCCACATGTAACATGTATAAAAACTATACTGTTAAATACTGTGTTGTTTTTAAGAATTCACACAATTTTTTTTATTTTAGATATACCTGATATACCTGCCTGCCTGATATACCTGCTCTTCCCTTTTTCTTTGTTAACTGCATTGAAGAAGTAGGTTTCTGAAAATCTTATTTCATCTTTATTGTAATGATTGCTTTTATGTCTATATTGTCAGTCCAATTCATGTGTATAATGTTATTTTACTACCTTTTTTTTTGTCATTTTACCCTTTTTGAGTTACATTTTTGTCTTTGGCCTAAATATGTGGAAGCGAAAGCACATGGTGATGATACATAATATATATATATATATATATATATATATATATATATATATATATATAGTGAGAACAAGGGCAATTTACTCAAAGAGGCTGCTTTTATTTGTGTTAATTATCAGGTATGTTTTCTCTGTTGTATTTTCTTGTTTAATGTAATTTTTCTGTAGGCTACTCAATTTATGTTTCATGATCCTATTTTGCCCTTTTGCATTGTTAACTGCATTCAAGAGAGAGAACAAAGGCAATTCATTAAAAGAGGCAACTTTTATTTGTGTTAATTATCGGGATTAAAAGATCCAGCGAAACTGCTGCCTGCTGTCCCGTGTCTGATTTCCAACAACCACAAAACACAACGCAGAATCAAAGTTTCATGACTGGTGTCGCCGACTGCACATCACACTGGGTGTCACAAGCCACCGGTTACACACAGATAGGGTAAACTTTGGTTCATTAATAACAACAAACCAACACTGGGCTTAATATAACTTGTTAGTTGTAACTGTGTAACTCATTCTGGAATATTTATAACAGAAAATAATAAAACAACTGACTCAATTTTTTATAGTTTCAAGCATTACTATGTACCCTATTTTTAGAAAGGGGCAACTATTTGACATTGTTCACAATTTAAGAATCTTTTTTTTTATGTTTTTTGTTAAATTGAGGTTTATGAGCCGAGATCATTACATATTTGACCGCCTGGCGCCATTGGTCGCCTCTGCCCTCTTGTTTTCGTGTTAGGCACATCTGCCCACGACAAGTCATAAAAAAAAAATGCTGCTTTTACATGGAAAGTTTAGCCTTAACAATTGCCCTGACACACCAAAAACAAAATATCATACAGCGAGAAAGAGATGGTTTCAACACTTACATTAACACAGTGGTTTGTTAGTGGTTGGATTTACACACAAAGCCTTGGAAAAAATCTAAGAGAAATTGTGTTTGTATCCAGAGAGAAAAATTTAAGTAAATACAAGAGTAATATAAGTGTTAAAGCCAAAAATAAAAGTTTTAAAAGAGGGACAACAAAGATGTCATATAAACAAATCTGAAAAAGTAAGATCCCTAGTCAGATAAATCTCCCGAAAGCACTCACTTATGAATACCCAAGGTATGATCCATTCAAAGTGGATCCAAAAAAGAGCTTTCATCAAATGATGCTATGATACTGTGTTTCAATTCACTATTCATTGATGTATGCCTCGGATTAGGGCCCTAGGATCAACTTCACTATGGGCAATGAATGAGATTTAGAAGGATCACAGTTCATTTTTCAAGGTCCCATAAATCACTAAGTGCCTAAGATTTCATTCAATTTCTGAGCAGAACAAAAGGCCACAGTTATGGTAGTGCCAACATTTCAGTCGAAAGAAAAGACAATGCTTAAGATGCAATCTTCCTCAAAGTTTTAGCGAACTATTCCATATAGCATTTGCCAAGCGATCTGTTTCTCATTTTAAGAAGCGTTCTAATTTACTGAGCAGACTCCTCCGAGTATTCAAGGCAGTGTTCTGTTTTACATTCTGCCCAGTGTTCTATTCGACGCGGTTCGGAACGCACGGCTCGTGTGTTGGGGGATTGTTCTGTCGAGCATTCTTGTGCGCTCGCAGGACTGGAAAAGCTGTTTTCAGCCGCGTTCACCCATTATTTATTAATCCATTTCACACAGCCAGCAGTCATTATGCATGCTACTGTCAATGGGTATCTCTCTGCCTCGCATTTATTTGATAATAAGCACAAGTGGGGTAGGAGATAAAAGCGCTGACTGCATTCATTGTGCGAGCGGGAGAGAGCGAGAGAGGACTCCTGCAGGCGAGGAGACTTAAAATGAGAGTTCTGTGTGGGAACAGGGCGCGTCTGCTAAGCCTGTCTGGAGGCAATCGATGGAAATTAGCCAACGCTAAAGATGCACTTCCTGTGAGTGATGTCACGGGCGGTGCTCGGCTGTTTGGGGAAAAAGAAAGAACTCACAGGCGATTAATGGAAATGGTGAAGAGCAGAGAAAGGTGTGGGTAATATTACTAATAACAGTCCTAATATATGGAAATGATGCTAACAACATTATTTCTGGTTAATACAGAATGTATTTTATTTTTTAATTTGCCCAGTAAAACATTATCTGAGTTTGTGCTGTTCTCTTAGTTCACCCATAAATTTGAATATTTATTTCGGTGCCCACATGTTGTTCCATTAACAGCTGTTAGAAAACACCATAAAAGGGCTCCATACGACTGACATGCAACATTTAGAATCTTCTGATCTATATGATCAGGGTTTGAAATAAACTTTTTCACTCACTGGCCAATATGACTACTACATTTTTAAGTTACCGGCCATTCAGAACTTCTACTAGCCAAAAAAATTTATAAAATAATTATATATATATATCTCATATTTCATATATATTTTTTATAAAATTTGGTTTTAATACATTTCTTTCTTATTCAGACAAAATCCTGTCATTTAGCCATCTCATCCCTTCCTCTTTCATCCTCATCACCAAAAATGTATTTTAGGTAGACAGATCAACAGTACAGAGAACATAAAAAAAATTAGGATGTTAGAAAATACCAATGTCTTTTCTGTTAACCAAATGCTTTTTAATCTTCACTATTGCTTCAATGAAAATGAACAAGCGTGCCGTCATTTATTGTGCAGTGACGTGTATGTTCAAGTAAGTCAGATATGCGCAGATTCTGTGCAATACGCTGTATTTAATATATCATGATGACTCAAGAGTTGAGTATTTGCGCTAAATCTGTATTGGCTAGTGATTTGACAGTGTTACCCGCCACAGTTGATTTTTACCCGCATTTGGCAGGTGTTAATTTCAAACCCTGTATATGATATATATATTTATTCCTAAAACCTCACTGGTTCTTTGCATGTCATAACTGAAAGTGATGTGCCAGTTTAAATATGTGGAAAGTTGCATGCTACTTGAAAGCTGCAGTAGAGATTTTCCGACATGATCACTGTTTTCTACACAATGTTCTGATATGGAAAAGAGCTTTGTAACAATCCTTCGAAAATTCTCCGTTGGTGGTCCATGGAAAAACGGATAGCATAAGTGTGAGTAAATAACAGAATTTTACTTTTTGGCTGAACATTTAATGTTTTGTCTTCAAATCAACAAATTACCTAAATTACCTAAAAAACAGAGCACTGTCATCATTACAGCCAACGCGACAGAAGGCCTCTCTCACCGCTTGCTTCCCTGTGGAATGCCCGCTCACCAGAGGGACCAGGGTGGGAGGGAGGGACTGCGTCTGGAGCTTTAGCCTAACCTGAGAGAGGTAGACTGGGCACGGAAAATGAGCCGGGGCCCCTGGGGGCCTGTAGGTGGGAGCAGCCAGCTAGTGTGCTCCATCCCCTTGGACCGAGCTCTAATTGGAGCTGCTGGGCGAGCCGGGCCAAGTTCCCTGGGAACGGGGAGAGCCTGAGGGAGGGAGGGAGAGTAGGAGGAAGTGAAGGATGGACAGATAGAGCAAAAAGAGGGGAGGGAGGTTTAAAAATAGAGCAGGCAGATTAAGGAGCATCTGAGAGCGGTGCAGGGGATCGGAAAATCCGCCCTGCATGCCAGAGCTGACCAGACCTTCGGGGCACAAAAGCCAGTTCTTCGCCATTGCGTAGCAGGGGCACGGCATAGCACAGCCGCCCCCAGGCATACGTTTGCCCGGTCGTCGCGTGGCACGCAGCCCAGACTGGGGCAGCGCTAAGAGCAGCGTCAGCCTGAAATGATGACGGTCCCTAGCTAAGCTTTCACACAACAGGTGGAGAGTACAGACACCTGTGGGAGATCGCACAGACTCAGAAGAAACGTCTTACACCTGGGTCTTATGCACAGATGCACACTTCTTGTTGTGGTAAAAGCTTTGCTGAGATAAAAACAACATAAAATCATTTTCAATCATTTAGACACTATATATAGTTCTTTTATTAGTTAGTATTTGTGTCTTTCTTGTTTTCCATTAAAATGATCAAAACATCCTTAAAGCAAGATAAATTCACATGAGAAGCAAAAATTGCGTAAGATTTGATGACTTACTTTGCTTACCCCGTTGGCAATGTTTTTTCTTTCTTGTTTTAAGCACAAATCGAACCAAATTTTTTTAATACATAAAATATACAAAAAAAGTTAGGAAAATTATCATATTAATATTATAATCTGGATTATAGTTATTGTATTTTATTTTAAGATTTTTTAAATGTTTTACAGAAAATATAAGATAAAAATGCAGATTTTTACAGTGTGGGGCTTGATGCATAAGTAAAAGAACTACATTTGAATAACACAAAAATTAAATAATTCGTTTTTTGACTCGACTAAAAAGGTAAATAACAGTGAGTAAATGTATAGGGGGGAAAAAAGTAGGCTACTGATTCACATTTTTTGAAGTCTTTTGTGTTGTCGCTTTCTCCGCAAGCAAAAACACAAGCATGAACAACTATGACTGACAAAGTCATCCTCTGTTCCAGGCAGAGCATGCACAATTAATTAGTAAATCATTAATTAAGTCACGCATCGATTATTTCGGTTGCAGGGCGTGGAATGAGCTGATCGCTTTAATCAAACCCCAAACAGATTGGGAAGCACCTGGTCACATGATTGTTAATTAAAACCTGCTACATTAATGCGTTTAAGATGTATCCTTTAATACTCAATTTCGTGTCAAAGGACAAAAATACACAAAACAGATTTGGTGCTCAGTATTAACTCCCCAAAAACATCTTGGGGACATAGCACATAAATATGCGCTCGGTTACGTACATGCATGCGCGCACACGCACACACACACACACACACACACTTGTGCTCTGTTAGCCTGGCACATAGGGTCCGCTCATTACAACAATGCCAAGCTACCGGTTGCTAAGGAGACCTGTGGGAGAGGGAGTGATCCTGTTGCTATGGCAGCAAGCCTGCTTCCTGCCAACTGTCTTTCCCCATGAGACCTGACCATAGTAGGCAGAGAAAGAAAGAAAGGAAGACAGGGAATTGAATGTAGGAGATTCGGAGTGCGTGTGAGGGTGTGTTGGGGGTGTAAAAGGGGTTATGGGTATGATGTTGAAAGAGAAAGACTTTATAAAGAGCACAGCAAGCAGGGTAGCAATGGAGGAGGGGTGGCAGACAAACCACAAAACCAGAGGAGAGAATGTGCTGGGAAAATTGATAGAGTTCGAAAGAGGGAAAATAAAAGGGGCGCTTGTAAAGAGACTGAGCGAGGACGCCTTCCGGAGCGCCATTTTCAGGCGCTCTTTCCCATGAAACGGCTCGGCGGCTTACCGCACCGCGTCCTATTGTGCTAGTCCGCCGGCGACTGCACAAGATGGCCGCAAAACTACCTCTAATTGTTCAAAGCTAACACTCCAGCGTGCTGAACGCCACCTCCCAGCATGCACTGTGTCGTCAAGCGACCCGGCCTCGCTCGTTAAACTAACATAAAACTCGCCTGGCTTTTGGGAACTTTCTGAAACTGAATTCCGTGTTTCCTCATTAAACGCTACGGCACATCACAGCTCCCATTTATCAAGTCACCTGATATAAGCGACGTGTCATAACAGGTGTGTCTGATAAAAGACTTGAAAGAATACAAATTAATTATGCTGCACTGCGCAAAAGATTCATTAAACAACATATTCAGGGGAGACGCAAGAAACAACATCGCAACAAATCAACACCCCTGTAAAACGCAGCGGTGCTGCTGTGGAGACAACATCCTGAAACGAGACAGTGACAGAAAACGTGGGAAGACGAAGAGAAAAGGAGATGATATATTGATCAAGCTTTGGAGAAGAGGGTCAAATGAGGAGAGAAAGCTGAATCTGAATTTTTTGACTGCTGTTAGATCACAATTGGTTCCATACTTCCTTGCTCGTCTGCCTTTGTGGGGTTTTTTGGTTCGATTACGGCTCTCATAACAGCTCTGTTTAAATGAGAGACAGAGGAGCATTGGCACATATTCTCCCACAGATAAAGTGGGAATAAAGTTGGTTTCGGAAGGAGGGGGCTCTCGGAATTCACTCAGAGACGGTCGAATCAGGCTGTTAAAGACATCTCTCTGACTCTCATCCCTCTGTCCGGGTCTGTTTCTCATTCACAAGGAATGTGGCGTCTGTTGAGAACGGGAGTCTGGCCTTCCACATGGACAAACACGCACATATTCGTTCATTTGTTTATGCACACATTTCGAGACACGGCCATTATTGACTTGTTCATGCATGCATTATTTCCAGAGCACAACGTGTCTGCCATGCCTGATCCCCTCTGTTCCCCCAACCTCTTTATAGGGGTCATAGGATTCACTTGGGATTCTCCCATATTAGCTGTCTCTCTAATTCTACATGAAGAGCACTCTGCTGTGTGCCTGCTTATTACTTCTTCCCATTAGCTTTCCATCATTCCACCTTCATTCATTCTAGCGAATGCAAAAATAACAATTGTTTTCAAATACATTATCCTGTCTGCCATTGGTTGGACAGCAGATTGCCCAGTTCACGATAGATGAGCCAGTGTTGCTGTGTCGAGGCTGCATTCCCAAAAACATCAAGCGACCACTCTACCAATGGTTTCTATGATCAACTTTGTCTTGCAATGCTTTGGCTTGGAAATGCAGCCCTGGTCAGGATTCTCAAACAAACAGAGCAATGTTTTGAATGCTCCACTGACCTATTTTGAGGAAAATCATCCACCTGTACGGATGGCTTGCTTAAAGTTGTCAATGCTTATATACAACATCCAAAAACACACTTCAGCTTTGATTTATCAGATATCTTTAATTTACAAGTTCAAGTCTCATAGACTAATAGACACAAATGAGATATATTTTCTGACATTAACTAAAAATATAGAGCTATACAATGAATTTGAATAGAAGCTCAGATCATTTGATGAGTTCATATTGAGACTTTCGATTGCAGACTTTGGTATCTTGGAAAATATGAGAATCTCTTTAGACATTTTAGAGATCTCTTCTGAAAGTCTACAGGAGACACATCTGAGATTACTTTTGAGATATCAAAGAGATCTCATTAGTGATCTAATTTCTTTCCTAGTTTCGTCTTTTTCTTTGGTCTGAATCTATGGGAAAACGTAAGGTAGGTCCACATTTCTTCGAACAAAGACAGCCCAATTAAGTCAGTTTGAGTTAGGGTCTGTGCACTGAAGAGAGGGGCGGAGATATGGAGCGGCGAAGAAAGAGGCAGTCCATAAAAGCAGTCTAACGAAGGGGAAAAAGGAGGGAAAATAGAGGAAGATTGGTAAAATAGGAGAGCTTGAGCGACTTTGTAGCCGAAGCGAAGCAACTTCTCTTTTTTTTTTTTAGCTCCTCAATGGGAAGACATATGAAATATTAATAACAGCTCTAGCCATCGACTTCAGAGGCCCGCGCTAAAACTTAGTGTCTAATGAGACTCAGCTCATGAATTGCTAATGAGGATGCTTGGAATGTGTGTTTTAAGTGTTTGTGTGCGTGAGCGTGTGTGTTGCGACGGGGGGGAGGGGTCATTTGGTTGTGTGTGTGCTCGGGGGTGTGTATGGGGGGGGTATGAGGAATGTGAAGTCTTTGGGAGACTTAACGGAGAACTTCATTAAAAAGCTGAAGTCTATACACACACACACATACTGAGAATATTCAACACCCTCACATGCATACACACTCGCATATCACTTAATATACGTCTCCTAAAGACCTATAGGTGAAATATTTATTGTCACCAAACAGTGTATGAAACATATTCTCTCAGAATTGCCATACATACAGTATAATGATGAAATTTAAAATATTTAATTCAAAATCTATGACTTTACACATGTCACCTATACACTCAAGAAATCATCCAAATGTATCTTTATTTTTTATGTAATGGGTGTTGCGATTGACTGGGATGTTTCTTTTGAATATGTTACAATGAAAGAAAGAAAAACACAATTGCTCCAAAGCTTCATCAAATTCATATTCAACACACTACTGCATTATCATTATTTAATAAAAAACATTCTAACCTTGTGGAGCATTAAAATTTTGGGTTACACTTTATTTTAATGTGTCCTTGTTTGAGTAATTATACATTTAAGTACTGAGTAATATTAATTAACTACATGTACTTATTATAGGGTTAATGACAGGATTAGGGTTTGTTTTAGGGTTACTTGCATGTAACCATGCATAATTTATAGTTATTATTATAGTAACTACATGCAATATGTGTAACGAGGACATTGTAAAATAAGGTGTTACAAAAAATTGTATACGCAAAAACGCAAATGAGATTTGTACTCATTCAATTCATTGCAAGAACATAAACGTCTCTTGTCTTTTACAGAAGAAAACAATCATATGCGTTTGAAATGATGAGGATGGTGAGTACATGACGGTTCTTTTCTAAATCTAAAGCTGTTCTAAAACCTTATGATAATAATGACAAACCGCTGATCTTCTCATGCAGTCTGTGAGGTGATACCAAGCAGTGTGGACCATATGAAATAATACACAAAATATGACCTCGCTTTTGACCTCCTCCACTTATTTCAGTGAGAACACTCAGGAACAACACTATGCATGAGCATATGTCGATTATCAGTGTGTTATACTGCTTCACGCTGATTTATGTACTCTATTTGTGGATTTTTGTGTGTGTTTTCTGGCACAATTATGCGTTAGCAGCATTAGCATGCACTGAGAGTCTGAACTCTACATGTGCTGAAGTGGTGAGCTCTGCTCTTGCAGTGTCAGTGTGGGTTTATTCATATATTCTGGATAAACGTTGACTGCGTTATTCCTCTCTTCTATATGTCTTTGTGTGAGTGTGTGTGTCTTTCCGCCTGAGTGGCGCTGTCGGTGGGCATCGCTCAGATTCGGCTCTGCAGGCCGAGCAGATCATTAACAGAGACGGGAGGAGAGAGAATGGCTGTGTTCAGAATGGAACACTAGCATACTGCTTACTACATAGTATACACTTAATATTTAAAATATATATTCCATGAAACAGTACACACTATACAGCCATAAACATTTAAAAATCAATAGGGTCATAAAGCATTAGCTTTGTGTAAAAATTATTAACTTTTGTTGCATGATCAAAAAATAAATCAGTTAAGCTAAATCACAGCTGTTGTATTACTTCTGGCTCACTGAACACACATTGGTCACACGTACAGTAATCTAAACATTGTACTGCATATTTATATACTGCACATTTCGGTAAATGAAGTAGGTCATCCGGGTATATACTGTAGTAGGAGTGGAAATAGTGTGTCATTCTGAACATAGGCTTTGGGCTTCTCATTATCTGTCTTGAGAGGAGAAGAACGCAGACTGGCCAACTCACTGTTCACAGTCACGCAATTACAGCTGCAAACACACAGACGTCTCTCCACATATCCATCCAATTCTCAAACCCATTTCAGTTTATGTCTTTGAGTGTCTCTCAATCACAGTTTTTAAGGGTTTAATGTTTCTCTGTGTCTTTTCCTCTGTATAGCTCTCACTGGCTAAATTCCGAATAGCATACTAACATGTTAGTATTGCTGCAATATGCAATATGTACACTATGCACAGTATGTTAATTTTCTATATTTATTTCTATATAAGATATTAATACTTTTATTTAGCAGGGATGCATTATATTGATTAAAAGCAACAGAAAAGAATCACAAAACATTGCTACAAAAATATATATATTTCAATAAATGCTTTTATTAAAAAAACAATTTTATTATTAGCATTTGCAAGCAGCAAACTGTTTTCAACACTGATAATAATAAGAAATGTTTTTAAAGCACCAAATCAGCAGATTAGAATGATTTCTGAAGGATCATGTGACACTGTAGACTGGAGTAATGATGCTGAAAATTCAGCTTTGCCATCACAGGAATAAATTACATATTAAAATATGTTCGAATAGAAGACTGTTATTTTAAATTTTAATAATGTTTCACAATATTACTGTTTTTACTGTATTTTTGACCAACAAATGCAGCCTTGGTAAGCATTCGAGACTTCTCATATTTTTTTAATTAAATACAATTTTTATAAGAACAAAACCACTACCATTTATTAAATATATATATATATATATATATATATATATATATATTTGTGAATTGGACTACACTGTACTGTATTATTTGTATTATCGTTTAGCTGAGTGTGAATTTATAGCTAAAGATGGTATTGTTTATGTTTCATGGCAATATTTGATAAGTATACTTTCTTTTTGTACAAAAAAAAGTCATATTGTGAGGTTCTCAAATGAAATAGTTTGGTATTCACAGCTCAAATGGCGTCACTCAAGAAAAAAGCCTCCTAAATCTGTCTGGTTTTGACATAGATTTAAATCATTTCAAACAGTAAAAAGGACTGTTTCAAGTATATGTCTGTCTCATTTCAATTCTACCACCCCTCTTCCAACAGCCTTTTCCCTCGTTTTAATTCCCTCATGGTTTTCTCTTCCATCCTTCTTTCCTTGGCACTAGTTAATACGCAGATTAATGTCACTATTAACACACTGATGGAGTCCGATGGCAAGCCATCAAAAACAATAAAGATGCCTAATGGAATCCAGGATTTGATGCAGTCAAAATTTGGGGTGAAGCTATAAATCAATAGGGATGATAACTTAACCAATTAAAAAAGTGTGTGAATGTGTATGTTACAGTGCTAGAAAGAAACATAAAGAAAGATTTCATTCAAACTTATTGCACACTTATAGCATAGAGAATGAGAAAATGAACACTCGATTCCGAAGTAAAAAAAAAATAAAATAAAATAAATCCTGAAAGGTTTAATTCACCCAAAAATGAAAATTCTGTCATTTACTCACGCTCCTTTCATTTGAACACTGTATGACTTTCTTTCTTCAGTGAAACATAAAAGAAGATATTTTTAGAAATGTCAGTTGATGTTGTTTTTTCATATAATGGAAGTCTGTGGTCACCAAAACCGTTTCATTCTTCAAAATATCTGTGTTCAGCAGAAGAAAGAAGGTCATTCAGGGTTTGAATGACTGTATAAAATTATGTCAGAATTGTTCCTTTTTGGGTAAACTATCCCTTTAAGTGAAATGCTCAAGCTTCATTCTATCATAATTTAAAACTAATCCTAAAGCATCCTCTAAAACTGGGTGAACTGTTCAATTTTTTCAGTCATTTACAATTGTTTCTTATCAGAAGGATATAATCTTGGGTAAAAGCCAAGGTGAACTGTGTGACTATTATACCGATCTGTATGGTTTACAAAAGACGTTCGTCACGATTTACCACATTTAGTCATCATTTTATAAAAAACATCTTTATTTTTGAAGATGTCTGAGAGTCAACAAAGACAAGAGAAAGAACAGTGGATTTTACCATTGTGGGATACAGTATTCCACACACTTTGCTCTGTTGTATATTACACAGTTTGGAAAAAAAAAAGTGTAGGTCATCTAGGTATCCCACGCACAGAGAAATGTCTAAAGCATCAAAAGCCAGTGTGGATAAACTGATATTCTGAAAATAAGACAACTGCAATTTTCAATTGTTCGATTCTTTTAGAATCCTTTAGGACTGGTTCCAAATAATAATAAAAATTCAGACATACATTTTTTCAGAAAGAAAGAGAAATTATAAAAGATCATTAAAAGCGTGTAAAAGACAGAGAAACCTAAAAATCCAGAGAGACACTGATAGAGAATGAGGCTGTGGAGCAGCGAGCGAGACACGGGGAGAGGTGCTACAAGGGTTCATTCCAGGCTATGTGCCGTGTCTGAGAGTTAGCAGTGACACGGGCAGCATATTAAACGCTTGGGCCTGCATCCTGACCCATTTTCATCAAACTGACAAACTAAATACACTGTCTGCTTCATAAAAATATTCCTCCGCACACAGACGCACACGCTTATCTACCATTTAGTTATGCACATAAAATATACGAGCCAGAAAGTGAATATTGCGGAGAGAGAAACAGTTTGCATTTTCTTTCCATGACTAGAAATACCTTCGAGAAACATAAAGAGAAAAGACGCCTTGATTTCAAACCAAATTGCTCTAAACAAACTTTCCAATTCTGAATGAGACCAGCGAAATTCTGTAGAATGAAGTCCAGCTGAACATCGATAAATAGGCTACATAACTAAGATTATTCAATAAACGCTGCTCATTTTTTTATTTACTTTGTCTCCTGCTTCCTGCTCTTCCCCTCTCTATGTTAACTGCTTTTGGATACCAGACAAAACGGATATCTTCTGACAGGATCTGGTAAAGAGAGCGGATCCAACTTCGGTTTGTCTGGCAGGATCTAACATTTGATTAAGCAAACTATTGCATGATTGTTCATTTGAACAAACCCCTGATGCTAAGCTTTAGGGTTAGCATAACTTTCCTCACTCTGTGTTACAGACATGAATGATGCTTCATGTAATTTAGCTCAGAAAAAGATTTTTATAAGCAATTATGGTTTCACCTGGCAAGCGATAACACAGATGAAGAAAATGTATAGACCTTAGGCCTGTTCACGCCAATTTTCGCAATGCATTTGTCTGTTCAGATCAATGTGTAAAAAAAGGCAGACAAAGTAAATGAATACGCATATTCACCCTCATTTTTAGAAAACCAGAAATATGCCTAAAAAACATCCCTTTCTGACACCCACTTGTCACAGAGACAAGTACAAAGACATTATGGTTCTTCTGTTATTCACTGCCTTAGCAAAATACTTTGTTTGTTACCGCCACCAAGTTGTAGTGTTATGTAACAGCAGAGGCTCTGGACATGTGACCCAAAGTGCAAATATTTTTGGTTGCCCAATTTTCTTTGCAGTGGGATGGAAATATATTAGAACACCTCTCCGTTAAAAAAGATTATTATATTGCATTGACGGCTTGTGAATGTCAGAGTCAGTCTGAACAGACACATTAATTAACAGACGTAATTTCAATTAAATTGTTTATCGCGCAAAATTTCCGCACAGAACATTCGTCTTGGTGTGAACATGGCTTTACATTGAGGACCCAAACGGTTTCTAGAAATATTATACTTGGAAAAGGCCAGTAAATCTACACAAAACACTCGGATAGCAATTCATAACTATTTTACAAACTATTCGTAACTATTCATAACTATTCGTAACTATTTTATTTGGCCGAATTGGTCAAGTCACCTTTATTTATATAGCGCTTTTTACAATACAGATTGTTTCAAAGCAGCTTTACCGTGATAACAGGAAAATAATGCAACAAGGTTTGTTTCGGCTGTACAGCAGATCTAGAAGAAAATAGTGTCACAGTCCAGCTTAAGAAAGTTCAGTGATGGTTAATTTTTGTTGTAAAAAAGTTATGGCCGAATTGGTGGCTAATTCATAGAAATTAATTCTCATTTGTGCGTTTTCGTACAATCTGCTTTACGTTTTCGTACAATTCACATTGTTAAAATTCATGCGAAATTGCCACCTTGTAAAATAGTTCCGTTTTTCTGTGAGGTCAGGTTGGTCTACCCACATTTCTGCAAATTTCTGCAAATTTCTTAATTTGAGCAGATATCCCATGGCCTAATTTTGTGTCAATAATGTCAACCTCATCTAAAGTTCATAATTGTGGTATAATTGGTTCAAATGTATCCATCTCTAAATGACATGTAGAGACAAAAGCTGTGGTGTTGACCATATTTGATGTCGATAGTCAAAGTTTGCTCTGTGAGACTATGGTCACTCATTCACTTGAAAGTGCCTGACTGGATCTCGAGTGCACCAGTGAGCCGCACTGGCAGGCTTTCCTCTGCGCATGCATTAATCATGGCTGCTCTCCTCTCGCCCATTACAGCTCATCAATCTCAGTTTGCCCAGCGCTCCTGTGGGGGGGTGGGGAATCTTATGAAGATCTGATTAAATATGTAAGCACCTGCTAATAGCAGCACATGCCAGGCTTCAGAGTCAATTGTCTTTAATGTGTACAGGCTCTATGAAGTTCTCTAATAGACTGTGGTCAGGGTCAGAGGTCACGAAGGCGCCTGTCTCACTTGATTCTGATGCTAAACCACTATGGGCAGCAAAATCATGCAAGGGAATCTGATTACAATATAAGGTCTGCAGCAACATTACTGTATAATTTTTCTGAAAGCACAGAAACTACAACGGAAAAGGCGCGAGCAGCCACGTGACACTCGAGGATGTGTGTGAGCGTGTGGAGGCTGGGAATGTGTGTGTGTGTGTGTGAGCAGAGCTTCATGGCTTTAATTAAGGTGGAATCAGAGCAGGATCTGTGCTGCCGTGATAACGAGCCTCATCTGAATTATTAACGAGAGCTGCACCCCCCCTGGACGTGAAATCCCGTCAGACTGTCTCTCACACACGCAAATAAACAATTCCAGAACATGCATATAATAATGCACAAATAATCTCTTAGTACAAGACATATATCACATATATAATATAATATAATATAATATAATATATACATCACATATATAATATTTATGGACCATCAAACAGTTAGATTATTTCCTTCTTATGCAATTATGACAGACGTAATAATATATGTATATATATATGTTTTTTTTTGTTTTTTTTAGTTACACTTTATTTTAAGGTGTCATTGTTACAGATTTTTAAGTACTGAATCATAGGGTTAGGGTAGGATTAGGGTTTGGTTGTAGTTGCATGTAATTATGCATAATTTACAGGTTATTACTATGGTAAGTACATGTAACATGTAACCGTATTAATAATTATGTCCTATGGTTAGGTAAGTTAATTGTCAATATTGTTACAGTCCAATACAGCACTTTAAAGGCCCCATGAATTGCCTTGATGAGTGCAAGTTGTTTTTCTGTGTGGACGTATTGCAACAAAAACGTAACTATTTTAAGTTTTGATAAATTGGTGGTGAATTCATATCAATTCGTACAATTTTATTCACCAAAAAAGAGGTGCAGGACAAAAGGTCCACCCCTAAATCTAACCGTCAATGGCCCGTAAGCAGATCATACGAAAATGTACGAATGAGAATTCACCACCAATTTTCCAAAACATAATATAGTCAGAAGTTTACATCAGACTGTGTTACATATTCTCTTTTGAAACAGGAGATTTCGACATGACATATCATAGGTCTTGTCCCTATTGCAAGTCAGTGAGAGGTGGTATTAAAGTTGCAACAATGAAAACAACAACAACATAAATGTAGGACGGGGGCTTCCATCAGTTATTGGTTGGATTTAAAGATGTGGGCATGCGCTTTCAAAAGGGGAGGCAGAAAAACGTGAGCTTGGTATAGGCAGACTAAATGATTAGATAAGTCCTGCATACATCAGAGAGAAGTCGGCAGATTCAATTTGTTTAAACATTATGAGGTCAAAAAAAATTATAAACGAAACGAAACCTATAGTTAATGAATAATTCACAATAAGATCCATAACATGCATTTACAAAATAGATACTGTGAATTTTTATTTTATGTCGACTTTATTTAATACGGTATTTTTCACTTATTATGTCAACGCATACCCCCGGTCTTTATTCACTACCCTCCTTCTCATTAATTTATTAAAGTTAGACATCAACCTTCTTAGTATTCCTTAATCAATTCATCATAAACAATATAACGAGAAAAAAATAATTAAATTATACAAGAAAGCCTGTTTTCCCATTCATTTTTTGTAAAAATTGTATAGGGTCGCTAACGACCCGAGGTGTGTAACAGTGTAAGTATATATTTATTTATTTTTTGCCACAACAATAATTGAATATTTGATAACTGAATAAGTGCAATTTATCTTTATTCCCCAAGGTGGCAATGTCTGATACACAATGATGAAGTGACGTTTCACTCATAGTTACCGCAGGCAGAAAACAAAAGAATAGGAAGTATCATCAGCAAAACTCGAAATGGATCAGAGATTTACTGCAGAGCTAGTACTGGACGCAATCAAATATTAGTGTAAATGTCTCTTGATGGTGGATCTGGTGAAGAAGCTGTCAGCGATCAAAATATTGATTTTGAAAATGTTGAAAATGATAGTTTTGAGAATATGTTTGAGATTGCGAATATGAGCTACATGCTGAATGTACTGGGAAATGAGCTCTGATGAGAACAGTGATGATAGAAAACATCTGCTCAAGCTGATCCTTCCAAGCTCCAAAAGGTAACGAAATATGCTTTATTTTATTCTCCTGTAATTGTTACTCTAATATCAGGAGAGTTTTATATTATCACAACAGATAAAGATTCATCCATGTTAGATCTGAGTCGCTAAAGACCTGAATATGTAATAATTATTGGCAAAATATTCATGCATTCAAGAGTTAAAGAAACAGACATTCTTGTCCTATAGAGCATGTTAATGGACAAAGATTTGCATACACCATAGACAGTTTGGTCCATTTTCCTTGAAGAGAAAGATGTATGACGTGCTAAAAGTTCATTTAGCCGTTTTTAAGAGTACACTAGCAAATACATGACATCAAACCAACAGAGCAACTAAAAGTTTTTATTTTCTTGGCTCACCCAACCAATACTTATTAGAACATCCTAAGTCATATTTCAAATTTAATTTCCACCACAATGCACGTGCCAACGCATGATATTGCCAGGTGCAGTCAAGTCCTTACAGATAACAGGATCTTTTCACTGACTAAAATGATTTTTGATCATTTTGACTATTGGCCTAGAGTCTGATCTACTTTAAGCTTATACTGGCTGACTTAAGAACCAACTGACAAACATGGACAACAACCAGCCACAGTCGTGGTTGTAATGTGTAGAAGTGTGTGAATTTGATGGAAATCATACAACCATAACAATAGACTGAAGCAGAACTCAGTGGCAGCCTGTTCAAATAATGGTGCAAAATAATGTGAAAACGTAATCATTTACGATACTGTCTTTTGTGAAGTTTTACGGAAATGTGAAGTATTTATCTTTTACATATCATGGCTATAGTCAACACTTTTATATTGCGACACCATTGTGTGTGTGTGTGTGTGTGTGTGTGTGTGTGTGTGTGTGTGTGTGTGTGTGTGTGTGTGTGTGTGTGTGTGTGTGTGTGTGTGTGTGTGTGTGTGTGTGTGTGTGTGTGTGTGTGTGTGTGTGTGTGTGTGTGTGTGTGTGTGTGTGATATGCATCAGGTGTGCCTTTTAAGGATAAGACTAGTCATTGTGATTTTTTTTCCAGATACCTCGACCTGACAACACTGATCTTGTCTCCAATAATAGCCACTATTAATAGCTATAATAATTCATTTCAATACGTCGTGTTTCAACTATACTGTATGCATTTTTGTCATTATTAGTCTAGTCCTAAAGAAAATCCAGCTTTCACACAGTAATTGTGGAGTTTTTACTATTCCACACTCCTCAAATCTTCTCTGGATGCTAGTCTAGCAAACTGTGTTACAGTCACTTCTTCTACACAGTTTTTGTGGGAGTAACAATGACAGTGTTTCTCCAGAACTGAGGGCATCCAACTAAACCGCAGCTCTGGCCAAATAGCCTGGCACTGAGATCTGCCCTGCATCAATGCCAGGCTGGCCAGAGCTGCCACAGCTGGGGTGCTCACAGAGCCCACTCAACTATTACAAAATTACTGTCACTGTTGCTCACGTCTCTCCGTCTCTTTCTCGCTCTTTCTTTTCTGTGTGTGCTCATTACCTCTTCTACAGTTTCCATGTATATTCCTCTCACTTTAATGTTCAATACAAGATATAGAGCTATAATAAAAAGTTAAGATAAAAGCAACGTTTTTTTTTTTTTTTACTTTTAACTTAGAAGTAAAACTTCTGTTCCCTTTTTCTGTCCCTTCATGCACGCACACGCACATAGATGGATGGATGGATGGATGGATGGATGGATGGATGGATGGATGGATGGATGGATGGATGGATGGATGGATGGATGGATGGATGGATGGATGGATGGATGGATGGATGGATGGATGGATGGATAGAAAGATAGATAGATACATATACGACACAAAAATCACAAATGAGACTGCCTTAATATCTTCAATTGATTCTCCAAGAAAGGATTGAGATTGGTCAAATTGAGACGTTTACTGACTTTTACTCTTCTGCTTCTCCTGCTTTTCAATAAAGGCTCAAATAATGGCTCAAACTGATCTATTAAGTTTCTCATCAATATCTCCCCATACTGAATGATCTGAGCCACTATCCACATTCATTTACCTCTTACTGTATGTCAACAATTGTGCGTTTTTGTCTAGTTTTATTGTTCCTTAGGAATTTTATAGAAAAACTCAGACAAAGTGATACTTAAATGAAATATGACTGATATCTCTGTTAAGTCTCCTGACCTTTGAAAAAGCAACTACTGAGGTATAAAATTTTACTCTGGGTATTGACAGAGATACAGACAACATCTTCAAAATATTAACCGTGTCTGGAAAAACCTATAAACTGCTGTAGACACACATGCATTAACGGCGAGCTCCCATCGCATTAAATCTCAGATAAACGCAATAAATACTTGGAAGGATGAGAAAATCTGATTAGTGATTTTCTGCATCTCAACAGTCTGTAACAGGATGTGACACACTCTTACCGTACTATTACACAAGATGCTTTGCATCACCGGGCTCATCTGAAAACCTCATGTTGTACCACAGACACATAGACACACTTTAAAAGAATGTGAACATAAAAGCGACACACTCCAACAAGGCATCCCTCCATGAACCACAAGCAATGGTCATTGGAATGAGCCATGCGTGTTCTTCTCTGCCCTCTTGTCCGCCGTACAACAGCCATAATCCAACCCGTCACAGGAAACCCAGAACTAATAATAGCAGCTAATTGATGCCAAAAACGGCGAGGCTCAATGTCCGAGCCAGAGACGTGAAACTGGCTGCCACAGTGTAGACACGCAGGATTACACAATAGCTATTAATGCTTTCAGTGGCACTGACTGTATGTGACCTTTCTATGTTCCATCATCAACTGGCCACTGGTGGATAATCTATCTATCTATCTATCTATCTATCTATCTATCATCATCTATATATATATATATATATATATATATATATATATATATATATATATATATATATATACTGTATGTATGTATGTATGAGAGTGCTTTACATTCTGAATATCTGTTTTCATGTTTTATACCTATTTGTGTTTATTGTTTGTGTGAGCGTACGGTCCGCATGTGTCAGAATTAAATGCGCATTAAAATCCGACGCCAACTGTTATGGGGCCAACATGTGTGAGCATGGTCTGTTTTCCACAACCTTATTTTGATTGAATCAAGTTGTTTTTCTCCATTTTGATCTCCTGCCGGCCAATCAAATCTCTCGCCTTATGGGAACATATGAGCGTCATTCAGCTGTGCATCCCTGGGCAGCACAAACAAGACGTAAAGGAATTAAACCAGATTTAATTTCAGTTTAAAAACTATAGGCTTAAGATTAGTTTAGCCCATCTCTTTGTCCCCTGTATCCAATGAGAAAACAAGGATCTAGCATGAGGTAAATATCCCATTTAGAGATATTAAAGACTGTTGTTTTGATGATGTAATAAAAGGCCTGTGTGTATCAACTATTGCACACACTTTGAAAAACAAAAACATTCTAAGATGAGATGAACTCAAACAAAAGCACGCCATCCTCTTAAACCGTTAATAATGATTTTTTTGTCAATATTTTGATGTATTATTTCAAATATTTAATATATATTTATATGTAATATTAATTGTAAAATATTCCTGTTCCCTAGAACAAAAAGTATGATGTTCTTCTGGCTTTGTATTCTGAGATCTATAAGGTTTTGTTCTCAAAGGCCAAAATCAACAATAAATAGTCAATGATTGCTTGAAAGAAGTCACTTCATAATTGTCTTCCTTTGGATGTTTTGTGATATGATCTCGGTGATCTAAAATGTTTGCCAGAAAGCCACAAACCACAGGGAGAAACAGAATTCAAATTCAGCTGTGTCTGACTATCATTTTCAAAGTTAGATGTTGGTGCTGAGGGGAAAAGAGAGACAGACAGACAGAGGTCCCTGCATGAAGCATGTACATGAGAGCATGCGCATAGTTCAAAATATCCAATCTGATCTAATTAAAACCTTTGACACAACCATATGACAAAAAAATAAAATAATGAACAGCTGAAACATTCAGCGTGGTTTATTCTTTTGCCAACCAATGTGGTGCAATTATGCGGTTGCATTTGCTTCACTAAATAACCCTTTTCGATTATGTAATGTTTTAATTACAATTTTACTTCGCCTATTTTATTTCCCATAGTCTTTTGGATGGATGTCAGGGCTGAAGAGGAGACAGCAGAGGGAGGGGGTGAAGAGGAGGAGGAGGGTGCGTGCTGGAGATCTCAGAGCAGACAGACAGGCGTGCTAGCGTGCATGCGTGGCCGACGCGCGGGGAAGCTGACCGGACCCGTGCGTGTCCCCCAGGTGACCTGCCTTACGAGCTCGGCCCGCGCACTCCAGCTCATCCCGATGACGGCGTCATAATCAAACTTAATGCGTCATAAACGCCATTGTTTCGTCATAAACAGAAATACATTTGTATTTAAATATTGTAAGAGCAATGAACTCATTGAACTCTACTCCGTCTCGTCTACTCCCTCCCCATTCTACTCGGTGCTCTGAAAACGTTTAAAATGCATGATTATTACAAAAGAAGCAGAGATTTCCCCTTCACCACAACGTGTCAAATGCATACCTATATCTGACATAAGCGAACAGCCCTATATAATGCGAGATAACTACATAACGAGCGCAGAACATGCAATTCTTACATATGACTTATATGATCAGGTGGGAACTGTACCTTCCAGCCGGCTGAGCTATTGCTGTCTCCTTTATCCTTGAAATAGGGCACAAATCGCACCATCCAGTCATAGATTTGCGATAAGGTGAGCCTTTTCTCGGGGGTGCTCTCAATGGCACGCGTGATCAGATCCGCGTATGACTGGTTGCCCCACGCGTTCCGTCGCGACGACTTGGATTTGCGCAGCTGGCCGGCCACATCCAGCGCGGCGCCGGACATGCACGCAGGGGCGGCCGCGATAGGGGCAGGGGCGCCGGCTGGATGCTTGAACTCCGTCGGCGCCCCTCCGCTCCGGCACGCCGGCACGTTGCGCGGCTCCACTTTCACAGGCAGCGCTCGGCTCTCCTCCTCCGGACACGGCAGCGGCCAGGTGCACGACCTCGGGCGGCAGTGCGGCTCATAGTCGGCGTCCAGTTCAACCTGATGCGCGTCTATCCCGCTGCTCTCCATCATTAACATGCTGCTTTTGCGCCTCAAAAGGCAAGGTCAAGGGGAAAACAACAATATACCCTTAAATCCAGTAAAGATGGACTGTGTGTGATCTCTCTGTCTGTAGTCTTTTTACACCAAATGCAATACGTGAATAAAAGCAAAAGCGCCGGGAGCCGTGAATAGACTGCTCATTCTTGTGTCTCTAGTCTGCTGTAATGTACTAAACACGCAAAAGCATCCAATGCATCACGATATGCAACAGTCTGTCTTCCATATTACTGAACAATTCAGTCACACGCAAGCGGGTGTCCATATGACTGAGGTGCTGAAATCACACACCCATCACTGAAGCGTCTCGTGCATGCAAAGTCCCTTTAATCGCGCGCTCGCACCAACTGTTGATTGCTTTGACAGACGGTCTGACAGACACGCTGGGCAAAGCTTGTAAATCTATCTCATCAAGAAGGGCGAAATCAATTGACTTCCTCTGGAGTCTGGCCACAGTTTCCGTTTGTCTGGAGCTCTCCCGTCCCCTTTTTTTCTCTCTCTGCAGATTTGTAAGCGGTCTCTCACGCGAGCGCAGTCACTATTACTGATAGTAGACACGGCGAGAGCGCCCTAAAAATAGGGTCGCGTGAATGGAGCGGCACAATTCAGCCGCGTCTTTTCCCGATAATAAATTTCTCCACACGTTTTCTTTTTTCTTTCCTTTTCGTTAGATAAAACATTCAGACGAACATTCCTTCCACATCGGTTCACGCCTGTTTTCGGATGACTAGACGGGGCTGTAGCGGCGGATAAATGCTGCTATCAGATAATTGGACGGCGCTTGAATCAAGTCACTCCCTCCAGAACAGGTTTATCCGGGGGACGCGCATCTTCAACCATACAACATTCATGCCTCTTTAGAAAGATTTACATTTGCAGAATTTCCTTGCACGTCCATCTCTTATGGAAAGTGAAGTCAAAACATTCAGCCTATTCTTTAAAACGAACTACTTTTTTATAGCTAAGCTAATCATATTTCAATTATAATTAGGCTATATTATAAATATACACTACGTGCATCTTTAATTAAATAGCCTATATAATTACACACAAAAATGTTGCTAGACCCAAATGGAATACACATTACCTACTGTCTAATAAACAGGTTAAGCTATACACTGTGAAAATATGATATGATATGAATATGATCAATAAGTTATGCAACATATATATTTGCATTGCTTTAACTCATCCAAATAAGTTAACCAATGTTCAACTTTGTATAAGTCATACGATATTCAACTAATTTTTAAAGTCAGTTTAAAGTAATGTAAGTTGAAATTACTCAAACAACCAAGTTGATTGTACTTAAGAATTTCATAGAACTTTTTTTTACAATACAAATGGGGACATTGGAATAGATAATAACTATTAACTATAAATAAGGATAAATCAATAGCATTAAATCTGTAACAAATAACAAATAGCCTACAAGTTGAAAGTGAATAGTTGAATTCTATGGAGATCTGTGTAAAAGATATCAGTGGCAAAAAAAAAATTCATTTGTCAGAAGTAACAATGCAATAGTCATTCGTCGTAGGACAGGGGGGGAAATGCTATATCTAAGCAATTCTTATAAGTAGGCTACTAAGTGAAATACTGAATAAATACTATATCAAGTGCTATCTTGTCAATAGTTGGGCTACTACTGAAATTGCAAAAGATACCACTGTATTGACTATTTACATACACTGGGGGGGGGGGGGGGAAATAACGTGGAATTACTTGATACAATTCTCACTATACAATAGCCTGAATGAATAATGTTCTGTTTATACCCTACCTCAAAAGATTGAAAGGTTTTTTAAGAAGAAGAAGAAACGAAATGCAATGCATTTGGACTTTAATTTATTTACAATTGCATTTATTTGTCTGTATTTTGTTAGTGTTCATTTTCGGAAATGCAATGCAACCTGTTGCTTTGACAGGCGGAGGGATGTGACCAGAGTGCGTGAAATTACCCGCGCTCACACTGCCATGCGCGAGACCTGCACTGACCGTGAGTGCATTTAACACGGCTTTACTGCCCACATGATGAGTTCCCATGAAAAACAGTCGGGAGCAGCTATTCATGGATGCATGTCAGTAGATAATCTCCACCCCAACATCACATTATCCATGAGAGACACTGAAGCGCCCAAAAAAAAAAAAAAAAATGAGGAGGGGTGTATTTCTTTTGGATATGATGGGTCTTGGCAGGCGTTTCTCTTGTCTATGAGCAAGTGCGGTGGGCGGGACACGAGTGAGTGTGACATTCAGTGTACAGTTCGTGTGTGAATCGCTGATAAATTGACCGAGGGGATTCCGCCCACGCCGCGAGCCAGAGCGCGCGTATCAGATTCTATTGAATCTGACAGGCGGGAGGGGCTCACATACGCGCTCCGCCAATCACCGCCCGCCTACAGACGCTGCTTTGCGATCATTGGCTGTCCTGCGACACAGGTGGGCGGTAACAATCTTGCACGTATAAAAGCCGTAACCCCCTTTTCGGGTGGAAAATCCCCCAACGGTGACGTAACGGTGGACCATTGACAGCTGGTCGTCAATGGCAACCTAATCCTCCAATGCTTTGTAGTGGAATGCTTTCATCGTGATTAAATGCTGCTTTTACAACACAAAATGTGGAAAAGAGAGCGTGAGCGAGAGGTACACGCAAAGGAAGGTAGGGATAAGAGAGAGAAATGTTGTAAATGAGAACAAACAGAGGTTTAATTCATAACACATGGGTCTGTGGTTTTGGAAAGGAGATTTTTATGCACCACAATGAAGTTGTAACAGGAATGTGGTGTGACTCCTACAGTATGGAATGAAAACACTGAGCTTTAGCCAGTTTAACAGATTTAATGGTGAATTTGTCTTTGTTGTGAAAGAGCCTGCGGGGCAAAAACATAAGACCCTATGCTGTGACATATAGGAGACCGGGGCTAGTTGTCACAAGCGCTGTATAAGATTTACTGTTAACCTTCCAATTACACAAATGTCAGTTGTCTGTGGTTTTGTGTGTATATTTAAAACACCTAGTTAGAAAAAACTTAAATTACAATTATGTGTAAATTCTGTCCATCAAGCCAAAATTTCAATATCATTTTTTTTCATTGTTCAACCACATAGTGTATACAATTATTATTATTATTATTATTATTTGTGTGTGTTGCAAAATTGTTTTACTGACAGTTATTTGGGCAAGTTTTCACAAAAGTTAAAAAAAGATTGGTGATAAATTAATTGTATCGTCTTCTTTTTTTCTTTTTTTTTGGCCAATAATGGTACAAATGTTCAACAGTTCAATGCTTAAAGGGTTAGCTCACTAATTAAAAAAAGAAAAAAAAATCATTATTTTCTCACCCTCATGTCATTCCAAACACTTAAGACAAATGAAGATCTTTTTTAATGAAATCCGAGAGCTTTCTGTCCCTTCATTGACTGCTACACAACTGACGCTTTGACGCTTCAAAATGTTCATAAAGAGATCGCTTTGACTTGATTGCTATGATGGAGAGATTAAAGCTCAAACATCAAAGCTGCGTAACACACGAGAATGAACCTCATTGGTTCTTGCTGAAGCTCAAACGTGCTGCGTAACACAAGAATGAACCTCATTGGTTCTCGCACGTCAAGCGAACATGCTTGAGCTTCCGTTTATCATAACTGATGTGTGAGTTGATGAATGTTTATGTGAATAAAAGCTTAATTAAATCTGTTCATCATATAAAGCGATCGTGTCTCCTCAGGAAATTTTGCACTAAACAGCTCAATTCATATGGATTAGATTTACGATCTCTTTATTAACTTTTTGAAGCGTCAAAGTGGTAGTGCAAAGCTATCTATTGAGGTATAGAAAGCTCATTCAGATCAAAAAAGATCTTCATTTGTGCTCCAAAGATAAACAAAAGTCTTACGTGTTTGGAACGACATGAGGGTGAGAAATTAATGAAAGAATTTACATTTTTGTGCGAACCATCCCTTTCATTTATTATGTTTTATACTAAAAACATAAACCTCCCCTGAGAAAAACTGATTGAAAAGCTGGCTCCATCTCCCCTATAGTTAAAGTTCTGATAGAGCTGTGGCCTAGTTGTTAGTGCATAGACTCTGACACATTAAGCCCATGCTCATGTTGTAGATGCAGTTTTCAATCTTATTCTCTTTCTGATTTCCTACTTCCTTTTACTCTCCACTGTCTCTGTAAAGAAAAAGCAAATGTCCTAAAGATTTCAATGTCCTAATGTGGAGTATTCTTCAGAAGGCCTTTCTGGAATCTTGTTAGAGAGGCGGAATAATTTTTTGAAGACTAATTTTGTAGCTTTTGACTGATGCACCTTCAATCTGGCTTCTCTGGAGCACGTCAGACATTTCTTTGTGGCTGACGCATACTGCTAATTGGCTAAGGTGGCTAATCTAATGTGACCCACCTTCGCAGCTTCATTTGTAATTGTGATTTAGTTACTTAAATGTTAAACTCCTTTTTTTCGTGTGGTAAAGAAGCTTAGACTTGATCCTCCCTCACTACAATTGATCTAAGCTTATTAGCAGGCCCACACGGAATCTGCACCTGCAGAACTCCACAGTAAAGCTCCGCAATATTTCACAGAGAAGGAACATCATTCACAAAGTCCTACAATACCCCTCCTCCTCACGTAAATCTTTTAGTTAAAAATTTCACAATGCTTCCAATTAGAGCGTATAGGACTCTCAGCTCAGTTTTACACACTGTCTACAGGTGAAATGATGATTTTCAAGGATAGATATTTCCATCCTTTCTGACATGGAGAGACAACTATAAGTAACTATAACTATTCAAAGCACTGTGAAAACCTGATTGAATTTTTTATTTATTTTTCAAATTCATCTTGGATTAGTGGATTAGTAGTATACACTTTAAGCCAATTTGCATATTGCCACCCCAAATCTGGGGTGAATTCCATCTAGGCCTGAGTGTTAAATAATTAAGCGTTTGGTTGTTTTTTATTTATTTATGTAGAATACTTGTAAAAGTGCAATGTGTACAAGACAGTATACATTTTAAATATGCATATGAAAAAAACATTTTTAAAATCACTGATAATGTAAGAGATGTTCTTACTTTCATGATGTTAGTGAAGTTCAAATCAGGCTTAATACCTTTCTTCTTGACATGACCCTGTTTCTGTCAACATTGAAGATATATGGCTGGTGAAATATTTGAATAATTATGCAAGGGACCATTTCAAAGCTTCTTTATCTCATCACTGTCGAAAGATACATGGAATTGGAACGGTTTGCCCTGAAGCCGAATTCTTCAACGAACAAACCTTTCAGGCTACAGACCCAGGACTGAAAACTTGTGTTGATTGTGGTGTCATGCTAAATTTTGATACAGCATTATATATATATATATATATATATATATATATATATATATATATATATATATATAAATAAACTAAGATTCTTGAAAAAAATAAAAATAATTATTTCTTATGTTAAATTATGGCTTGTTTAAAGACTAAAGTTGAAACCTGTTAGTAGACCACACATACTGTACAGTACACAACCTGTGATCTCAGCTAGGAGCTTTCTATCACACTACTGTATATCTGCATACCAGATCTTCCATCTTTAATGGCTCTTCTCAACTGTTTAGTTTCTATCTCACTATACTGACGCTTACGCACACACTCGCTGAAGTGATAGAGAATATCTTTGACAGCAAATTAAAGGAAGTAAACATGCAATTGCTGTTGGGTTTGAACCGGGCCTCAAGCATTCACATCAGAGCTCTGTCAGTGAGATTACACTGTGCTGAAACCAGCGTGCTTTGCACTAAGGGGTCTGTCATAGGGAAGCAAAACTAGGGCATCAAATAAATGTGCTTAAAATGATTTACAGCTAGATGTATGATTGCATTGTCCCTAACCCCACTTTCTGTTCTCTATCTCTATTTGTGTCTCTGTCACATTCCCTTTTGTACTTTTCTAATTGGTGTTTGCTGGGGCAAGCATCAGTGCTACTATTGCTCATTCTTTGGATTAGTCATTTGAACAAACCTCTAGTCCCTTTGGTGTGTATTTTGTGCTACAGATATCTCAAATCCCACAGATTTACATTGATCGAGGTACCTGAGACACGTATACACTTAAAAATGAAGGTCCTTTATTGTCATTGAGGGTTCCATTAAAGGTTTTTGTTTTTGTTTTTACATTAAAAGTTTGAACATAAATGTGTGTCAGCAGTGTGTGTACACAACCACCCCATAATGGTAAAAATCCACCCAGTCCTTTTTTTTAATCCCCATGTCATAAGCAGTGTCTCAGAATAAGCTGTTTTCAGATTTTAGCATATATGATGTCACATTGCACAGGCCCCGCCCACGACTGCTGACTGACTCTACCCTATTACCATAGACCCCGCCCTGAGTGAACTGTACAGTCTGCCATGTTTATCGCCTCGCCAGAGCATTTAACAGCAGCATTCAAGTAAGAAATGTATTCTTATTCAAGCTACTAAAGTTATTCAATCAAGAGCAATGAGTGATTTTCAGTTTTTTTTGTTGTTGTTTGATTCATATTAAAGGGATACTTCAGGATTTAGCATTAAGCTTTGTATTAGTAGAAAACCTGTAGTATTTTCGAATTACCGTGCTTTCCACCCTCATATCCCCCTGAGATGAGAGATTTATGTATTTTTTGTCTGGAAAATATCCTCCAATGATGCAAAAATCGTCATATTGCATCATCGGAGGATTTTCTGGCCAGAGGCTAAAGACTACAGCCAGTAGGAGGGGCTGTTCCGCATGTTTTCAGCCTGCCCATAGGAGGTGGGATCTCACTCACAGAATGTACACATAGTTTCATCCGTCTTTCTCTGGAAGCTAAGCTAACAGGCTCTTGTTCTGTGGAGAAAGCTGAGTAGTAGGAGAAAGCTGAGTATTAGGGGTTACCATCCTCTTTTTCCCGGACATGTCCGACTCCGGGCGTCGAGATCGTCCAAAATGTCCGGGATTCGGCTTTTGCTTTCTGCAGTCGCCATTCATTGTTTACATGCACACCTTTTGTTTCAATCTAACTGAATTCATTCCGATTGGTGAATCTGAATGTAGTGTTTACATGAACGCTAAACAAGTGATCGGTTGATGTGCGTTTTAACATTGCTAAGAAAATTCCCCCTCCTCCATGAGAGGTAGCCTATGAGACCGGTGCATCTCAATAATGACGCCACCGGCCTCGCGCCTTTCTCCCACGGCCCTCAGCCTCGTCCTGCTCGCCACAGTAAACATAATGAATGGCGACTGTAGAACGCAAAAGCCGAATCCCGGACATTTTGGGCGATCTCGATATCCCGTGCAAACTCGTCACGGAGACTCACTAATAGCCTAACCTTGTTGTTTTCAACTGCGCTCTCTAACCGGGAGGCGTGGCTTGGGAGTGGCCTCGTAGAGCAGCGAAGCAAGTGCATTCTGGGAGTTGTTGTCTTTCATCCACATAAGCCAAAAATACATTTTCTGGCTTTTCTCAGTCTAGAAAGCTCCAAATTCAAAAATTTCTTCACATTTAAATGACCTATTTTAAATACACATTCATCTTTCCAGAGGTGAAGTATCCCTTTAACAGCATATCTAGCCGTAGGTACTGTATATTATGCTGCTTTCACTTAATACACAGATCTAATATACATATGCAATTTATTTACTTGCTGTTTACCATACCATACCATACCATACCATACCACTTTATTTATATAGCACAATTTAAACAAACAACAAGGTTACCAAAGTGCTTTACAGAGATAAAAAAAATATAAAACAGAAAACAAACAAACAAAAATAAATAAATAAAAGCATCAACAATGACAACGACAACGAAGACCACAGCAGCTCTCATGGTGAATCAAAAGCCAGGGAATAAAAATATGTTTTTAAACGAGATTTAAAAGTGTGGAGGGTGGGCGCAACTTTAATGTGCGGCGGTAAATCATTCCACAATTTGGGAGCAACTGCTGAAAAAGAGCGGTTGCCTCTGGTCTTCAGCCTGGTCCTGGGCACGTTCAGCCGCAGCTGATCACCAGACCTCAGTGACCTTGACAGGGTGTAAATGTGCAGGAGCTCTGAAATGTACTGAGGTGCCAACCCATTTAGTGACTTAAAAACAAACATTAAAATCTTAAAATGTATTCTAAAATATACAGGGAGCCAGTGGAGCGAGGCCAAAACAGGAGTAATGTGTTCATGTTTCCGAGTTCCTGTTAACAGACGAGCAGCTGCATTTTGGACTAACTGTCGGCGTGAAAGGGAAGTTTGGTTCACGCCAATGTAAAGTGCATTACAGTAGTCCAAGCGGGTCGAAATAAAAGCATGAATCACTTGCTCAAACATATTAAAAGATAAAACAGGTTTAATTTTGGCTAAAAGCCTCAATTGATAAAAACAGGATTTAACCACCATGTTTATCTGCTTGTCAAGCTTAAATTCACTGTCAATTTTAACGCCTAAATTGGTAACTACTGGCTTTTCATATTGCTGCAAGGACCCAAGGTTTACGAGAGTGGAGTCACAAACCCGACTGGGTCCAAACACAATGATCTCAGTTTTTTCTTCGTTTAAATTAAAAAAATTAAAAGACATCCAGGTTTTAATATCCTTGAGATATTCAAGTAACGGAGTCAGGGAACCGTTTGCATCTCTTCTCAGTGGTAAGTAAATTTGCGAGTCATCCGCATAAAAATGGTAGAAAATACCATGTCTTTTAAAAATATTTCCAAGAGGGAGAAGGTACAAGGAGAACAATAGTGGTCCAAGGACTGAGCCTTGCGGGACTCCACAGAGAAGGGGGGCGATAGATGATGTAGAGTCACCAAGTTTTACAGAAAAAAATCGGTCAGATAAATACGATCTGAACCACTGCAGGGCAGTATCTCGGATGCCTATACAGTGCTCTAAGCGAAAGATAAGAATAGCGTGATCAATTATGTCGAAAGCAGCACCAAGGTCTAAAAGCACAAGAATAACTGAGTCTCCACGGTCTGTAGTTAATAAAAGATCATTAAAAACTCTTAAAAGTGCAGTCTCAGTACTATGAAAAGCTTTAAAACCAGATTGAAAAATGTCTAAAATCCCATTTGTATCTAAATAGGATTGTAATTGTGCAAAAACAGTTTTTTCTAAGATTTTAGAAATAAAAGGAAGCTTTGATATCGGTCGGTAATTAGCTAAAATAGAAGTGTCCAGATTTTGCTTTTTAATTAGAGGTACAACAGTTGCCTCCTTGCAATAAGCTGGGACAATTCCTGAAGTCAGACTGCTGTTAATAATTTTTTGGACATGTGGCCCTATAGTGGTCCAGACCTCCTTAAAAGGCGAGGGGGAACAATGTCAGTGGGACATACTGAGGGATTTAGCTGTAAAATTAATTTATTTCCTCAAGAAAGCGACACGGGCTCAAACTGGTCAAACACTGTTAAACAGGTCGGCATTTCAAAAGGGTCGGATACAGGTGGGGAAATATGAGCTCTAATAAAGGCAATCTTGTCTAAAAAATAGTGTAAAAAGTTCTCACAGACTTCAGAAGAAGCTTCTAAACAAGTGAATTGGGGTGAATTTAAAATTGAATCAATACTTTTAAAAAGGACACGTGGTTTGTTTAAATTTTGGACTATTTTTTCTTTTAGATATCTAGTTTTTTCAGCTTTTACTATTTTTTGATAAGTTTACGTTCATAGACATAACGGACTGACTGTATTTATATGAACTTTGTGTTTTTTTGACAGTTTAAGCTGTCGTCTGACATCCAGCTTTCTGTGTGAGTGCTTCGGATGTGTGTGATCAGAAGTTTAGACTGACATGGCTTTAAAAAGCATGCAGATAATAAACTTTTATGATGAAGAAGAACTGCAATGTCACCTGATGTCTTTACTACCTTTGTGTCTTGAAAGTGGTAGTTGCATAGAATGTCAATGGAGGGACAGAAAGCTCTCAGATTTCATTAAAAAGATCTTCATTTTTATTCCAAAGATGAACGATGATGAACAATGTCTTTGGGTTTGGAACGACATGAGGGTGAGTAATTAATGACAGATTGAAATTTTTGGATGAACTAACCCTTGGTGCCTGTAAGTTTTATAATTCCTAACGATATATGCCATTCAATTATATAATCTTATTATAGCAGCCTATTTAAAGCTACAATATGTAAGATTTTTGTAATAAAATATCCAAAAATCACTTGCACAGTGTGATATATTTCCTTCAGTTGTGTACTTACAATATCCCAAAAGTTCCCAAAGATTTTTAATTTCAGAGAAATTCCAATTTTAAATAATGGCTCGTCCCTGTCGCCCTGTCCCACTTGTCGCCTGTCAATGACGTAATATCCACATTATCCCTGGTTTCCGCTCATACTGTCATAGTAACCATGGCGACAGATGTGGACAACTGCGTTACGTCTAGCAGCACACTCACGCTGTTGTTGTTTTGTTCAAACATTATGGACCATGGCAAGCAGACTTTGGAACAAAAGGAGAACTAAAACGAGGATCAATATCAGCGTTGCGTTTTAGAGATGCTGAGAGCTCTACGTCCGTGACAAACTTCGACTTGACAGAGACGTGCAAATGTAGAGGTGAGCAAATGTACATAAAACTAATAAATGTTATATAGCTCAACATGATGAAATGTATTATGATCAGTATGTACTTGTATGACGTAACCTCTGACATCAGGCATGACTTTAACTTTTGCCTCTAGTGGCCAAAAAATTGTGTTGCAAGTGCCAGAGTGGCACACCTGAAACCAATGCAATTATAAGTACTGCTTGTGTTTGTCTGTTTTTATCTTCAATGTTTTAGCCCTCTACTAATCAATAAAGGCTTTTTTACTTTTTTGTAACCTACTGAGTGCCTGGACTTGGATTTTTTCCAAATTTTTTGGAACATTTAACCCTTCCAAGAGCACCAGAGGATACAAGGGATACCAGCAGCGATCCAGTTCCCCTTTGTATATGAGCAGTATGTTATTCTTATGTTGATCTAGCTTACTGCAAGTCTCATACAGATAAACTAACACATAGAATAACATTATAACTTTCACCACACTCAAATGAAGTTTAGTGTGATAGTGTAGACCAAGTGAAACAGAGCAGTGTTATCTCACAAGTTTCATTTGTCTAATAAACTGACCTGTGTGAGTATTATTCAGCACTTGCGGGTAAGTTAGTTCGGTAGAATGAAATGTCCTTATTCCTTTATATCCGCGGGACTTGCGTGTGGTGCTGATATCTGTCTCTCATTAGCAATCGCGACCTGCTTCATACCACAGTCATGTTAAAAACATCAATGTATTCACTCATCCATAAACATTATTAGATCCTTCGGCATGACGGCGAGTTCCATAATTCCGCTTATGCGTCATCAACATACGCCTTTGTTATTGTTAGAGGTTAGCAACCCCTAGCGGCGAAAAAAAATTACATATTGTAGCTATTACAATCTTTTGGTACTCTAAAACCATCAGGGTGTCTTAGTGGGTTTTACTTGTTAATAATGCCATAAACATTAACATAAAATGTACCATGCGTAACGTAACTATTTAACGCTGAAGTGCCTGTTTTCTGCACCACTATCACCAATTGGAATTGGAAAAATATTGACTTTTTCTAAAGAGGTTTCCAAACAGTTTCCCCCTGTCTGCCACTGGTCAAACAAACAAAAAAACACAACCCAAACTCATGCCATTGGTTTGAGCCAATGCTGCAATATCAGGCTGGTCAGGATTCCCGAACAGATTAATGTTCTTAAAACACCAAAGAGATGCAGTGTTTACATTTATCAGGGAAATCAACCTACAATTTATTACTTATAGTTATCTCTGCATATTGAGCTGGGATAAGATAAATTTGAGTCTTGAATCAAGTGTTTAGCATTGTTGTTGTTTTTTCATTCTTTTCTCTTCCTTCCTGATGTGTCCTCAAGTTTCCCTTATCATTGGCTAGTTCTATGACATTTTTAATTTCAACTAACCCTCCTTCCTCTCAGCTGGCTGGTGTTTCGTTACATAAGTCACAGTTTTTAGACTGTTTGTCTGAGTGGGGCGGGAAAGTGCGGGAGAGGGGGGCGGTTGGGCGTTCCTGCCCCGGCAGAGCCGATGGCCATCCCAGGAATGCGTCTCCTCCTCACACCTGGGACACCGCCAACAATGTGGGCTCCCAATGTCACCGCATGTGAGGAAGAGAGGAGGGAGGGAAAAGCGTTTGGCTCGGGGCTATGGGAGCCTGTCCAAAGAAAGAGTGCTGGGGCTCACTCCCTCTGGGTTGGCAACACACGGTACTTTGACTAATACTTCCTGCTTGAATGCGTGAGTCGAGTCCCAATTTTCTTTTTCTTTTTTCGTTCTTAAGATGTGGAAACCACTCTGGAATATGGCCTCCAACTTTATAGGGCTCACATGCAGGATTTAGATCTGGAAGTGAACTTGAACTAGAGAAATGATATAATAAGATTGGGAATTGTGGAGATCTCGCTGGCTAAAAGAGTGATTTAATGCACAAAATCCAACACAAGCGATTAATCTCTCTCCTCAGCTGAGGAAGGGACTTCAATGAAGTGGGATGTAGAGGCACATCCCTTACAATTCCAACTCAGTGGGTGTCACCATGATAATCTTCCCTAGTTTGCTGGCTTCACAATCTAAGATGGGAATCTAAAAGACATAGACAACTGGGATAAAGAGTAATATTCTACACAGATACATGAACACAAGCTACGCTGGTTAGATTTTCCACATTGTTGCATTCTTTAATCTTTTAGAATGTAGTCACATTAGAGAAATTTCTTCTAGATTTTTCAGGCAAAATTTGGATTGTAAGTAGCCTACTTTAGCAATGAAGCACGGCTCATACTTTCAAACCATGCCTCTTTCTGTTGGTCGACAGGGCGAAGCTCACGCTACATGACTGTAAGTGCTCATACTACTCAACAAAGTTTCTTGTCATCAGTTGTCTTGTCATAGCAGTGCACTTACTACACAAGGTGCACGACATCTGGTCAAGAGACAGTCCCAACCAACAGCAGAAAGAAAATAAAGTTTTCTCACATAAATTCACACGAGAAATTCACACAAGTGATTTACGAGATTTTTCCATTTATACCATTTGGCTGGATTAGTTCACCTTCACCTTCTGATATATCTTCACTATATTTACTAATATTCACTATTGTCAATGGCAACACAATCTATCAGACCACAAAAGATGTCATGATGTTAGCCTAGCTTCCGCAAAACTAAGCCACTGATGTAAATTTCAGCACTCAAAGTGACTGATATGTGAGCCTTAAAGGTGCAGTATGTAATACTGACAGCTAGCGTTTGAAAGTCCAAATTCTAAATATTTGAGAGGGTTGTTTCTCCATCCCCCTCCTCCTTAGACTCCACGCTCACACGGGTTGCCAGATTGAGGACACGCAACAGGACCAAGCACAATGGACAATGAGGAGACATACAAACTGTAAGTTGATGAGTTGATTTATCCGCGTTTTAATATGCTCTATGTTCATAGAGGCTTTTTAGGTCAGGTAAAGAATCTGCGATCTCTGACCCAGTTTGTTTGCTGGCTTCCATGGCTGCAATACGCTGTGTTTTACACCAACTGACAACCCAGGGTGTTGAAATACTATTGGATGAATTGGCAATGTGTGGAATCACACAGACCAAAATAAAAACAGAAATTTCGAAATGGAACTCACATTTCAAAGTAAAATAACTGGCTGTAGCATTGTTTTTCAGAGAAACGAGTATGTTTGTTAACATATTTGCAAACATATTATGGTATTTTCTGCAACATGACATCATGACTTTGCGTAAACATACACGCCACTTTCAAGTCAAGTGGCGTGTTATTTATACGTATTTTGAGCTATCCGCGTGTATGTCCACGCCGAAACGAACCGTCATCTTCCGTGTGTATGTCTACGCCGCTAAACGTCAGAGTGATTCCGCGTGTATGTGTACGCCGTTAAATGTCCGAGCGAAACTGACCAAAATGTATATCTACATCTGGGAGCAATATTTTTTTTTTCCTAGGATGGTAGGGGAACACTCATAAATGGTATTAACCCCAGTGACGGGTAGGTTTAGGGACGCGGTTGGGGTAGGTCATATATATTTATATATACAGTATAACGTTAAGTCACCGGCGTTGATAAACACGCTGAAAATCAATTATGCGTGTTGATAACACGCCAAAAATGGAAATACGAATTGGCGTGTCATACTTACGCCATTTCATGAGATCAGTCTGGTATTTTTATGCTTTAGTTTAGTACATTCAAAACTTACATATACAGCACCTTTAAGGTGCAGTCACATTAGCGAAATTTATGTGAAATTAAGTGGGCAAAAAGGTCATTGTCTTCCGTGATATCTATCAGGTGGTAGGAACATTTTCCATAAAAATACTTAAAAGTTTGGTTTAATGGCTCTTTACTTTTTAAGGAAATTCTATCATTACTTCTGCAGGCGTAGAGTACGTGTTTCCTAGAACAAAACACAGGGAGATATGCAAATGAACATTATAGTTAGTTGGAGTCTTGATAAATGCGTTCTGAGAAGATCTTCAGAGAGATACTGTGTGGGACACAAGTGTGACATGCTGGCAGCGGGTGCATAGTATAAGAAGCGTGTAACCTTACGAGTGCATCCTGACGGTAGTGTGTATGACATGAAGGCACAGGGCCAGCGTGAGTGTCAGCAGGTGTTGTGCAGAGTTCTGCCTGGCTGCGTCAGACACTGAGTGAGTGAACAGGAGATGACAGGCCTTCACCGGCCCCTTCAGTCAACCTGTCACGCGAGGTCACCTGCAGCCCCGGGCGCTCATCACTCATACACACATAGTTACAGAGATTCGTAGAGATTCAAGATAGCAGCGATCGCACGAGGACTTGAGAATATTAAAGGATTGTTTCAACCTAATGTCTGTATGTATGCCGATTACCACAGACGGTAATTTAGATTTCGGTGTGCTTCATCACTATGAGGAAACACTTAAATGGTTCATCTGATCAACACACTGTTACAAAAGTAGAAATATTTCAAAGTTTCAACCTGAAATAACATTGTAACTGATTTTACTCTCCTAATACAGGACTGTTGACTGTTGTTGACATTGTTCCCAGGCCATGTGATGAAGGGGTCCCCTCTACAGCAGGAGTTTTCAAACTTTTGATGCCTTGGAAGTTGGAACCCAAAATATTGTGACCCCCTTGTGAGGACTGCTATATATTTTAATCTACAATGACCCATTTATACTGTGTGTTAAAGGGGTCATCAGATGCAAAATTCACTTTTATATGGTGTTTGCATATAAATGTGTCTTTGCAGTGTGTGGACACAACCACCATACAATGAAAAAAATCCATTCACTCCTTTTTTTTTATCCTAAAAAAGTCTGAACACTCTCAATAATCAAGCCATTTGGATTTTCTGAGCAATATGATGTCATATTGCTCATGCTCCGCCCACGACCACTGACGGACTGTCCTGTATAAGCATATTTCCACCCTCAGCCATTTGTATACTGTCCACCAAGGCAGCAATTTACATGTCTTGTGTCGACACACCCCATGGAAGAGAGGGGTGGGGTGAGCAGTTGCTCATTATCATTTAAAGAGACATGCACCGAAACAGATCACTGTGAACAGAGCTGTTTTTGAGGAGGTAAAAAATGTGTTATTTTACACAACCATTGAGGAATTTTAACCACAAACTTTACATGAAGACCCTTAATAATCATACCAGCTTGTGGAAAATGGACATCCGATGACCCCTTTAAGATAACATGTTTATTGCAAATTAAAATAATTAGCTTTGATATTGTTGCAGTAGTGAATGCCAGTGCAAAATTAAAATATTATCTGGAAAATTTTAATTTTATTAAATTGACAGTATCTTTTCTCTGCCCACTTATTTTTAACATAAGAGCGAGCACAGCCATCTTTAGCACAACATACATACGTTTCGCCAAATTGGTGGCTAATTCGTATGAATTTGGACAATCTCTTTCATACAATTACGATCTGCTTACGCTCCACATCCCAGTGTTGTCTGATGAGAGTATGTGAATACAATATGTGCTGCGAGCGTTCCACTCAATAACACAATAAACATACAACAAAAGTGACTATGAGAAAACAGCAGTTAAGAAAGCATCTGATCATAGCGATGTGGATATGTTCGCACAAGCTCTGCAATCAAGTCATGTTTATGTATATAGCACTTATTAAACATAAACAGTGTCAGTGTTGCTTTCAATTAGAATTACAACTTCAATATAACACAGCTCTCCAGTGTGTTCATGTTATTACTTGCATCTAACCTCAACAGACTGAACACAAGAAACTAACCGGATTTCCATGTCAAAGAAGGTGGAGACTCACCTACCTGTTACATAATCGCCACACACCAATGTTCGAAGGTGTTTACAAGCCAAAGAAAACTTTCCAGAAAAGTTCCCTTGAGCTGGTATGTAAACACATTCGATCACCTTTATAATCATAAATCGTAAACACTGATTTGCAGCACTTGTTACCATTGCAGCACTTTGTTCTTCTTCTAGTTATTTACATAATGAATCAGAAGTCCTGCACATTAACAGGAAATAGCTTACCTCTGCGTTGAAAAATAAGGAGGTTAGTATAGGCTATAATATCACAGATTTTCAAATTGAATATTTTGCATATTTATTCAATTCATTATATATTTTTTATTTATTTAAAAAAGTTTGTGTTTGAAATACTTTAACATTCACAGGCCTACAAATACTTTCCTTTTTCTTTTCTTTTCTTTTCTTTTCTTTTCTTTTCTTTTCTTTTCTTTTCTTTTCTTTTCTTTTCTTTTCTTTTCTTTTATCTTGGTATTTGGTACCCTCTGCTCTCAGATGCACTGAACTGTAATTTCCCACCCCCTAACACAGACACACACATAGTCTCCCAAAGTAAAACATTCTTCAAAATATCTTCCTTTGTGTTCAGCAGAACAAAGAAATGTATACAGGTTTGGAACAACGTGAGGCGGGTGAGTAAATGATGACAGATTTGTCATTTTGGGGTGAACTATCCCTTTAAGTAGCCTAAATTCCACATAGCCTAATAACGTGACTGCAGCATATGTCCCATAATAACCAGTTCCTTCATGCAAAGTAGACCCATCTTAAAATGAAGATTTAGACAAGTAACAAGTTATTATAGTGACACTTTTAAATATTCCATCACATTACATTTTTCTTTCTTCTACACACTGAGGGACGAGTTTAAAATACTATAATTTTCTGTAATTCAACAGATGCGTGAACAGGCTACATGATGCGTAGCTATCTGTACCAAACCCACATTAGCGAGATTTCTCCATAATAACACAATATGTAATTTAATAGTAGCCTACAGCTGTATTTCATCGTTTATAGCTGTATTTTTCCCACCTGTTGTCGCAGCAGTGTGGTAGCCTACTACATAAAGTCAGAGCTGGAAGTGGACTCAACTTTAACATCAGTGTTACTGGCAATCTGTTCCTGTTTTATTCTCATAAAATGGTGGTCACGGGTTAACAGCGAGAATGGAAAGGGAAAAAAATGAAGAGAAAAAAACCCAGCACGAATTATAGAGAGGAAAGAAACAGAGGGGAGTTCATAGGGTCGTATATCATTAAGCAATTGAGAAAGTTAATTAGGCAGCTCTGATAATTATTGCCATGGCAACCTGAGCGCACTCATGCACATTTGATTAATGAGGTGCCATTTATCCGCGCCAGTGAGACAGTACAGTCATAGAGGAGCGCGCGAGACCCCTAGTGGGACACAAAGACACTCTGCCGAAACAATGACAGGGCAGCTGAGACCTTGAACGCGGGAACTAAGAGCGATATTGTGTGCGAATTTAGCAATAAAGGAATGCAATATCCTTCCATATGAAAAACCTAAATGCTAATTAGAGTGCATTGGAATCTTTTTTCGTTAATTATATTCTTCTTCTTTTTTTCTTTCTTTTTTGTGTTAATATTAAAGGAAAATTGCAGTCTGAATGAATGGATTTAGCTGGTCAAAAACCCGAAAAGATCTTTCCCATTTGCAGCTTTCTCACATCTTGGCATTGGCTGTAGCCTACATGCATTTGTGTGTTGAATGTGAAGCCCATAGACAGCTTTGTCACACATTACCCTCTAGTGGACAAACTTCATTACTTATCCTCTCTACATTGAAGGCTTTTGTGGATTTCAAACAATGGAAAACTGTTCATCACTCATCCCGAAGAGTGTCAAATTACTCAATAATTGCGAAAATTGAAAAGTAGGCTATTTAATACCTTAAGCTTGTTAAAATCTGCAATTACATTCTCTAAGTGATCAGAGGTTTATGATTTTTGATTAGGTGGGTAAAAAATCCCAGAGATTTCAACCATCAGATTAGAGATTTTAGATTTATAATCAGAATATACAGACCCGGTTTGACTTGGGACAGTTTTCTACACCATCCACACCCATTGTACAATGTTGGTGAATTTCTGCTATATGTAATATTTTCATGTATTGTTTTTTATTATTATAATTTGCTAATGAGTGAACAGCTTGTAACGAAACAAAAAAACAAGACCATCCTCGACTTCCTAGGGTTGTCTATGATGACGTTTTTGCCTAGAAAATCAAAAGTATGTGCATGAGCTCCTGAGAACCTCCTTCATTCTGACACACAAAACTTATACAATGTTCAGGATAATGCCAAAAGAGCTATTCTGTACCGTAATGTTGTGTCATGCAAATAAAGGGGATTAATTCAAACTATAGTCTCACATAGCCATATCTAGTATCAAATATACAGTAACTATCATTTTAATTTCCTAATCTGTCATAATGATGCCAGTAAACCGCAGAGCTTGTGCAAACGTATCCGCATCGCTATAATCAGATGCTTTCTTGACTGCTGCTTTCTTTTAAAGGAATAGTTCACCAAAAATGTTTAATTATGTCATCATTTAGGCTACTCACCCTCAACTTGTTCCAAACCTGTATGTGTTTCTTTCTTCTGCTCAACACAAAAGAAAAATACGGGTAACCAAACAGTTGATGGGACCCATTGACTTCCATAGTATAGAACAAATATGCAAGTCAATGAATGGGGCCCATCAACTGTTCGGTTACCGACATTCTTCAAAATATCTTCTTTTGTGTTCATGCTTGGAACAACTTGAGGATGAGTAAATGATAACAGAATTTTCTTTCTTTTTTTTACTTGGCTGGTTGCATAAACTCGTTTGTCATCAACTTTTTTTTTAAGTCAGTTACTTAAAAATGCAAATTGGTCTAATTTGACATAAAAAAGTAAGACTGATTGCCACATAGCTAACTGTTAGTTGGTCATACTAGATGACAAGGGTTTCTGAATTCTACATAGAGCCCCTTGAAGGAGGAGGAGAAAAGAACCCGCCTATTATCAAAGCATGTTAAGGGCAAGGAATACTGTTTATTAGACAAATAATCCAACAATAACAGGAATTCCTTTCATCTTTTCATGTTTAGTCTTTTTCATCTGTGCTTTTCACTCAAGTCCATCACATTCAGATATAAAAAATATATATAAAAAACGTTAAACAAAAGTTCACATTACAAGGCAACTCCCAGCGTTTAGACACAAATCGCCTGTTCTCTCTTTGTCAGTTTGATGTTGAGTTTGTATTTCTCTCTATAAGTCAATGTATACACAGCTTCAGTATTCTGAACCATTTCATAAAAAATGTCCTATTTGTAATACAATCTGCCTCATGATAACAGTGAAACAGATTAAACACTTTGCTCAAACGGACAGACTTAATTCCCATAGCTTTACATTTCATAATGTAACATTTGGTTTGTACGTCAAATACGTTCAGTTGCAAATTCTGTGGCACGTTTGTGCAGGGAATAAGCTCTTATAGGCTTTAAAAAAAAAGCAAAATTTATGTATTAAATACATGTCATTAAAACGCTCGTCTCTACTGAATCTGGTCCAAGCTTTCCTACTAAATTAGATTTCTTTAAATTTTTTTGAAAGAAATTTCTTATGCTCAGCAAGACACTAAATTTAATTGATCAAATACACTAAACGTAGTTATAATTGTAATAATATTTCACAGTACTGTTACTATTTTCAATGTATTTTTGATCAAATAAATGCCTTGGTAAGCATAAGAGACTTCTTTCAAAAGCAATTTAAAAAAAAACGTAATCATTCCAAACTTTTGACTGGTTGTGTTGTACATTGACATGTTGGCCAGGATTACCATTAAGCCTTAAAAAAAAACATATCCGGGTTATTACATTTAGCATGAAGTAAATTAAATTAAAACCATTAAGATTTCTTTGCATTACAAAATGTCATAATTAAACATTTTCTCCAAACATCCTCACTAATGTGTTTAAACATCATGGTAGTTTTTGGTGAACTTCCATTTTGATAAATTATATACAATTTAATTTAAAGGAATTTTTTCCTTCCAATTGTGGGTTAGAATTATAACTAAATATTTCTTTGTGACATTCCCTCTCCCCAACAGATACAATCAGAGTTTATAGTGTCAACTTCAGACGCCACACCATGAGTAACCCTCATAGTAATGCCTCAACCAGTCACAGGTAGAATTATGTATTTGAAGTATGTATCAGAAATGTTGCAAGTATAAAGTTTGGAACCAATAACTTCAAATGAACTCCAAGATGTAATCTTCAAATCTGTCATTTGTTGGTTGTGTTTATCCTGTTGAGTAGCGAAACGGCATGTTAAATCAGCAGGGAGGGGGTGGGCTTTTTGCCAGGCCACGCCTCCTTGGCATATTTTTTCTTGCGAGGCTCGTTGAGTGGCTCGGCAGAATAGGGTCCAGGAGCAGGGGTGGGGTTCAACATAGCGGGGGGCTGCACTGTTGTGGGCGAGATATCCACCTCTGGCGCGGGGTTGGGGAAGGGCAAAGGCATCCCACCCATGATGGCAGATGCCCCTCCTCCCTGACCTCCGCCCCCTTGTCCGCCTGCCTCGTGACTGGTGGGCGGCAGGTCGCCGTAGAGCCCAGCACTGAGGGGGAAGTTCTGTAACCGACGTGCTACGCTTTCGTCCAATCCCAGCGTGCTGTGGCTTTCCAGTTTCTTTTTCTGCGGTACAGAAGAAAAAAAAAATCTTTAAAGGGGTGGTTGATTATGATTTCACTTTTTTAATTGTAGTTAGTGTGTAATATTGCTGTTTGAACATAAACAATATCTGCAAAGTTACGACGCTCAACGGAAAGTTTATTTTACAGTAGTGTTGTCACGGTACCAAAATTTCAGTATTCGGTACCGATACCAGTGAAAATCCACGGTTCTCGGTACCAATTTCGGTACCAAAGCCTAATTTAGATTAAATTTACATAATTATATTAAAGTGTATATCACAAAGATGGAAACTGTAGTATTAAAGACACTTTACAATAAGATTCCATTTGTTAGATAACATTAGATAAAATGACCTAACAAAAAAAACAATAGTTATATACTGTCGCAATCATTCTCCTTTAGGGGTTAATTTAAAAATAAATTTTTAAAATCAAAAGTTAACATTATTTCTGTTAACATTATTTAATGCACAATGAATGAAGTGAACAAACATGACCAATCAAGTGTTTTGTATTAAATAACATTCACAAACGTTAATTAATGTTGTAAAAATATATTGTTCACTCAATGTGTTATGTTAGATAACGCATTAAGTGATGTTAATGAATGGTATCTTATTGTAGCATTACCAAACTATACAGGAGATAAAATATGTTTTATTTGACTTGACTATACTTTTATTTAATCCAAAACTGTATTCATATTTATCTTTAAAAGGGCTTTTTAAACCTGCTAAGAGTTATCCAGCCAAGAATAAGACTAGAACTGCTTTTCTGACGGACTGATATTAATGACGGCTTTTTATTTCTCATCTCCATAAATATATCTAGTAGTAAAGCTAATGCAAGGGTTAGAAATCAATTAATAGGCCTATGTCACGCTTCCTCGTCGTCATGGAGAGCGCAGTTCGCACAAGCGTTTGTACTCCCGTGGCGTCTGTCGTTGCTATGCATCCATGAACGCACATGGAAAAGCGAGCGGCCGCTTCTATTATGAGCGCGCTTGCCGCGCGCCATTTGAAATAACCATAGACAGTATAAGAAATAACGTATCTGCACGCGCAAAAACATCAGCACCACATCAGCAGCAGCACCGCCGATCGCCATCAGCGCTTTTATGAAGAGGACGCAACTGCACGCGCTTCGGGCATGCACGCGCATCAAGTACCGGGTTTGAGAAAACCTGGTACCGTGACGTTAAAAAAAAATTAGTACCGACTTGGTACCGAAGTACCGGGTCTTTTGACAACACTATTTTACAGAAATCGCTTTTTAAGGACTACAACAAACGGCTGGTAGGGACTACAACGAGCTTCTTCATGGGTTGGTGACATCACTAACCCTAAAATGTACATAAACCCCACCTCGGGGAGCGCGATTTATAGATTATGACAGTTAACTCCACATCAGCTACCTAAATTCATCAACTAACCATTCTGAAACCATTCTATTTCATTCTACATGTTGTCGCTTCTTGAGTCTCTCCATCTTTGTATAATGAACATAAAATACTAAACGTTTTTGAAATATTCAGTGCGTGTCTGTGTGAAGTAATCGGAGCTGCTAACACACAGGAGCTCTTGAAGCTCCGCCTTCTGTGTCGGGAGCAGCAGCTCATTTGCATTTAAAGGGACGCATACAAAAACGGCGCAAAAAAAAATCTGTGGGCAGGGCTCTACAGTGCGCCCATTTCACTCGCACATGCAAGTAAATATTTCGGCGTGCGAACGTGAAAAAAATATTTGGGCGCACTCGTGCGAGTGACACAGCATTTTTCTATAGAAACAGCTGCAAATACATCATCATGAGGAGGGGCAGAGTAGGACACTATATTACCGGGAGATCAGTTATTTAGGCCTAAATCTATCAGAGCATATGAGCGGAGTGGAGCGGTGAGAATCTCCGCTCATCGCTCACGGAACTGTTCACCCCTCCGCTTCCCCGCTCAAAGCTACATCAGGCCGCTCCGCTCATTATCGCTCAGCGCTCAACGCAGTTTGCTTCGCGCTCCACTCAAATCGCCCCCCGCTCGCTCCAAAAAAAGGAAAAAAATCTACATGTATATCACTTGTAGCGGTCCCCAACCTTTTTTGCGTCACGGACCGGTTTAATATCAGACAATATTTTCACGGACCGGCCAAGGTGTGGCGGATAAATACAACAAAATAAAATGATACGAATGGCATAAAAAAATGGGGTATTTTTTTTAAATAGCCTATAATAATAAACGTGAATCCAATGTGTAGGCCATACTAGCAACTTTATTAGCAGCGTCCTCTAACATCGCGCCTAAAGACAACTGAGAAAGTCTGAACACAAACAAAATGCCCCCAAAAGAAAAAAAATCTCCATGTTTTCGGTGCTGATGCGTTCATGTAACATGTTTGGCCTAAGGGTGGCACTGCCAATAACGCACCTAAAAGCTGTCACAACGAACCGGCAAAATTAATGATTATGTATATGTAAAATATAGCAGGAGACATTTTAATTGTTTACTAATAAACCATTTTTTTTATGTCTGTGTCGGCTGGAAAGATGCTGACTCGCGATCTTCGCAGTATTCAGTCCCTCCAGAAAAACGCGGAGTTTTTTAGTGATTGTTGCGGGCAAAAATCCTTGATTATGCGGCAAGATTTCTTAAAAAATGCGATGGAATATGCGGGATATTTATGCAATTTTATGCGATGAAATTGCGGGAACTTGCAAAAATTGCGGGAACTTGCGAAAATTGCGGGAACTTGCGAAAACTGCAGTTTGATGAAAAAGAGAAAAAAAAAGTGATTGCCCAACACCAATTACATTAATAGTGTAATAAATGTCTTCATTTTAGTTTGAATGGGAAAGACGAGGTGTAGGCTATTCACCCTGCTTAGGGGGATGCGATCAAAGCCTGGAGTGGAGCAAAAGCATGTTCCTCTCTCCACTCTAAGCGTTCTTTTATCACTCCGCTCATGATCCACTCCGGGTTTTCCAGTCCCGCTCACGGAAAAACTGCTCCATGTTCACTCATTTTTAAGAAAGTTACAGAAAACAACTTCTACAAACAATTTTAATTTGCCAACATTTGATAATAATAAATAAAAGTGCATGACGTGCAAATCAGATAACAATCAAGTGCAATAAACATGTTTTGTCAGGGCATCACTCCCGAACCAGCATCAACACTCCATTTTCAACATCTGCTTAACTTACTCCTTCACACCACAGACACGTCTTTTTGCCTTCTGTGTCTGACGTGATTTAACTTCTCCCCAGTTGTTCCATGAAAACATGCAAAGCACGGCCTGCGGTGTAAGATACGACCGGATTTTTGTGAAATAGGCCTATCGCGGGGTTTGCAGCTTTTCAACGATGTCGCGTAATTACGTCACTTCATAACGTTCCCATGGCAACAGGGGAAATGGCTGCGCTTGTGTGAAGTAAACCCAACATTTGTCAACTTTCTGCTGACTTTTTGCAACGAAAATGCGGGGATTATGAAATCATGCAAGCCCGCATATTTTGCACGCGGAAATCTGCAATTTATGCGGCAAAAGTGCGGCGTATTTAAAAAAATGCGCCCCCCGCATAAATATGCGGACTTTGGCTGATTATGCATGGAATCATGCGATCGCATAATCGCGTTTTTCTGGAGGGACTGAGTATTGAACGCCCCAGAGAGAAATGCACATTTCATACGGATTACATAAGAGAGCAGTCTGTTTTCTTTCGTTTTGAATTGTTCTGTTTAAAAGTAGACATTTCAAGCTTTATATATGTCTCAGGTCTGTCAGGCAAGTAGGCTATACGCTGAGTTTCGGTTCATTTATGAGACAAACTCCAGGTTCACCCGCCGGCGCCTTCATGTCGTGATTATCTATTTTCTAATATATTTACTTATTTATTAAATCCAGACAATTGGTTGATGAAACATTGATCAAAATTAAGATACAATTAATACAAAACGAAATTAAATTCAAAGACAGGCTTTGTGCTTTCTGTTTGAGGTCTCAGTGAAAGTTTTAAAGCAGTCTTTTAGTGCCGCTTTCAGAGCGCTCATGTCTGTAACGGAGAACTGTCTCATCTGTAAAAAAATGTATTTATATATTTATATATTTAAATACATTTCTAAATAAATGCGACTTAAGGGGGTCGCACACCGGACGCGCAGCGCCACGTCTTTTAAATTCGAACACACTATTCTCTATGAGAGTACACACACCGACGGCGCCTTTCGGCGTCTGTCCGCGGCGGCTCAGGACCGTGTTCAAAATCCTGATATCCAAAATTTTATATTAAATTTACATGTATGTGTCTCAAATCGTAGTTAATGTATATACAGACTTCACCCTGTGCTGCAATATACATTTAGTTTTATATTTATTTACAGAAATCAGAAAATTGCTGATGTTATCGGATTTTCAGGTGAGAGTTGTCCTAGACGTGGCGCAGCGCGGCACTGAGCTGCGCGTCCGGTGTGCGGCCGCCGCGACTTAGGCTATGCCTATATATGTTTTTTTCTTCTTCATGGCGCATTTTTTGACTGATGCGTGCGTGGCGTGAGCGGAGCGGAATTGGAGCGGGAAATAGGGCGACGCTCCGTCCTTTTGAAATTGCCGCTCTGCGCTCTGTCCAAGATCCGCCCGCTCGCGCTCCCCGCTCGCTCCACTCCGCTCACATGCTCTATAATGATAAACTTATACAACAAAAATGACTGTGCCCCCAAATATTTGTCTGTGCTCCTAAATTTTTTTATTTAGGCGCACCAGTGCTCCTTGTTCAAAAAGTAAGTGTAGAGCCCTGGTGGGGTATTTTGAGCTAAAACGTCACATTCACACTCTGGGGGCATCAGAGACTTATTTAACATCTTCTGAAAAGGGCATTATAAGACCCCTTTAACAGCCCTAAGTAGCATGAAAAGAAAAGAAGCTATTGTAAAGAAAGACAAAGGCCTAAAGGCATCCAAAGATATGAGATATATATGACGAGTGAGACTATGAGGAAGCCTTTTAGAAGCCATTACTCCCGCATTATGCAATTTCCTGATTGCGAGCCATGCAACAAACAACTTAAATTGAATTGAGAGAACGGCTGTTCGCAAATCCATTAAAATCAATGATGACAAGCTAAAACAACGAGGCAAACCAGCAGGCCAATGATTGTACCTTAATAGGAACAACAGCTGTCTGCACCATGTTTCTGAAGCGTCCTACAGAAGGGTCCACATCCTCTGTGGAAAGAGAAGAGCTTTTTAACAAAAGTCAGAACATGAAAAAAAAAATGAGAGAAGAGAGCATATAAAGACTTATATAAAATCATATAAAGTCATATAAAATCATATAAAGTCATATAAAGACTCATATAAAGTCATTCAAAAAAAAAAGAACAAAAAAAAAAAGATTAAAGTCGAAATATTTTGAGAATAAAGTCGTAATATTTTGAGAATAAAGTCGAAATTACGAGTCTTCCATAGAAGCTTTGAACAAAAGGAAATTCTACGGGTACTAATCTACCAACATGGCATTACCATTTGTCTTAGGATTTTACAAAATATACTGCACTGTAATAGACTTTATAGGCAAAAAAAAAAAAAAACTTTTCAGACTGGATGTAGCCAGCTTTTTATCTGAGGAAACCACGGGATCTGGCCAAATGATTGGATACAGAATGATGCACTTAAAATGTATCCAGAAAGGATTTACAGTGAAGAGGGAGACAGTACGGTTATTGTTAAGTATTCTCGATCCAGATGGCGTTGCCTATAGACGAGCATGAAGTACCAAATCCTGTGATTTCCTCAGATATAAAGCTGGCTCCCTCCATCCAGTCTGAAAAGTGTTTTCGCCTGTAAAGTCTATTCTGGCGCAGTCTATTTTGTAAAATCCTAAGACAAATCTAAGTCAAGTCACCTTCATTTATATAGCGCTTTTAACAATATAGATTGTTTCAGTTTTTTTTAAGGTAGATTAGCACCTGTAGAATTTCATTTTGTTGAAAGCCCAGATTGTCACGAACTGAGCCGTGACGTGCTCACGAGACAGCAGCCAGCCAAACGCCGGCGCTAACATTCAAGCTGTCTTGCCGCTATTCTCCGTGTCATATCACTGTCATTGCCGTTTGCTGTTCTTTTACTGGCACTATTTACAATGTCATTTTACCACAGTTTGCCATAAATGCCAGCTAGCATGCAGTGTTGTTTGGGGTGCAGGGAAAGGCCTACCGGCATTCTTAAATAGCAAATGTTTGTGCATGATCCCAAGCATATATTACACGAACTATACATTGTCATTTTATCGCCCATCTGTATTAACGTCTTTTGGTATCAAGTAATGAAAATATACACACTGGCTGTCAAACTTCTTATTTATTTAGTTAAAGCTTTGTAATTACAACAATGTATACACTTAACCCAGCACCGTCCAGATCTCCGGTTCAACTTCCTGGTTTCGCGGGGGGAAGCCGAGGGGATGTGCCACTGGGTTGAAATAGAGGGGTTTCGCGGGTGATGGGTGGGAGAAACCATTATTGCAGGGGTGTTTGTGTGTTTATTACTTGTATGGGTTTTTCTCTACAAATGTGATTTTGATTTATTATTTAATTATTTTCATGTGATTACATGGATGATTGTTTTGTTAGCAATGGGGCAATCTAGTGGGTGGGGCTACGGCTAGTTTAAGGCTGTATTAGGCCCCATGGCCTCAGTAGCAGAAAGGCTGTGCAGAGAGAAAGATCTGTGGCATAGTAATGCTGGTTGGTAAAGTGTGCAGGGTCTTGAGAGACGTAGCCTGGCAACTTAATGCCTATTTATTTTCTTTATGAACAGTTTTTGTTTTGCATTTTTTTGACTATCCTGACACTGTAAATATTTGCACGTCTTGAAAATATAAAGAAAAAAAATAAACAAGAGGCTTTCTAAAAAACGTGCATCTTCCCTGACTCCGCCATCGGTCATTTTGCCACATTTGGTGTCAGAAGTGGGATAAGGAGTCAGGCGGAGGGGAAGATTTACAACAAGCCAAGATGTCCACCAGAAGGGAGAAGAAGAAGGCGGAGGAAGAGCGATAGGGGGCGACACTGAGCATACGGAGACCACTCCAGATCCCGCCACAGCTGATCCTGCTATCAACCGGATGGCAAGGATGTTCGAATCCTTTATGGAGGTGCAACGGGCCAGAGATGAGCGGCTGGAGAAGGAGTCGTCCAGGCAAGCCTATCAGTTCCAAGTCCTCACCCATCAGGTGACTCAGCTACAGCTGGATGTGGAGGTAACTCGGGAACGGAGGACCATTCCGCTTCCAACGGACCTACAGGAGCCTACGCCTGAGCCCCCATCAACCCCCAGCCGTCGGCCTAGAAGCTATGAACCAAAGATGGCTAAGCTGGAAGACTCGGATAACATCGAGCACTACCTAACCACCATTGAGCGGCTCGCAACAGTCTTTGACTGGCCAGAGGAGGATTGGGCCCTTCATCTCATTCCGCTCCTGACTGGCAAGGCCCGGAGTGCGTTTGTAGCTATGGATTCGGAGAGCACTTTGGACTATGACCTTTTAAAGGAGGCAGTGCTAAAAAAATATGAGATCAACTCGGAGACTTACCGCCTGCAGTTTAGAGCCTTGGAGACCAGGCCGGAGGAGACGCCACAAGAGCTTTACGTCCGGCTGAAGGATCTCTTCTGCAACTGGGTCAAGTACGACCGGAGCAGCAAAGAGGATCTCATGGAACTTATCGTGCTGGAACAGTATCTCAGAGTACTCTATCCAGAGGTGAAGACCTGGGTCAAGGAGCACAACCCAGCGACTGCAGCTGAGGCTGCCAAACTGGTGGAGAACTTTGTGGCAGCACACAGAGGCCCCAGGAGCTACCGTTATGCTGGAATGCTGGACAGACAAGCCCGGGGTAAGTCTGTGGGTGCTGGTAGAGGAGTTGGTTTTGAAGCTACCCCTAGTCACAATGGAAACGCCCTGTCCCTTCCCCCAGATAGTGGCAAGCTGCAAGGCGTATCATGTTTTAATTGTGGTAGGGAAGGTCATAAGAGCCCCTCTTGCCCCCTCAGGAAGTCTAAGTACACCCACCTGTGTTATGTTCCCAATCCCACCCCACCTTTTAAGACCCAGCAGAATAGGGACCCTGTTGTTACCATCGAGCTTAATGGCAAGCTGGTCACAGCTCTCCTAGACACAGGCTGTTCACAGACATTGGTGCAAGCTGAACTAATTCCCTAGGAGTTCAAGAACTTTAATGACAAGCTTACTGTCTTTTGTGTTCATGATGATCAAAGCGAGCACAACACAGCGGATGTTTATGTTAAGAGTGTGTGGTCAGACATTCCTACTTAGAGTAGGACTAGTCCCAAAACACCCCTATCCAGCGTTGTTGGGGCAGGATCTTCCTGTACTGCCAGAGCTAGTGAGCAAGATTGCTTGGTGTGGGGTAGTCACTAGAGCTATGGCCAGGGAGCAACACCAGGAAAACCTGTCCGAATTGCCTTATCATGGAGAGGATATTCCAGTACCGCCCACATACACTAGGGAAGAGAGGTGTGAGAGGCGCAGACAAAGGGTTGGAGAGATTTTAGAACATTCTCACATACAGCCAGAGGCAGATGTTGATGTCCCTAGTTTGTCTGAGGAGGACATAACTTTTAAGGTTGATCTGGCTAAAGAGCAGAGGGCAGACCCCACCCTGAGCCCCTTGTTTAAGAAAGCAGAGGATGGTTTTTGTTTTGTTCCTGCACTTGGGAAGGAAGGGTACATTTTGCAGAACAACCTACTTTATAGGCAGAGTGAGGAAGGACTTCAGCTAGTGGTGCCCCACAAATTCAGAAAAGAGGTGCTAGAGCTAGGTCACACTATACCGTGGGCTGGACACTTAGCTTATATGAAAACACTGCAGAGAATAGGCAAGCATTTTTATTGGCCAGCGCTATTTGGAGAAGTGAAGAGCTTTTGTAAGTCCTGTCCCCAGTGCCAGCTATCGGGAGGCAAAGGCCTTGCCCATGCCCCTTTAATCCCCTTACCTGTTGTGGACACTCCCTTTCAACGGATAGGAATAGACATAGTTGGACCCCTGGAGAGGAGCAAGTCAGGGAACAGATTCATTTTGGTTATATGTGACTATGCAACCAGATATCCAGAAGCGTTTCCAATGAGAGAGGTCACTTCTAAGAAGGTTGCTACGGCCATGTTGCACCTGTTCTCTCCCGGGTAGGGATTCCCCGTGAGGTCCTAACAGATCAGGGCCCCAACTTTATGAGCAAAATCCTCCGACAAGTGTATGATCTGTTAGGGATAAAAAGAATCAGAACCACTCCTTATCACCCACAGACAGATGGACTAGTTGAGCGGTTCAACCTGACCCTGGTGAACATGCTCAGGAAGTTCGTGGATGACACTGGAAAGGACTGGGACCAGTGGCTACCTTACCTGCTGTTCGCATACAGGGAGGTCCCTCAGGCATCAACAGGATTCTCTCCCTTCGAGCTTCTGTATGCACATCAGGTTCGAGGTCCATTGGATGTTTTAAAGGAGACCTGGGAAGGAGAGACCTCAGGCAAGACAGACATCATCTCCTATGTCCTGAAGATGAGGGAGAAGCTTGTAGCGGCAACGGCAATGGCTCAGGAGAACTTATGGAAGGCGCAAGGTCGGCAGAAGGCGTGGTATGATCGGTCAGCCCGTACACACTCTTTCCAGCCTGGTGAGAAGGTCCTGCTGTTGTTGCCAAGCTCAGACAACAAGCTGCTTGCAAAATGGCAGGGGCCCTATTCTGTGACCAAGAAGATGGGACAGGTGACCTACGAGGTCCACATGCCAGACCGGCGCAGGAAACATCCGGTCTTCCACGTCAATATGCTAAAGAAGTGGAGTGAGAGGCCGGAGCCAGCAGTGTCTGCAATGCTAATCCGGGCGGTTGAGGAGGAGGAGGAGTACAGCGAGCAGTACTTGCCTGGCCGTGACGAGAAGAGCAAGCTGGATCTGAGTCATCTGTCAGAGGCTCGACAGCGTGAGCTCAGCCACTTCTTACCTGAAGACCTCTTTGTGGAGCGACCAGGACGGACAGTGGTGGTGGAGCACCGGATTGTGCTGAAGGACGAGCAGCCAGTGAGACAATCTTCCTACCGGGTACCAGAACGCCTGCTACTGGTCCTGAAGGAGGAGCTGTACATGATGTTACAGCTTGGGGCGATTGAGCCTTCCTTCAGTGAGTGGAGCAGCCCAATCATCTTGGTTCCTAAAAAGGACGGTGGCCTTCGGTTCTGCCTGGATTTCAGGAAAGTCAACACCCAGGCCAAGTTTGATCCTTACCCGAGGCCGAGGATTGATGACTTGGTGGAACGTTTGGGTAAGGCCAAGTTCCTGACTACCCTTGACCTCTGCAAAGGTTACTGGCAGGTGCCTTTGTCAAAGGAGAGCAAAGAGCTGACGGCCTTCAGAACGCCGTTTTGTCATTTTCAGTTTACCGTGCTTCCATTTGGGTTGCATGGAGCGCCAGCCACATTCCAGCGCCTTATGGATAGAGTCCTCAGGGGGACGGAGGGCTTTGCCGCCGCCTACCTTGATGACATCGTCATCTATAGTGCAAGCTGGGTGGAACATTTGCGTCATCTACAGCATGTCCTCTCCTTGGTGAAGGAGGCGGGCCTGACAATCCACCCAAAGAAATGTGCCTTGGCTAAAGAAGAGACTTCCTACCTTGGCTTTGTGCTAGGCCGAGGTGTCATCCGCCCGCAAGTAGGGAAGGTGGAGGCCATCATGGCTGCAGAGCGACCAACCACCAAGAAACAGGTGCGTTCCTTTTTAGGGCTGGTGGGTTGGTACCGACGCTTTATTGCAAACGTTTCTGAGAAAGCGGTGGTGTTGACTGAGCTGACCCGCAAATGTCAGCCAAATAAGGTTGATTGGACTGAGGAGTGTGAGGCAGCTTTTAAAGACTTGAAGGGCTCCTTGTGCAAGGAGCCTGTGCTCCTCAGCCCAGACTTTGAGAAACTTTTCACGGTGCAGACCGATGCCTCGGAGAGAGGGTTGGGGGCTGTTCTGTTGCAGGGGGACAGTGGACAACTCCAACCGGTGGCCTACATTAGCCGTAAGCTGCTGCCAAGGGAATGTAACTACTCCACGGTGGAGAAAGAGTGCCTAGCAATTAAGTGGGCATTGGACTCCTTCAGATACTATTTGCTTGGGAGCAAATTTGTCCTGGAGACTGATCACCGAGCATTGTCTTGGCTTGGACAAATGAGGGATTCTAATGCAAGGATCACACGGTGGTTCTTGGCAGTTCAGCCATTTGACTTTGACGTTTTGTACAGGGCTGGAAAAATGAACTGTACAGCGGACTTCCTGTCTAGGATGCCACAGGGGGCATCTCCAGAAGGGGGGGGGGGAAATGTCACGAACTGAGCCGTGACGTGCTCACGAGACAGCAGCCAGCCAAACGCCGGCGCTAACATTCAAGCTGTCTTGCCGCTATTCTCCGTGTCATATCACTGTCATTGCCGTTTGCTGTTCTTTTACTGGTGCACTATTTACAATGTCATTTTACCACAGTTTGCCATAAATGCCAGCTAGCATGCAGTGTTGTTTGGGGTGCAGGGAAAGGCCTACCGGCATTCTTAAATAGCAAATGTTTGTGCATGATCCCAAGCATATATTACACGAACTATACATTGTCATTTTATCGCCCATCTGTATTAATGTCTTTTGGTATCAAGTAATGAAAATATACACACTGGCTGTCAAACTTCTTATTTATTTAGTTAAAGCTTTGTAATTACAACAATGTATACACTTAACCCAGCACCGTCCCGATCTCCGGTTCAACTTCCTGGTTTCGCGGGGGGAAGCCGAGGGGATGTGCCACTGGGTTGAAATAGAGGGGTTTTGCGGGTGATGGGTGGGAGAAACCATTATTGCAGGGGTGTTTTTGTGTTTATTACTTGTATGGGTTTTTCTCTACAAATGTGATTTTGGTGGGGGAGAAACGTTTGGTATGTGTTTGTTTATTTGTTGTTTGCTTGTTTGATTTATTATTTAATTATTTTCATGTGATTACATGGATGATTGTTTTGTTAGCAATGGGGCAATCTAGTGGGTGGGGCTACGGCTAGTTTAAGGCTGTATTAGGCCCCATGGCCTCAGTAGCAGAAAGGCTGTGCAGAGAGAAAGATCTGTGGCATAGTAATGCTGGTTGGTAAAGTGTGCAGGGTCTTGAGAGACGTAGCCTGGCAACTTGATGCCTATTTATTTTCTTTATGAACTAGTTTTTGTTTTGCATTTTTTTGACTATCCTGACACTGTAAATATTTGCACGTCTTGAAAATATAAAGAAAAAAAATAAACAAGAGGCTTTCTAGAAAACTTGCATCTTCCCTGACTCCGCCATCGGTCATTTTGCCACACAGATAAAAGTAAAAAGCTACTATTATGTTTAGATCCATGCCAGAGGCAGTTCGACTTCACAAGCGCATTAAAAAAAAAAAAAAAAAAAAAAAAAACCTTTTACGGAAGACAGTATTCTCTTAATGTTTCGACTTTGATCTCGAAATATTTTGACTTTACTCTCGAAATGCTATGTGTATTCTCGTCATTGTCGATTTTTTTTTGCGGTTCAGGGGTTCCATAGTGGTGGACAGTAATTTAGTATTTTTTACTTTGTTATTGTGCTTAAGTACATTTTGCAAGTATCTGTACTTTATAGGATCATTTTTATTTTGGGAAACTTTTACTTTACTACATTCTAAAGCAAAATATACTTTTTGTTCCTACATTTCACAAAAACATGTCGCTCCTTATTTTGAACTGAAGATATCGTTTCTCACTCATAGATGCGATAGCAGTGTATGGGTAAATCTGTTTATCATATAAACAAATCTTGTTTCTTCTGAAAATTTGGACTAACCCGCTCAGTTCATATGGATTAGTTTTATGATCTCTTTATAAACTTTTTGAAGCATCAAAGTGGTAGTTGCGTATACTACCAATGGAGGTACAGAAATCTCTCCAATTTTATTAAAAAAATCTTAATTTGTGTTCCGAGGATGAACGAGAGTCTTTCAGGTTTGGAACGACATGACATGTCATCTTTTGGGTGAACTAACCCTTTAAATCGGTTTGCTAATCACACCTAATGATTCATTTGTGAATTGGACCAATCCGATTGCATTTGTTCTTGAGTCAACAACTCAAATGATCAGGTCAGAGTGAGTTTCCAGTTAACAATTCATTGAATTCACATCAGACTAAAAATTAAGAACCCTATATAGTGCCCACACGACTATTGGCGCAAAAAGTAAGTTACTAATGCAAAATTTTAAGATTATTTATTGTAAATGAAAATAATATTTAGTTAAGTTTGTGAACTAAACCTGCTGTAAAATAGCGAGCTGATTAAGGACATTTGTGTATCACTGTCTGAATGGGGTGGGTTTTAGGAAAAATTAACATAACATTAACGCAAATTAATGTTCATGCATCTTCCCTGCTTCTGTAGTATTTTCAAATTATATACAACTAGTATTTGCATAGCATTCTTCTTAAAATTAATTTTTGTAATTCTTCTTAAAAAACACATTTTGCCCTCTGATTATTATTTTATTAATAAACATTTTATCAAGATACCTTGATTTATTTTAAATATTGATCTTTTTTCCCCCTAAAATTATAAATGCAGGGTCCCCGCGGATCCTTAAAAAGTCTTAAAAGGTCTTAAATTAGATTTTTTAAATTTAAGGCCATAAAAAGTCTTAAAAATATATATTTTTTAAAAAAATTCTTATTTTTACTTATGAAAGGTCTTAAATTTTAGATGACACTTTGACTTAGACTTATCTAAATGCTTTCGAAATTAAAACTATCTAATTAGCGTAGGCCTACTTATTTATTTTTTTATTCTATCTTTGTGGATTTGCTTGTTCACGTGACAATTCGCGTCACTTACGGCAGCATATTAGCCTACGTCTGTCTCCTGCACGCGAGAGGAGAGAAGAAAACGAGTAAATGTCAGTTCAGTTCATTCTTTATGTGCTTAGGAGTGTGCGATATTGTCTATGAACTATGATGATATTGTAATCATTGCTTTAATTATGTACGAGGCACTGCGAGTGCGAGCTGTCATCGCGTTTCTCTCATGCTTACTTTCATTGCGTGATGTGTCAGTGCAGTTATAGATGTGCCCAAATTAGTTTTTGTCTTATATTTATATCATATTAAGTTGTCATATTAGAATATCACATGAGCAAGAGTGCCATTTTCCTGTGCATAATTGCAAATGTGCTATTTATTTTATACAACAGTTAAACTTTTTGGACACAATATTGTCAATTTTCACTTTATATTGCCGACGAGAATTTCATAATGAAGCCAACAGACAGCGATGATTTTTTGTTTTTGTTTCACTGAAATACGCGTTTTGAACGAATCTTTTTAGCGATTCAATGAACAATCACTTGTTTTTCTGAATGAATCAGCCGTTTGAACAAATCGGTTGAATAAATGACTCCAACAACTCGCTTATTCTTGCCGCCACCTACTGGTGGTTTTAGTTTCAAATTTAAAGTATCCTTTAATTAAAACGTCAAAATTATAAATCATTTCATATTTAAATATTGAATAGCTTTATTTATGCAATTGTAAATGAAGTGTAAATATAGTAGGCTAATGCCAGTTTTGATGCCGCTTCTGTGTCACCTCTGCACTGCAAGGATGGATTTTAATTTAATGATTTAATTTGACATTGATACTGTGTTATTCTAATATAATTGAATCTGAATGTTAGAATTTGACATAAAAGGTGATGCATACCTCTAAATACGTTTAGAAACAATGTCTATATGTAGGTGAAAATGCCCCTGGAAATCAATTTAAGGTGGCAAATATTGCCCCTTAATAAAAATGTTAATTTCGGTCACTACTGTGAACTGACCACTGCATAGAATATAAAAAATATAAATATCGTGGGTTTATGTCAACAACAGGCCTAAACCAGCCAGGGTACCAGTACAAAAACACAATCAGTAAAATATCGTCTAATTTTTATCAACAAAACTTTGAAAATATCGAGACATATTTTTGTCAATATTGCACACCCCTAATGTACGGTATTAATTTTGATTTCTTCAGGTCTTAAAAAGGTCTTAAAAAGCCTTAAATTTGACTTTAAAAATTGTGCAGATACCCTGAAATGTCTTTAATGTCATTTTAGCTCAATTTAATGCATTCTTATTGAATAAAAGTATTAATTTTCTTCCTAAAAAAAATTCTTACTGAGCCCAAACTTTTGAACAACAATCTACATTTATATTTAAATTCTATGAGTGGCTGTTTGTGTACCTGGGTTTATGATCTCCTCTTCTTCACTAAAAGACACTCGTGAGCTTCTCCTTTTCCTCTTAGGTCTCTGGATCTCCAGGTTTCCTTCCTCAATGGTGAGTGTAGAAATGCGTTTGTTATGAGCCGTGTTGAATTCAGTCAGGTTCTGTGGGGGGGGGGGGGGGGGGGGGGGGGGGGAGATTCAGAAAACTAGGAATTAACCACATGACACTCCAATGACACTTCTATATTTTGCATCAAGTGTGATACATATGGGATTTCACGTGAACACATTTAACATGCAATGACAAATATCTGATTAAACTAACACACTGTCTGATTTTCATTTGCATGAATGTATCTACAACATCAGTATAGACATGTTGTACTTTGAACGTACAATACATACATTAGACCTGCATGATTCTGGATACATTGAGAAAAATTATTTTCTTTTTAAATAGAAATCAGGATTCTGAATAGACAACTAAGCAAATATTTAAAATATATATTTTACTCTTTCCCCACCATTGACGGAATTTTCCGGCTTTCCATGTTTTCACTGTTATATGGTAGGGGACGCTATTACACATCTTCTGAAAGAGTACTGAATCTCCTAATCAAGTCAAATTCAATCAATTAATTTGCTGCTCTGATTGCACTCACTATGCACAAATACACTGTACACTCACTCTCGCTTGCATCCAAGGTAAATCATCAGCACTTTTAACAGAAGCATTTTGCACAGTCGTAGGGAATACTGGGTAATTACCGGATGTCACTAAGGATTGTGGGATTTGTAGTTTGTTCGATACCTCATGCATTTAATGGGCTCATTGGGCTGACCTGCATAGGTTACTGATTCCATTGTTTTTAGGGGCCCAAGGACCGAAGGTACTGATAATCTCCTTCTTCTATCTGTATTCTGCCAGTAGGTGGCGCTATAAAAAGGCAATTTACATTTTGGATCATAACTTTTTAACCATAAGGGTTAGAAACAAAATTATTTTAAGAGAGACAGAATCCTCGAGTCATATCTCCGATTTTATTTTCGTCGTCATTGACTAAAATGTACGTGCATTTACTTTACTTCCTAAGCAAGTATTCGCCTGAGTTCGAGTTGCATTTACATTTATGCGAACCGCGCCACAGTTCCAGTGCAACCGAAACACAGACCACCTCCAACAGGCGTATTCTACAGATAGACTACAGATATTCGGTACACTGGTGTGTTTTCACATGACTAGTTTTTCATGCCCCGTCTCAAACTAAAGTGCCAGTGTGAAAACACCCAAAAAGTAATTAATAACAGTCTGACCACTAAAGAGCATAATTTACCATGAGGTCAGCTGTATGTGACTCATTCACACAGACACACACACCTCCAGCTCTGTCTCTTCCTCTGGCAGTCCCAGCAATCCCTTCAGCTCCTCATCCTCCACTCCTTTACTGTCTCCAGTAGCCGAGCTGCTCTGTGTCTGAGGCTTCTCTCTCAGCGTGTACACTCGTGTGGACGCCCCAAACGACATGGTCGAGTCGATGGGCACCTGCTGAGGTTTGTTGGGCTCAAGGCGAATTCTGCCCAGAAATGTGCCATGGGCTAAACAAGGATAAATCAAGGTAAGATGAAAGCTAAACAATTCTGTTGAGAATTTGTTACATTTGTGTCTTCTGCGGAGCTGCACTCACTGCTGTTGAGGTCGATTAGAAAGACCCTCTTAAGGTGTCTGTGGTAGACCAGCGCCGCATGGACACGCGAGCATGACTGGTGGTCTATTGTAAAATCACATTGGTCAGGGTTCCTCCCAAACAGATAGAACTTCTTCTCATCAATAATCAACTTCTGCAGATGACAAGAAGGATATATAGTCTGGGTTATTAAGACATATAAGAATATGACACCAACAATATTCAAATGAGTTTGACACAAAAGTATTAATACCGTTATTATGGGGTCAGCGTTCATTTATCTTCAAATAAAAGTTCAAATTGATAGTACAGCCAATTTCAGAGAGGGCTGATAGTTAACCCAAAAAAATTAAAATAATCTGTCATCATTTACTCACCTTCTTGTCATTCCAAACCAGATTTACTTACTTTCTTCTGTGGAACACAAAATAAGATATTTTGAAGCATGTTGGTAACCAAACAGTTTTCTCAAAATGTCTTCTTTTATGTTTCACAGAAAAAAAGTGAGTAATACAGTTTTGAAACAACATGAAGGTGAGTAAATGATGACAGATTTTTTTCACTTTAAGCATTTATAAGTTTAACACAATATTCACCAATGAATTTCCATGACTTTTCCAAAAGTGTGACTACTACACATTTCCATGCTTGTTGGAACCTTGTTCATTTTCCAAAACTTACTGACTCAGCAAAAAACATTTATATAATGTGAAAACAAGCCCACCACGTCAAAGTTCAAGGGTTATAATAATAATTTCCATTATACTCCGTTAAAACAGTCTTACCTCTACTAATTTGTCTCCTTTAACCACATCCAGATGGAGTCCAGGTGGAGGTTTTCCTGCCCTGAGGTTATATTTAATTTAATAAACAATCAATGGGACAAAATTAATTCATTCTCTAATCTCTTAGAACTTTCATATTAACGGTTTAATTTATATATGCTCTATGCACAAATGCATGAGTGCATTTTATTTGTAAGATTTATGTACTATATATCTTGAAAAAAATATTATATTAAAGTAGAATAAAAGCAGATTAGCCTGCTTGATGCGACCTATGAACTTTATTCAACACTAAACACCGGAATCGCCAATGCATCACTAGATCACATCCCTGGATTTATATACCATAAATCAGTCATAAAAGAGAGATCAAATATTTTAATAGGCTATATTTTAATGCATTCATGCTGAGTGGTTTGATATGCTGCTGTGTATTGAGTTACTGTCCGCGCCTGTATGATCATATAGGAGTGAGTTGCATTGTTTTTATTTATGCAGTCATAATTTACACATCCGCTCCACAAACATGCATGCATGCATGTTTTTATTTTAATTTCAATAACGATGTAATTAGTTTCTCATCTCACCATGACGGGCAGTCAAAGGCAGCTGTGTTTGTGCTTGCATTCACCGCCATTTTGCACAGTCGCGGGGAATACTGGGTAATTACCGGATGTCGCTAAGGATTGTGGGAATTGTAGTTCGTTCGATACCTTATGCGGTTAATGGGCTCATTGGGCTGACCTTCATAGGTTACCGATTCCATTGTTTTTAGGGGCCCACGCACCGAAGGTAGGCTACTGATAATCTTCTTCTGCTTCCTGTATTCTGCCAGTAGGTGGCGCTTTACATTTTGTAAAGCTTTATATTAAATAAGGCAATTTACATTTTGGATCATAACTTTGGAACCATAAGGGCTGGAAACAAAATGATTGTAGGCCTACAGCCATAATCCTTGAGCCATTCCTTCTATTTTATTTCTGGCAACAAAATGTTCACGTCATTTTGAATGTTCCTAAAAATCAGTTCAAAGCTCCTCCATGGCCGTTGGTCCGATCTTCCCCAAAATAGGCACACAGCAGCTGCAGCTTGGGACGGTGCCGGCAAAAAAGTATCAAAAATATTTTGATTTGCTGAAGCATTGCAAAGTTATTTAACTGCCAAGGCAATGCCCATTTTTACGAGCTGACCTACAGCTGCTGAATGCAATGTCCAAGCTTATTAAACTTGACACACTATCCACATTTCACAGACAAGGTCCCTGACTAAAATGCATGTTTGAGCTGTTTTAACTGAAACAAACTTGCACTGACATTTCTTAAAATATATCAGTGCCTTTTTTGTCTCTAGATAAATGCCCTAATTGATCTAAGCTAAGGCCTAATCCTGACTTAATCTAAGCCCTGTCTGTGAAACTGGGCCAAAGACACACAAAAAAAACTGATACTAAAAAAACATGGCCGCCAGCAGCCAATCAAATTTCAGCAGCTAATAACATCATATGAAAGGGCCTTTACATTTGCCAAAATAGAACTTTGTTGTTGCTGTTGTTATTAAACAACAAACAAGCAAGCTCAGTCCAGGGGCTCGTTCTTCGTACGTTGCTTATTACATCCGAGATCAAATGACACATCCAAGATAATATCATCGTGCTAATCATGATCTGGCTAACTCGGTTCTTCGAACACACTTGCCGGATAGGATTAGTATCGCTGGATTGAGTTATCTGAGATAATTGCGTGTTCATGCGCTGGGTTAAAAGGGGACATGTATCGATAGTAGAAACATTGATCAGCAACGCTGCTATTGGCTGTTCAGCATGGCCAAAGAGCGCGCACAGTTTTTCTCCGCAGCAGAGCAAGAACTAATAGTCGAAGTTTATTCGGAATTTTAATGTTTTAATGCAAAACGCCAGGGAACACCTCAAAGTCTGCAAAAGCCAGGAGAGAGGGCTGGCAAAAAGTAGCAGACAATTTAAATCCGTTAGAAGTGGCCATGTTAGATGTTTTTTTATCACTTATTAGCCTATATTTTTGTATTTGAATAATTGCATAATTACTTTGTTCATTGTAATGTCAGAGTCACCACACTAGAACATAGGAACAAACAAAAGTGAAGTACAAAAATATTCTACATAATGGTAATTTTTTTGTTATATTATAGTCTCTTTTATAAAAGACACTGTTAAATAAATGGTTGGCTGTTTATAAAAGCAACCAAGAAAAAGGCTGAGCAAAAAAAAAAAAAAGAAGAAAAGATCTTAGTAGCCTACACTGTAAAATAATTTTTGCTGCATTAAATTAAGGCTGTATAGTCATTTCAACTGTTAAATCTTGAGTAATGATGAATTGCTTTGACAAAACTAATAAACTTATATTAATGTAAAAATATTTTTCCAGAGTGTAGTTCATATAATGACATTGTGTTTTCCTCTTTTGTGCACTTTTACATAATACACCAACACTTGTATCTGTTCCCAAGAAAGTGGTGGCTGAAATATGTGCAGTAAGTGGACATTTTTTTTATAACTTTCCAAAGGAAAGAAAGTATAAGACTTTGTAATGTCCATTTGTTTCCATTTCACTGGACAGTGAATAAACCCTCTCAGATAACTGTCATATGGAGGAACTAGCCTACCTGCAAGTGCATAAATAACTTTACTTAATTTATACTTGTATGCTTTATGGCAGCAATATAAGTTGCAGGATTCCACATCTACAGAAAGGCCTACAGAAGAGTCTGCACAGACAGAGGAGACATAGGCCTACAGGTGGGCAGTGTACAACTTTTCCTTTTTATTTGTTGCATGAGGCATGTGTCTAATATCTCTTGTTGCAGGCACTTGAACACTGGCTTTTCTTTACAAAGAACAATTGAAATAAAACTCAAGGAACTAAGTATATTGGTCTTTTATTAAACTTTTCATTATATTATAATGAAAAGTTTTTTTTTTGTTTTTTTTTGGGCAATGTTGTGTAATATGGCACATGCAGCAATGTCACAGGCCCTGTCAGGTGTGCAAACCTCAGACTTATCAGACACTGAAATCTTCCCTTTAGTTAGCCAAAGTTCATTTCATTGTGTGCCCTTGTCCTGGCTACTGCATTGTAACTGGTTTGGGTCAGGGAATGGGGTCATAATCACCTATGAAGAAATGCAGTTCTGTTAGGATCTGCATAAGTGTATGTAATACAGTGAGCTTGATATTTAATTGTGGAACTTTCCTTACCACTTTCAAATAATGTGCATAAATGTGAATCTCTGAAAATTCTTAAGTCATGCACAGATCCTGGCCATTTTGCTTTCACATTTGTGATATGGAAGATTTTAGTCAACTGACTTTTTTTTATTTGATATAATATTATTAATCTGGAATATTAAGACTCCCAATAGTAACTGGGCTGCACATTTACATTGTGAACCCCCTTTCTGTTCACATAATCCCCTTCATTGAGGCCTTGATGGCAGTCTATGGTAGCCTATAGTCTATGGTACCAATCACGTTAGTGAAGCCTGAGTGACATACTGTAATCGGCATGGTCATGATTGCATGATCTTCATAAAAAATGATAGCCAAAAAAAAAAAAAAAAAAAAAAAACTGCTTTAAAAAAACTGCTTTACAACATTGGGTCTTAAAAACCTAAAACTGTTTTTTAAACCTAAAAGCGCCAGGTAAATTCCGAATGACACGACAGACAGCACTTTCCATCAAGTTCTCCAATAGTGTAAAGGAAAGAGCCACTCGCAAATAATCATAGGGCAATGCAAACAGTTTGTGCTGTAGTTAAAGCCCGACTCCGACAAGTCGAAAATAATGTGCGTTTCCAACAAATTAATAATGTAAACGACAATCTCACGAGTCACGAGAAAAAAATGTCAATCTCAGAAAGTGCACTATCGCGCTGCGCTGGACTTCCCGTATCAGCTCCGCTTATGAAGCCGGGATCTAATCCTGTTTACATGAAATAAGCCTGCTCCCGAGCAGGTTCAAGTTTGCGCACCTGTTGCTATGACAGCAAGTCCAGGATGAGCGTCGAAGAACCAAACAATCCAAGATCATGCCAAATCGTCAACAATCAAATCCAGCTAACTGAGTTAGCGACGTACGAAGAACGAGCCCCAGGTGAGAAAAAGTAATGAAAAAGTAACTTAATGCATTACTTTTCCATAAAAGTAACTAAGTAAATCAATTAGTTACTTTATAAGAGTATGACGCAATATTGTAATCGTTACTTTTAAAAGTAACTTTCCCCAACACTTTTTCCCCAAATTTGCCCATTGGCCTCTCTTCATCATGGCCTCCTAATCATCCCCATATATATACTGATTGGCTCTATCACTCTGTCTCCTCTCCACCAGTAAGCTGGTGTGTGGTGGGCGTTCTGGCACAATATGGCTGCCGTCGCATCATCCAGGTGGATGCTGCACATTGGTGGTGGTTAAGGAGATTCCCCCTTCCATATGTAAAAGTGCTTGGAGTACCTAGAAAAGCGCTATATAAATGTAACGCATTATTATTATTATGATTATGCATATTATGATCAAACCCTAAATTTCAGTAAAGATTTAAGATAAACTTTGCAATAAAAACCACACCATAAAATGGTGGTTGGATTGATAAACATCTACATGGACCGTTAGTGCTTGGACCCTGATGATTGCCGGTTGCAGCTGTATTCTTATTTTATATTTTAATTATATCGTTCTGTAAGTATTTTTAAAAATATTTATAAACTTACATCTGGAAATCTTAAATTTACTTTTTTTGTAAAAACAGTTTTGTGCTGAAATGAAATGCAACCTGCTCCCTCATGGTGTATAAGACTAAAAACAAAAAACTACTTTCATGTTGTTGTTTTTTAAACATCTTAATACATATATCATTTTTATATTTATGACAATATAATGCTTTATCTGTAAGAAATAGGAACAGGTTTTGGTAAAGAGACTTTCAACTCAACAATAAAAAGCCCATAAAACAGCCATTTCAGTCTTGATATAATACTAATAACAGGTCAACTTACGTCTGTATCTGCAGCCAGTCTATTCAGTTTTGTAAACACTGATAATTACTTGACGTCTTGCTTTGATCTTCCAAACTCATCACTGAATGCATAAATAATTGGCTTTTCACTCCTCTAAACTAATTTGTTATACTTCAGACATTTTTTGGCATGCTAGCAAGGTTCTTCGGTGCCTCTTTATAAGACTGAAGGGCAAAACTTTCAGACCACTCAACATTTTATATACCCAACAAAATTAGACTTCACTAAATGTATGCAATAAGCTTTTTGTGGCTTAGTGGTAATTATTTGTTGATTATTTTATGAACATTTACAGTGAAAATCATCTTTACAGGAACACAACATATTGTAAAATGTACCTTAAATTAAGTACAATTAACTTGGATGTTTAAGTAATTTCAACTTAAATTACTGTAAACTGACTTAAAAATTTGATGAATCTTGTATAACTTATAACAAAAATAGAAATTGCTTAACTTATTTTGATGAGTTCAATGTAAAAACATATGTTGTCATAACTTATTAGTCATAATTTTTTTGCAGTGCAGGAAGGTCAAGCATCCTGGTGCTCCTGTTTTGTTTTTCAAACTGTTAGTTCACCGCTGTGACCTGTGCTAACCTGCTGTCACGGTTGGTTGCAGGAAGGCAGATGAAGATGATGATTATTACAAATACAAAGTTTTAATTACAATATGGAAGACAGGCAAACAGGTTGAGCAACACACATTTAACATAATGGTGATCGGACAGAGAATGGATGTGAGGGACCAACTTATAGCAAAACAAATGAGGATGATTAATCAAACACAGTTGAACCAAATTAACTCATAATGATGGTGACCATGGTAACAAAGGGGTGGTGGGAAAACTGAACAAAGGAAAACATGTGACTAATGAAAACAAACTGTGACGTCCAGATGGTGACGAGGCTGACGGAAACTGGGGGACGACCGACGGAGACAGAGCTGGTGGATCCGCAGATGCAGACTGAGGGTTGAGGGAGCTGAGCGACATCGCTGGTGCAGGAGACCCAGGCGATGTCGCAGCGACGAGCGTCGTAGGTGGAGCCAGACTACCCGAGGGCTGGGGCGGCGACGGTGTGAGCAAGGACAGAGGCGATGAGGACAGAGGCGATGCTGAAAGGAAGGAGGAACCTGCTGCAGCTGAAGGGGTGGAGGGACGGAGAGCAGTGGATGGCCCGAAAGTCCGTGGCGGAAGTGGCTGACCAAGGGGGAGCCAGTGGGACGATGGAGCCCGGAGGAGCCACTAGACCGAGGGTCTCTGGTGGAGCCGAAGGTGGGAGGAGCCAAGACAGAGCCGACAGGTCGACGGGCCGAACTGGAGCGAAGAGATCCGAGGCCGGAGGTGGAGCCGAAGGATCCTCCCGGATAGGCGCTGCTGGTGGTTGCTCGACCTGCGGCTCAACGTCAATGCAGGGACTCCCCAGAGACGGCGCAGGGCTGCAAGCATCCAGCAGTGATGGGACTGGAGGACTGGCTGAGCTCTGTGGTGGTATTGATGAAACAAGACTTGAGATGACAAAGGTAATCAGGACACAGTTCACACAGGATAGAGCAAAAAAAAAGTTTCCAGTTCTCAATTTTGGGTAATATAGATGATTCAGATAGCGGGAGGGATCGGGTGGAATAGGGTGGGAGTTGACAATACCCTATCAAAGTCTATCAGCCAGTCCTCCGTCTCAGTCCCCTCGGCCGCTGGTGTCTAGGGCTCACACCCCTGGTCAGATCCACGCTGGGGCACTGCTTCCGGGGCAATGGCAAGCTCTGTCCTCTTATCCTCTGGCTCTGGCTCGCTCGTCGCGGCGGGTGGTGCCGCTCGGTCTGGGGGGGGTCTCACGTGACTTCTCCGCGGTCGATGGTGTTGAAACGGGCTCTGGGTCTGTCTGTGCTCTGGATCGGGGCGCAACGCTCTCCAGACACCTCATGACAGTTTCCCTCCAACTCAGTCCGGTGGTGTCTGGAAGGTTGATGGTGTTGTGGAAGTTCGCCCCGATCCAGAACAGATTCTTTGGAAGTTCGCCCCGATCCAGAACAGGTTCTTTAGGGTCTCGTCACCCATAAGTGATGAGATTTTAGACGAGACTTTAGTCTAAAAAATGCGGTTTGAAATCGCTGGGGTTTCTGACGTCACTAACTACCTCAACGATTGGATCTCTGAGTTGGTGTGAGTGAGTGGAGACGGGGCTAATTTGCATATTCCAAGAACCGCGTATACTAAATGAGGCAAGGGTTTAGAGTTACATTCCAGCTATTTTAAGGCATGAAGAATTTTTTTCAAGGAAAAATTTCATTTTGGTGATCAAAGGTGAGTTTTAATGGATAAAACGATTGACTACAGGGGAACTTTAACTAACTATTAAATATGACTTTTGACTCAAACTCTTAATTACTGCTTATTAATAGTTAAGGTATTTGTTAGGTTAATGTATTGGGTAGGAATTGGGCAGGATTAAGGGATGTAGAAATCGTCATGCAGAATAAGGCATTGATATGTGCTTTATAAGTAAAAAATAAACAGCCAATATCCTAGTAATTATACATGCTAATAAGCAACTAGTTAATAGTGAGAACTGGGCCCTAAACTAAAGTGTTACCAGAATTTATTTCACGTATTAATAAAAAAATAGTATTAATATTCTGTTAATATTTTCTGCTATCTGTGATCAGTAACGGTAAAAATATTCAGTTGTTAGAACATATTTTACCACAGTTTTTATGGCTCTATAAAGTAACTATAGTTTCTGTGAGTACTCGCTGGCAAAAAGCTAATGGATGACCTTCCACTTTATAAACGGGTCATTAAAATGTAATCTTGGCCAACACAGAGACTTTCTCTGCATTTATCAATAAATAAATTCTTCAATAAAACATGATTCAAGTAAAAGTTTTATTAATAAAGCCAACCCCAACAATAAATTACACATTCACTTAGAAGATCCCCTCTCATGAAATTCTGTTTATCTCAAAATACTTTACAAGAACACAAAGTGTCTGTGAAAATAAAAAGAAAAGAAATAAAAGCACTTTTCAAGTCACAGTGCAACACCACCAAGTTCCCAGTAGTTGTTCGTAAATCAGGTCAGGCTGTTGGAGGCTTGGGGGGGGGGAATCTGTGAGCAGGGCACTGTGGGAACTGGTTCGTAGTGCTTATTTGAAACAAGATTTTTTTTTTTTTTTACAAAATTTCAATACAGTTGTGCTCCCAATTTTAACACACAAGACGTTTACCCTTCATATATCAGTATATCAGATCATATCAGTAGACACACTGAAACAGCACAGAAAACCAGAAACATAGAGAAGGGCATGACATCATGTCAGCACGCCACTAGTAACAACCAATGATGAACAGCCCAGCCCACAATATAAACTCACCAATCATTCAAACACATAAAACCATCAGGAAGTTATCTGTGCATTTCAGGCTTAGACGTTCATGTACAGTATGTACAGAAGAGAGAAAAAAAAAAACATAAGTGAAAATTATTGTGGGTCATATTTTATTGGTCAAGAAGGAAAAACTCATGTCAGGTTAAAATAGGTGCATCTATAAAACAAATTTGGGGTGCTTTAAGTCTGTTCACACTGCAGGATAAGACACCCAAACTGAATTTTCTGCTCCAATCAGGCTGTCGCCATAATTTTTTTAAATGTGTCCCATATCAGACGCTAATCTTAAATTGACCTGTGTGAGTAAAACAGGCATTTTGATTATAACATCATATTCTTTTATTTGATGAAATTACACTACTGTTCAAAAGTTGGGGTGCATACGATTTTTTTATTATTATTCCTTTATTCAGCAAGGATGCATTTTTTCAAAAGTGACAGTATAAACTTCTAAATTATTACCCCCAAAAATAAATGTTTAAATAAATGCTGTTCTTTTAAACATTCTATCCATAAAAATCCTGAAAAAACAAAAACAAATGCTTCACAGTTTCCACAAACATTAATCAACAACTGTTTTCGTCATCAATGATTATAAGAAATGTTTCTTGAGCAGCAAATTAGCATGTTAGAATGATTTCTGATGGATCATGTGACACTGAAGACTGGAGTAATCAGCTTTGTTATCACATAATACATTTCATCTTAATATTTATTCATATAATGATTTATTAATAATAATAATAATAATAATATAGTAAAAAAAGTTATAATTGTAATATTTGAAAATATGACTGGTTTTACTGTATTTTTGATCAAATAAATACAGCCTTGGTGAGCATAAGATAATCTTAACATCCCTTAACTTTTGAACCATATATGAAAGTATTTGCAACTTTGGACTTCATGAATCTGCATTGACATATTAACTTCTGTTGTGACTGTTTAAAGTCAAGCGTTAGTGGAACATAATCATAATTGTTATAAACTACACCTGTGGTTAGGACACCTAGGTGAACTTAAGGAGAACTTTCTTAATACATCCATTAAAAATCACCTGACTTGACAGTTGATTAAAAGTCATAGCAAAAAAATGGCTCAGAGAAGTGAAATCAGTTTTGAGAAAAGCTCTAGCAGCATTTAAGGGCAGACGATTCTTTGACATTTTTTCTAAAACAGAAAAATCATAAAAAATGTAAAGGGTTAGTTCACCCAAAAGTAAAAATTCTGTCATTAATTACTCACCCTCATGTCGTTCCAATCCAAACCCGTATGACTTTTGTTCATCTTCGGAACACAAATGAAGATATTTTTAATTAAATGAGACCTTTTTGTCCCTCCATTGACAGTATACGCAACTACCACTTTGACGCTTCAAAAAAGTTCATAAAGAAATCGTATAACTAATCCATATGAATTGAGCGGTTTAGTCCAAATTTTCTGAAGAAACACGATCGCTTTATATGCTAAACAGATTAAATTCATATGGATTAGTTTTACGATCTCTTTATTAACTTTTTTAAGCGTCAAACTGGCATAAGCTGCCAATGGAGAGTATAGAACTAGCTCAGACTTGATTAAAAATATCTTAATTTTTTCCCCGAAGATGAACGAAAATCTTACAGGTTTGGAACAACAAAAGGGAGAGCAAATGGTGACAGAATTAAAAAATTTGGGTGAACTGACCCTTTAAGTGCGACCTAAGTGTCCATTTTTGTGCACCATGTATTTTAACCCAGACACAGGTCAATAAAATAAGACATGTATCTGAATAATACAAAAGTGTCTCAGACCAAAAACAGATCAGTCTCAAATCAGGTTTGGGACACATGCAACTGCAGTGTGAACATAGCGTAAGAGAGAGCACCACACCTTTATTTTGCTGTTTTCCCACAATGTTTCTATTGGGCCACGAGTTTACATTCCAGTGACATTCATCTGCATGTCGGCTTAGCGGCTGCGCAATTCAATTCTTTCTTAAAGGGATAGTTCACCCAAAAATAAAAATAGTCAATTACTCACCTTCATGTTGTTCCCAACCTGTACGAGTTTCTTTCTACTGCTGAACACAAAAGAAGATATTTTGAAGAATTTTGTTAACTACAAAGTTGACGGCATCAATTGACTTCCATAGTATTTTTTTTCCTATGGAAGCCAATAGGTGCCATCTGTCTGGTTACAAACATTCTTCAAAATTTCTTCTTTTGTGTTCAACAGAAAAAAGAAACTCATTCAGGTTTGGAACAATGTGAGGGCGAGTAAATGACAACATTACATTTTTTTTAAATGACCCCCTTTAAGTTGACAACACATCGCTTTAATTGGACAGATTGGTCCCTTCCATGAAGTTCTCCTATTAATACTGACAAACAGCAACATTTGATAAAGAATCATTTCAAACCAACACAACTAGGTGCTTATCAGGCAAATAGCTCTGTCCTTTGAGAGAACTCCAGGAAACACACGGCCGAATCAAGTGCTCATAAGGGCAATAGGATTTAAAAATAAGGCATAAATTATGGTAATCTACAAGAAAAAGGAAGATTAAACAATATTTGGGTGATTAAGAAGTAGTGGCTCTGTGAAAATAATCCCTTTATCCTTTATTCTTGTGATAATGTGGATTATACTATAATACCACAGTTGGAAGTGAAGCTTTCAAAAAAACAAAAAAAAACCCAACAACATTGAGAGGGACGATTTAAACCATTGCTTTGAATTAAAATGTAGCTGGTTCTGTCAATTACAGCATGCCCCACTTGACAAGGTGAAAAAAAAAATATGGATACACACTTTGTCACTTAGGAAAAAGATGTGTGGTGTGTTTAAAGGGACAGAGGTACTACTACCACGAGGACTCCTGTCTGAATTGCCAGTAAAATTGTACAAAATGTTGACCTGAATGACAGTTTCTGTCCCAGAGAATGCTGTCTTAGCCTAATACCTCAGAAACGTAACAGGCTTAGCGTTAGTCTGTCATGAGCGTAGCGGAAGGGATTACCGGTAAAATTCCGCACTCTGGGATTCCAGGCAGAAATGACACAGTGAAGTGGAGATCAAATTCAGCTCGCTGGTATTATGTGTCAAAGATGTGAGATCCCCGACTCACAGAGGCTTATGGTTGTGTGTGTGAGTTGGCATCAACGTTTTTATCCGTTCACACTCCCTGTACGCATTTCCCTGAAGGTGAGAGGAGTTGCATGCATTAGTGCACTGGTGTTTGTTGTAGTGCGTAACTCTCTCAGTGCTAATACATGAGGTTTCCTGTTTTTGATCGAGGCTGGTTGTTCACAGCGTTCAAATGAGGATCACTTTGAGAGATCACAAGTTGAGAGCAAGAATCTCTATTTAACTTGTAAATGCCATGGTCCATTCCAGACTGACTTTCAGTCTATGAATTCAAGTCAATGTTTAAGCGAATCCTCAGATCAATCAGCTAAAGTAATTGTAGCCATTCTGTCTGAAAGAGCAGATGGTACTTTCCACAAATAGGGTACAAATGGTGTAACTTTGTTTAAAGAAATTGGAAAATTATTTAACATAGGATTACAATCAAAAACATTATCTTAAGTTTGACTCTTTGTATAGCATGGTGTGAAGTAAATCTTGTTCTATTGTCTTAATTTTTACACAAATTGTAGAGTATTCATCAAGCGCAACCACTCAGCCTGTTATTGAAGTCTTTCAAAAACTATAAACCAACACCTGGGGTACAAACTAGACAACTAGACCCTGCTGGTGCAACTATGTTCCTCTTTACGCTGTTAAACATTCTGGTGTATTTATTATTATTATTATTATTATTATTATGCATTCAATTATAATGGTTATAATTGTATAATAATCAAGTTTATTTAATGATTATTACTCAACTTCAAACTCTCAGAGATGTTAAGAATTTTGGTAACATGGCTGCAAAAAATAAATAAAAATAAAACCTCAGAACAGACCAACAGGAAATAAAATAGCTAATTTAATGTTTTTCACTGACCATTTTACTTTCCCATTTATTCCCAGTTTGTGGAAAGTGCCAGCTTTTCCCTTTTTAACACATCTGGTGTTCTGAAATGGACACATATCCTTCACACATAGCTTCCTTTAATCGTTTAGTTTCCAGTAGGAAGTAAAGACAGAATAAGTCTGTATATATTCATATCTGTCAGTTCATATCAGACACTACGTCTTAATTCCCTTGAAACTCGATCTTCGTTTTTTTTTTTTTTTTTTGTTAAAATGGGTATTCACTAATTATTCAAATTTCCAGCAGGATGATTAATACTACAGAATAATTTGTCTTTTGACAGACTATAAACTATTGCCTTTAAGTTTTTTGTAGAAAAGATTGAGTGATACAAATACAACTCCCTGAAGCCCTATTGTTTGTTAATTACAGAAAAAACAGATATTGATCCTGTTGTAAAAAAAACTGCTAAACTGACCGTAAAAAAAAGAAAAGGATATCAAGGTGGCTGTTAAAGAAGCTGTTATTTGCTGCATGTTTTCCGCTTTGCATTACGAGTTGAATTAGCACCAGTAGTGAGGTGAGACTAGCTCTCATAGAGAACTAAAGAGTTCCCAAGAAAGATGGAAGTCATGAGTCTTTTTGCTGCGCTATATTAAATCTACAATAGGGCTGGACGATAATTGAATATATGTTCACTATTTTGTTGTTGTAGACAAAATGAGCAAACATGATTTTAATGCCATTACGATTCCTCAAGACCATGTCAGTAAACCAGTTCCTCCAATTCATAAGCAAAGAAAATAAATACAAACCAAAGGAAAATATTGAATATTTCATAAAGCCAAACTATTTAACAAAATTGATATTGTAGCTATATCGCCCAGCCCTAATCTACATGCTATCTGATGTTTTAATCCTGGGAATGTTCTGGGAATTCTGTGGACCTCTGTGTTTATCTGAGTCAATGTTGTTTATGGTTAGTGGAAGGTGGATATCTGATGTTTTTCATCACTGAAACCCCACTGAAGCCCATCTAGACTCCTGTCAATTAAAGTCCCAATGTGCTTGTGAACATGAGTCAGTAATAAGTATTTAACATTGTACAGGCTGTTTTTCATCAATGAATGTTGCACTAAACTGGAGGACCAGTGCAACCGCCCCCTAAGAACTCAATCCAGCCCACAAAGACCCTGTCCCAAAGGGCACTCTCACCCTGCGAGATATTCCTCAAAGTCTATACTTTGCAGCATGGATAATGTTAGGTAATCGTCTTCACCATTGTGAGCTAGGCAAAAGGGACCTAAAATCTGAATTGACAACTGGGAAACCCTAAAGTATTATGGATTTCACAAACACTTCAGAGCGTAGACCACAATACCCTACGTCAACATCAAAGTGTGCCATTTGGGACAGGGCCAAACAACATGTTTTTACGTTCACCTAGCTCAGAGCATGTTTTTCTATAAGTTTACCCCATGTCCAAGATGCTTTCCTTTCACGTATCCCAATCAAGTTCCCTGCATGCGATCCGAACCAGCCTGAGCTCCAGTTCAACAGCGTCAGGTCGCTCCTGTGGATTGGCGGACAGCATCTCTCGAATCAGCTGCTTCATGCCAGCATTCATGCTTTTCTTCCGGGCCGGGATGAGGAGCTCCATCTTGGGATTCTCCAGCAGAGCCTCCCCCAGGGGGACAATATCCTCCCCCTGCTGTACATAGCTCCCTAAAAGCTCCTTCTGAGTCTCTACATCCACAAATGTTATCCGTTCCACCATGGCCCATATGATCACCCCCAAAGCAAAAATGTCAGCCTTAGCGGTGTAGTGGCCCTCCCAGACCTCAGGGGCCATGTAGAAGTCCGTTCCACAAGCTGTGGACAAGAAACACTTATTGACGCTGGCCGGTTCTTCGGGGTTCAGGCCCGAACAGGAGCAGACCTTGCTGAGGCCAAAGTCAGCCACCTTCAGGGTGGGTTCGGGGGACCCGGCCGGGGTACGGCCCTGCGAGATGAGAATGTTGTCAGGCTTGAGGTCTCGGTGGATGATCTGGTTGCGATGCAGGAAGGCAAGAGCGCTGCCCAGTTGCAGCATGAAGCTGGTGTTAGTCTTGCGGCTGGGTTTGCGGGACAGTAGATAGGCATTCATGTCTCCACCATCGCAGAAGTCCATGACGAACCACAGGTAGTAGGCGCAGCGGGGGTCAAACGTGATCTCACCTTTCAAGGATGTCTCTACCAACTGAGTGGATAAAGAAATACAAAAGTTAAAACAATTGTGTAAAACAGGACTCTTCAACTCTATTCCTGGGGGGCCAGTGTACTGCAGATTTTAGTACCAATCCCAATTTAACCCACCTGTCTGTAAATTGGAAACTGATTAGCTTGTTAGAGTGTTGTCATGGTTAGAACTAAACTCAGCAGGACACTGACCCTCTAGGGTTGGAGTTGAAGGGTGTAAAGGTTCACATTTTGTATACATTTATGCAATGGCACTTGTGATTGAATTTTTAATCGCCAGTTCTGCTAATGACAAGGAAGTAGTGTGGTTGATGGTCAACAACAACAAAAAAGTAAAAACATTTACAGAATAGTTGCTCAATTCACAAAGTAACAGAAAATGTGCACTGTCCACTGACATAACGGTCTTCTCATTATGGAAAGGACACTAGACATAAGGCCCACTTCTGTTAATTAGTGGATAATCTAAAGTATCATGTAAATTCATATCCAGCAATTTTTTTAAACTTTTTTTTTTTAAGTTCATGATGGGAAACATCAACATTTATGCATTTGCCCAGCAGTTTTTTTCCAGAGATACTTAGATTGCATTGAAAGTATACATATAAGTTAATGCATTCCCTTGGATTAGAACCCATGACCGTTGCTAGTGCCAGTGCAAAACTCTGCACCATGATGCCAGGGTGTTGTGTGGTTTGCCAAAGCTTACACATGCAGCTGCTAAGGTGTTGCAATTGGAGTTTTTTGTTCACGATGGTTGAGAAGGCATTGCTTGGACCAATAAGCAACCACTGATTGAGTCTCCTGCCTTCTTTTTGTCACCAAGGGAAAATCATAAGTTAGATTGCTTAGCACAACTCTCAACAACTAGCCGCTTGATTTTAGGAATCATTCATGTCTGTAAAAGAAAAGTTTCTTTTATTAAACTTCCAGCTATTTCATCCTGTTTCAGTATTATCTGCTTGCCGAGGACACTCTAGGCAAAGTTTAGTAGGATAAAACTAAAGATGTTCCGGGATAGAAGCCAAACTTCATGGATGAAATCTTAAGCTGACTTACAACCCACATTCCATCAAGCTAATATAAATCCTATCTATCCACATCAACATCCATTAAAACACAATCACTTAAAGAGAGACAAAAGCTCCGTTCCAAAACTTAATGGGCTGCTATTGAGTTTGATGCTGGCGTGTTGTTATGCTAATGATGTGTTCCATCCATCCTTCCAACTCGAACCATAAAGGTGTTGAATCGCAGATTCTCATAAGTTGATGTATGAAGAATTTTTTTTTTTTTTTTTTCATGTTTGACAGCCTCCTGTCAAGTTGTGGAGGACAATGTATGCTATGCAACGTTTAGTTACTAAAGAGGTCATTTTAGAACTTGGAAACACTGATGCAAATTAATTTGACTGAAAGAAAATGTTTATTAGTGTCCATGTACATCATTTTCAACCCAAAATTATCGCATCTTTGTAAACATTTTAATTTGAGATTTTTAGGAGGAAGATAGAAATTGCGACTGAATGGAATCCAGAATAAGCACAAAAATACATTGCACATTAATAATATTTAAATGAGATAATATTACTTTGCAGTACTGAATTAAAAGTGCAAGTTTATTTATAATTTGTCTGCATATAGTCTGTCACCTTGCACAAAAACGAGAGGGAAAAATATATGCTGTATTAGATATTTAACAGTAGCTTTAAACAGAGGTTTCTTATACAAAAGAGTGACATCACAGTTAGTCAGTTTCATACTGACTGGATGATCAATTACACAACCAGCTTTGGCAGCTATGTTTTCTTTACCATCTTGCAGGGTATTGCAAAACAGAGCACTAACCGATGAACGCCACACCATCTGTCTCCACAAGGAACCAATCAGAGCACATCTTGAATCTGAAGAACAAAAACAACAGCACTGTCCATAGAGGAGATGCGTGTTACAGACACACTGCTGCATGTCATGTGTTGGTACATTCAACCACATCCTTCCCCTGATAACCAACACATTGGATTTGTGTTTTAAGTTTAGCTCTGTTTTACAAAAAACAAAACTTGTTCAAAACAAAATTACCTTTACATTAAGCAGAATCAATAATTAAACTGCAGACTTATTGAAGATTCACATATGTTTAGTGTAACCAAATGCATCTAATCTATTTCCCCAAGTAAAACAAAAAAGGGCTTTAAACACCTAAAATAGTAACCACAGTATTGTAGTAATATAATACATGTAATTAATATTCACACACTGTACATTGTAAACATTGGGTTAACATTCTTATTTACAAGATTAATAAAAGTGATTGGACAAGCACAGCACACAAGGAACATGTTCTGTAGTAATACCTTCCAGTCTGTCTAACTGTTGTCAAGAAAATTCCCTCTGACAGTCTTTTTTTACCGTTTCCCTAAGATTCTGATCCTGAAAGTCTATAGGCAAGAATCTTTAATGAGGTAAACCTCCTTTGATTTATGATTATTTGTCTGTTGCTAAAAAACACTGTAGCATTCAATTCAATGCTAAATTAAATTGGCTCTAGAGGTTCAAAATGAGGTTAACCTCAAAATTATATGTTTGAAATGTTGGTTTACCTAGGGTTGAAAAGTGATATTAACATGTGGTGAAAAGTTCAGAACCTTTACAAGTTTTTCCTGGGGATTTCTGTGTCTATCTGAACCACATTTCCCCTTCGCCAGCTGCCTTTTGACAGAAGATGCTGAAAGCTTTGTACAGACAGAGGTCAGCAGACAAACGGCCCTCTGCAGGCTCACAATTATAGCAGCAAGAGTGCTAATCAACCACATCTCAAAGGCCAGGAATAACAACCGCTTACTGTGCTGCACTCTGGCTTATTTCCATCCAGTCACAACATCCTCACATCTTTATGCAACTTGACCCAACACAAAATGGCATACAATACTATAATCATCCACTTGTATTAAAGAGTGCTGTCTCCTTTGTAGAGTAGTCCAAGTAGTTTGTATTCCTGCTCCTTTTGCATATTCATCATCAGAATAATTTGGGAGGTGATTTTGTGGCCTTTTTATTTATTTTTTGCAGGATGGAGACAACTTTTTTACCGGCTTTTAGCATGCTGTACTTCACCATGTTAACAGTCACTATTAGACTGTCAGAACAGTCAGATCTGTACATCTGCCTTGTTTGTGAAGACTACGATAATATTATGCAGTGAAAAGCTATTTATTTGTTTAATGTGTCAATTGCTGCGCTTACAGTCCATATCTTAAGAAACATGTCTGGTCAGTGTCTGTGGGACATGATCATAAACCCTAAATTATACAGGGAATATGCTCCTTCAAGTCCTCCTGGGAAGTTCCTACTTTGAGGAGTAGTAATTACAATGTAATGTGTGATTTTCAGAATAAAATGGATGCAAGGGACAACTTAATTTTCCGTTTTCTCATTTTCAAGTACTGACAAACAGGAATCTTAGCACTAAAATAACAAATGATGCATATTAAGTTTTTAATTGATGCTTTATGTATATTTTATAATAATGTCAGAAAGAATGATGCGTAATGTATTAGTCACACAAAAAAAGTATAGTACCAGTACAATAAATCAATGATAAATGAGGCAAGCTTTAATTATGGCCATGCTTCATAAATAGTCTGCTATTTTTAGTCTGCAGGTTTACAGGCGTACAGACAACAACATTGTCAAAACGATCCCGTTAACACAGATCCACAAAAACTACTAAATGCTGTATTACGCTGCCAGACCAGTAGTTGGCGGTCACTTTGTAAAGAAAAACGATCCGCCTATTGACTTAACATGTGATATGCATGCGTATGACGTCACCATTTTCACAAATTCACTTTTTGTAGTTTACACAGAGATAATGACATCATTTTCAAAAACTTGCACTTTGAAAGCGGTTTTCAAAAGTTGGTGTTTACAGTCCTCCCAAACGCCGTGGTCGTGTAAACGAACAGCCTGAACACTGTTCAGAACAAAGTTTTCCGTTTTCAGTTGAAAATGGTTTTGTGAAAGTATGAACGGAAAGTTCATAAAATATTGCAATGTCAGTTTTCCCAATATCGTGCAGCCCTAATGATTACAAAAATTCTACAGTGAAAAAAACAACAAAAAAAACCTCCCAACTGTTGAAGGGGCTCAAGAATGCAAAACATTGTGGTGCTGTTCCTTTCCTGTAGCTCAGTGGTAAGAGAATTGCGTTAACAACGCAAGGTTGTGGGTTCGATCCCAGGGGATTGCACATACCCATGTATAAATGTATAGGATAACGCAATGTAAGTCGCTTTGGATAAAAGCGTCTGCCAAATGCATAAATGTAAATGTAAAATGTAATGCTGTTCATGCCCACTCATCTCCTATATACGACTACCCCATGATGAAGGCAGCATGTTCAGACAACCCACCAATTAATTTAGTACATCCCCATTAATGGGGTTATGTAGCGATTTCTTGTTTTCCTTTTTATTTGGTGTTATGTAGCTGTTTGTGCATGTATAAGATCTGCAGTTACAAAGCTTAAAGTCTCAAACGCAAAGAGATATTCTTTGTAAAAGTTAAGGCTCAGCCACAACTTCCTAAAACGCTTAATTTAAACACGCCCCCACAAATCCACATCAGTGTGTGGGGACAGAGTTTCATAACACCGCCCATAGGTATACGCAAAGAAAGAAGGCGTAACTTTTATTGTAACTGTGTTATTGTTGCAGCCGGCGCCACCATGTCGTGGAGACGCTGTGTTTTTTGTTGCAAAAGCCAAACTACTTTGTTTGGGGTTCTTCATATGACCCCTTTAATAAACCAAAAACTACTGTCAGCTGAATTAGCCACTTCCTGTTTCCTGGGAGGATACTGAATGCATAGCACTGAGCAGTAATACGCAGATAATAAATGATTTACGTCTAATCAAAATTTCATTCAGTAATAGTTCCTAAAGTGTCCAGAAATGGTCACCATTTATTGAGTACTATCAATTGGTATGACTAGTTGGAAATAAATATATGAACGTAGTGGTTCGCATTTCCTTTTCATTATCATCAAGTTTTTCAATTTGACTCTAGTAAACATAATGTGAACCTAAAATGTATTTGCAGGTTGGAAACACACCTCCAGATAGAGCGAGGAGCTGGAGCCGTGGCTCATTCTCTGGGCAAGACCGTCTCTCTGGAGAACGCATTCCTCCAGGTGGATGACGTTGGGATGCTGGCTCTGGATACTGCTCAGGGCCCAGAATTCCCTCAAGGCCAGCTCTACGTTCTCCGGGGAGTGACAGCGAATCTTCTTCACAGCCACACGAGCGCCGGTCTGCCGTACAGCTGCCTCGTATACCACACCGTAACTGCCCCTGCCCACCTCCTGGATCAGCTCGTACTTGGCTTGACTGCTCACCATCCTCTTCTTCCTCACCTGTATTGTGTGGAAGAAAGCCACAATATACAATATACCATGAATGGAGTTACTATAGTATCTGCTGGGAACTCTAAAGCCGCTATTAATGACAAACCTAACTTTGATTAAGGGACTAAGTTTAAAGGTGAAGTGTGTCATTTTGTGCTTAACCTGCATTGCAAGCGTATGGTGTTATTTTAGTATCATATACACGCATGTATTATAGTTTTTGTTCATATTTGGAAATATATTTTTATATTTTCTGTTTTCAATTTAATTGTAACGTTTTTGTAATTTTTTGGTTGTGTGAGTTTTTAAAAAATAGAGTAGGAAAGGGTAGACCTGCTTATTGTCTATGGCCCATTAGTCAAGTCAGCTGTATTTAAACAGCGCATTAACTACAGATTGTTTCAAAGCAGCTTTAAAGTGATAAACAGGAAAAATTATGCATTTTGGCTGCTGTCCAGCTGAAGTCAGTTCAGAGCAGCAAGCAGATGTATTAGGTTTCTCTGAACATAACTTGTTTTACAACAATTAGTCTCAGTCTAAGTCAGACTGTCTGATACATACTGTACTCTAAATTGACAACAATTGCTAATTCCACTCATTTGCTGACCGCTATGCAACTTCTGGGAGTTGAGGTGAAGGTAGGCGAAGAAGTCGTCACAGAATTTGTCAACATTTGTGGGCTAAGGGTTCACAGCCATGCATCTTTGAAAGATATTCAGTTTTGATTGAGTCAATAAATAGCAAAGGATCACCAACATAGCCAACAAGTTATCTCTGGATCATAACTGTAAGCCACTAATTTCTTTATTGTTGAATGTACACTATGCACACTGTTGTGCCATTATTTAAATGAGCTGAAATATTGCAATAGTAGGCCTATCAATTTTCAGCTTTTACGTAAAAGCAAACCATGGTTGGCAAGACTCAGGTGCCTTCTTCTATGTTAATTGGGTGGTGTTTGGCCAGATACATAATGAAAGACTTGTCAATAGTCTGGCTCTTCAAGATAATACAACAGTTGAGTTTATCTCATACTGAAAGAACCAAAACTTATTTGCCACATGACATTTTATCAAGAGTTTATAAAGACAGAAAAATGTTTATTGCCAGGAAATGTTAACAAGGTAAAGAAATCAACATAGAATTATATAAATGAAAAACACAATGTAATATATAGAAAATATGAAGTGTTGCCACATTTGAAAAAAAAAGTATAAATAAAAGACTTGACAGATGGGGAATTTTGGGGAGTCAAAACGGTTTGAAGAGATACTTACTATTTAATTCTCAAATAAAACAAAAAACAGACATTTGTTTAGTAAATGAGTCCATGCCACTTCTTGCATCAATAATGTGTAAGTGCAATTTTCTTTCCTGTGTTGACATTTCCTACTAAAATTCGACAGTAGAGCAGGACATAAGGATCGCAGTTAATGGCAAGTTACCACGACCCATAATTTGCTACTTTGATTACCTTTTATTACTAGTTAGTAAAATGTGGTGTGGGGGAATCAATAAGGCATTTGATAGGACAAAAAAGTACACGCCAGATGTGCAATATGGTGTAACTTAAAACTCGAATTTCTCCAAAAAAAAGCTTTTTTTTCTTGAATCATCCTGGACATAAGTTCCACAAATCTTTAGCATGACAGTCTCTTTAAATGGGATTCACGAACAGTTCAAATCTCTCGCTTTTGTACCGGAGTGACCAGAAACATTTAAAAAACACGCCATTAGTGCAAATGGTAAACAGACTCGACAGCACTGCCAACACGTGTGCGCGCGTCTGTGCGGAAGCAGCTTGACGTGAGGAAACAGCGATCAAAGGGCAAAGCCAATACGCACTTGCACTCACTGTTGAACTATTTGGCCTAGGACAGTGAAGCACATGAGCAGAAATCGTGAGAATACAAACGTTTGTTGTGTTTGTAATGCAGTCATGTGCTTCTGCTGCTGTGTAACAGGCCTGTCGGTTTTGTCTCTTTCGGCCACAGCGCCGCTGTTTTCTCCTCTCCAGCTGGATATCGCTGTCTAAACGTGTTATTACACACTGCAGCTGCCCATCATACGAGAGAACATATGCACGATGCTAATATGTTGCTGTGACAGTAACAGTAAAGGTGTATTTCAATGCAAAACCCTTCCAGTAGCAGCACATGCACCTGCGTAGTAGACCGACACTATATGCTCAGACAAAGAGTCCCGCTACACACACACACACGAACACAAGAAACATTTACCTGTGCACGACCTTATTCCCAATGTAACTGATTTTCCTCAGCTCTGCTTTTCCTGGCAGCCATTATAAGCGCGAGGCCGCCACACACACTCCTCGCCTCTCTCTCTCGCTTTCTCTGTTTTGTGTATGTCCGTGAGCGCGTACCCGTGAGCGCACTCGCGCTCAGTGTAGCGTCCGCGTCGAAGATTTCTAATGCGCGTACCCTTTGCCTGTCTTATAAATTTGGGCAGTGTAGCGAAAGTGAGAAACAACGCCCTCTCTCTCTAATAACATATAATAGCCCTATCTAAGGCTAATATTAAGAATATTCGGTAATTCCTTAAAACTATCAAATAAAGAGCAAGGGGGAAAACACCAGACAACAACATACATTTTAAAAACATATCTACAGCGCCTTTTGACTATTGGCACCCATAGGCTAAATATGATCCAAAAATCCTTTAAAGACAGAAAAATTAAATGTTAAATAAAATGTTTCTTCAAAACATGTGTCTCACAATATTGGCCCCCCATATAAATTTGAGTAAAAATCGAACTGAAATAGCCTTTGTTTAATTCATATTGTAAACTTTTAAGTTTAAGGAAACACCATATGTCTTCTCTGTAACCATTTTATTTTGACAATTTTGTTTTTGTCAGCTCAAAAAGTTAAAGGGACAGTTTAAATAAAATTCTGCTATGGTTGGTTAGTTGGTTGATTGATTGAATGAATGAATGAATGAATGCCATAGGCTATTGTGCCAAAAGTACCAAAGGATGTTATGATTAAAAAAAAAGAAGAAAAAAAAAGTATGACAAAATAAAGGCTTTATTACTATAGTAATAAAATATAAATTATATATAAATTTAAAAGTAATAATAAAAGTAATTATTATAAAGTTTAATAAATTAATTCAAGTTTGGGTTCTGATCTGGTGTAGCTGGTCCACTAGCACTGCTGCTTCCAGCAGTCAGCATCCGATGCAATGCAAAACTTATGCTGGTGACCAACAATGCTGGGTTTTTCAGCAGGGTTTATTCAATTGAGAACCCTGGTGCATACATGATACAACCTCAATTAAATATAGCAATGTTTCTGTAGTAGGCCACTGCTTGGCGTTAGATGGAAATCATCATCCCTGCTCAGTTCAGCCTCAAGTGGTTGAAGTAAAGCATCTGTGCATAGAGCCTCTTATCGAATGTGCAGCCTCCAGTAAAGTCCAATTATCAACCTCCTGCTCCTCTGCGCGGGTTGACAGGATCTTGTCTACAAATGCGTTCACTCTTTCCCAGCAACATGTGACAAATGTTATGTATGCTGACCATTAAGTTGTTTTTGTAGAAGAAAAAAAAAAAATCTAAATTTGAGTCTCAATGTAGTTTATAGCTTTTAGCTCGCTGAGCAGCATCAGACACCTTCATAAAAATCATCCATGTCATGTTGTCATCTGTGTACAATTCTGCAACAAAACAGCGAGATAATTACTGATAAAACAACATTTAACCAGACAAGACTTGTGTTAAGAACGGTAATCTTGGGTGGTGGACTCATTTAAAGTAATATAATCGTCTGGTTTTAGTCAGGTTTCTGTCAAACACAGCACATCTAGGTTATGATCTGTAATTATAATTTACAAAAAGTGCTTTTGAAGAAAGGGATTGATTCAGCAACCCAAGCTTTATCATTTGTTCATCTGTTTATTATTTGTTGAACATCAATTAAAGTGATGGAGGGGACCCAGACCACAGCCAGGGCGATGGCCCACAGTGGAGTCGAGGGAGGGAGAAGCCATGATGGAGACTTGGCTGACGACACCAGGGGAACGACTGATGGAGATGAAGCTGATGGAGGTGGAGAACCAGGTGGAGCTGAAGAGCCGATGAGCCCAAGCAACATCCACGGCTCTGGAGACTGAGGTGGATGGATATGCAGCGAAAAGGTCCAAGGTGGAGCCAGAGAGAAGGCCGAGTCCATGAAATTGGGGGAGTGACATTGCTCACAGCTGATTGGTCCAATTTCAGTATTTCCTCCACAAAAACGAATCACAGTTCTGATATAATTTGCTTGAGATTAAATTTGGCGTGAATGAAAAATCAAGATAACACCACTTGTTAACAATCTTTTTATTGTGCCTTTTTTTTCACTGAAGAAAATAAAGTTTATAGCAGGAATATAACAGATATTGAAAATAAAGAAAATAAAAGCGAGGCTGTAAGTTTCTGATACTTGCTATAAGCCAACAAAACTCATTTAAAAGAATCACCTCCCTCTTAACCACACACACCCAACACCATCACACCGCTTGTGAAAGTAACAAAATACCAACATGATCATAAAAAGACATTTATTCACTAGAAAGCAGTTGTCAACACTGAAAACACATTTTTTTGGGGGCACAACATTCTTTGCATGCTTTGTCACGATAAATTGAAAATGAAATAGTTCTCTCTGAAACCAATTAACATGGATCAATGCAGAAGACGAGCTCCACGCTATTCGTTTGCCATAATGTGGCTACATTCTTTGGTCACTGGAACAAAAACATATTTGTCTTCATCAAACGCACATGAAACACAGTCTTAACCACAGCCTACCACATGCAATGAGAACGCAAGAAGACCAAAGGAAACACTAACTAGACATGAGCAGGGTTTCGTATCTGTGCAGCATTTGGAACCCTGAGCATCAGCAATAATTATAATCATGATAACAACATAAAAAAATCAAGGTCACCAACATTGATTATCCTCTTCATTAGAAACAAACAAGAAATAATTAACATACATTCCTGAGTTGACAATCTCAGATACATTACAGTAAAAAAGATTTTAAAAAAGACAACTTGAACAATATTACAGTTGCAATTGTCTTGTGAGTTGGTCTAAATGTAAACCAAAAATTCAAACACTTGACCGAAACTCACACCTCCAAAATTAAATACATTAAACCTATATAAAAATTAAAATTGAGCACACACACAAACACACGCACACATCACATACACACTTAAACGGACAATGTTCCGGTAACAACGTCCATTTAATACATTTCAACACACCCTGAGGTAGATTTGTATAGATTCAAAACAAGTTACGTATCTTGTTCTCACTTTAAATAAAAGATTAAAAAACAATACAATAAAAATATTGAAATGATAATGTAATATACAATAATGGCATGAACTAAGATTCAATCAGAAAGAAACCTTCACCTCCCTTAAACTGAAAAGTTTTCAACAGGTTGTTCTAGGCAAGACCCATCCACCCAATCCTATTAAACTACTCTAACACCTACTTCCATGCAATAAACTACAGAAACCGAAAGAGAAGTGATGTGCTGATAGTTTTGAGGTTACTAACAAACCATTGTCACATTAAACCATGAGTTCAACGCATGCAGTGATTATTTGAAATGACCATTCCCATTGCGTCTTGTTTAAAATAGAAGATTTTAAACAAGTCAGTTTATTTGCTTTGCTGCAAGCATTATTAATTAATGGTATATTGTTACAAGTTTTTTTCCACTGAGTTTCTGAAAGTTTGAAGACTACGTCAAATATACAAAAAGGCTAAAAGAATTCACAATTCATTATGCTTTCATTTGGCAAAGACAATGCTTTCCTCTAACAGTGAAGCTTGACAACTCAGTTGCTCCCTGTCAAAAAGAGAACAAACTAACTTTTTTTTAAAAGAAAGGCCATAAATAAAATGAGTGCATCACAAAATTATGCTCAGCCTATTTTAAACACGGTGAATAATGGTCCCCGGCTGTCAATCAACTCATTACTACAGTTACAAACATTGTTAGACTATGAAATAATTAGCAAAAGAATTGAGCTCTTGTTGTGACTGAGAGCAAACTGAGTCCATCACAACATCCCATAGTTTGAGGTCAGTTTGTTGCTACAAATAAATAACAATGGTTTGATTTTTTTTTTTTTTTTTTTTTTTACAATTATTATATACAATAAAGTGAGATCAAGGAAGTCATGATCTCCTCTTGGAATAAGCTTTGACAAACCTGGCACATCATTTGAGTATCACTTAACGCTTAGAAAGAAAAAAGATTATCGTTTTTAAAAATTTGCTATTGTCTTGGCTCTAGTTTTCAAGTACCATTTGGGAATTTGGTCGATTTCTTCAGGACATTTTCTAGAATTTCCCAGATTTTTTAAATGAGAGCAAGCCTTGTTACAATTACACAGAATTAAACAATCTAAGAAAGTCACTGTGTCTTTCGCATAGTAACTAACCAGTGACAGTGCAGTTAAAATATTTCCACTCGTGATACAAAGAGACGGATGTATGATCTGCACAAACGCAAGCTTTTAACATTCATTTGGCCTGTGGATTAGAACAATCACAAAGAGTGTCAGACAACATCAGCAAGCAAAAAAAAAAAAAAAAAGGAAATTCAGTATGATTTCTCAAATGTAGTGGTGGATGACAAAGCTAATTTTGTCATCAGAAAGCAAGTGATGATTTGTACTTGAGCACAAAGACAGATATGCATAATATCCAGGCTTATTGCAATTTGTCAACATGATGTGTTTTGATTGTTTCAGTACAAATCTAAGACACTTTGCTAGCTAAGGCAGAAAATGAAAATCTTTCTCTCTAACAGTCTTTCTTCTTACTTTTAGGGCAGATCTCACAAAACCTGTCAAGTACATTAGTTCTGTACTACATTCAAAATTGTACCCAATAATCAAAAAAATGGGATTATCATTTAAGCAAAACATAATTTAAGAATTTTTTTTTATTTTTTTATTTTTTATGTGACAATCAACTTGCATTACTTAAAAATATGAAAAATAAAATACAATTGCAGTATATAAATATGGATTAACTCTAGATAATATTTAGAAAAGGACAAGGAAACATGATTTATAAAATTCCAAATAAGTGTCATGACTTGGACATGTTTTTGTGAGATTTGCCCTCTGAATACATTCATATCATCATCATCCTCCATCTAAAATATCTGGAATTCATCCCAAATCAATTCTGTGAATAGACAGAAGGACCTTGCAAAGCTGAGCTACAGATATTTTTTACGAACATAATGGCTAACATATAAAGATGGATAGGATGGTAATCGTATTTCTTAGTATAACTTTCTATATTCATTTAATCTGGTTTTTAATTTCCTGACTAAAAGTACAAAAGTAAGAGGGGACATTCATTTCTGCTGTTTGAAAAAGAAAAACCTGAGTTAGTTCCAAAAGCAGCTTGACATTTTTTGATTGGTGCTTGTGTTTCCATGACAACCTTCCCCCAACTAATCAGAGCTCTCGGGAGGCAAGGGGGTGTGGCTCATGTCATCATCTTCTCCTGTTGAGGTTGTTGATTTTCCCTGAGATCCTGGTGACAACTGTTGTGCTTTGATTGGACAGTTGGCCACCATGTGGGAGATGCTTTGGCAAAAATGGCACTTTTTAGGCTGAGGTGGTAGTTGGCATTCTTTGGCATGATGATTTGGCCCTCCACAGTTGAAGCATCTGTAAATGGTGCGGGAAAACAAAGGTGTTATTTGCATGAAAGACCACTAGAGGGCAGTCAAATGTTTGAAATCAAGGGTCACTTTGAAAGAATGATCAATCCAGGGTAGGAAATATATGAGAGAGCCAATTAGCATTTAGCATGTGAAGTGTTTATGATTATGAGGCACACATCTTGTTACTTAACGGAACGGAACTGCAATATGACTAGTATGCACAACTTTCTTAAAGTTCAAGATGTTAGTATGCGAGATGTTTTACATGGCATTATTATCCTGTCTTATTTAGATAATGATGTAAAAGGAGAATGACAATGTTTTGTGTACAGCACCATAGAATCCAAGACTGACTTATTAATCCTTATGTTCAGCAGAAATGACAAAAAAAAAAAGAAAAAGAAAAAGTGAACAGTAAAGATGAATGGGGATGGACACAACTGAGCTCCAAAAAGGATTATGACTATCTTCTTATTCTACTTATGATTATTCTTCTTATGATTGATGATGATGATGACTAATAATATTAATAATAATAATAAAAATAAACAACTTTAGTATAACTTGTTCACGATTTTCTTAAATATATAAATACATTCGAGTTTAGTATGACAGCTTACTCACGTCTTATTTACAAGTGACTTAATGATTTGAAGAATGAATTGAAATGAAGTGACAAACAAACAAATAAATAAATATGAGTTTAATATGTTAACTTATTTACGAGTCACTTAAGAAATAAATAGAAGAATACATTTGAGGATACAGTTTAGTATGATAACTTATTCACAACCTATTTACGACTCACTTAAACAAACAAACAAAACAAATAAATAAATAAATATAAGTTAAATATGATAACATATGATGAGTCACTTAATAAATAAATAAAAAGAGTAAATTTGAGTTCAGTATTATATGGTTTACTTAAAATATAAAAGTAAATAAGTACTAAGAGTTTAGTATGATACCTTATTCACAACCTATTTTCAATTCACATTAAAAAAAGTTTAGTATGATGACTTATTCAATTATTTAGGAGTCGTTTAATAAAAATAAAAAAATACATTTGAGTTCAATATTAAATGGTTTACTAAAAATATAAAAGTACATAAAAATAAATTTGAGTTTAGTATGATAACTTATTCACAACTTATTTACGAGTCGTTTAATAAAAAAATATATACATTTGAGTTCAATATTATATGGTTTACTAAAAAATATAAAAGTAAATAAAAATAAATTTGAGTTTAGTATGATAACTTATTCACAACTTATTTACTATTCACATAAATAAATAAAAATGAATTAAATTGATTTGAGTTTAGTATGACTTATTCACAACTCATTAACTCTCCAGATAAATAAATAAACACATTTGAAGTAAGTACGATAACTTATTCACAGTTCACATAAAATATTAACAAATACACAAATAAACAATCAAATAAAAGTTTACATGATTGGCGCTATATTCCAAGTCATCTGAAGCTGTACAGAGCTGTATTAGTGGAGTTTACAATAACTTTTTATGTATATATATTTTTTATAATATTTTAAATATAATGAATAAATAATGATTTGTTCACATGATTTGTGCTACATTCCAAGTCTTCTAAAGCAAAGTGGAGTTTAGCACGATACTCCAGTGTCACCTAAAAATATAACCATTTCCATTTTTGGTTTGGCTTTTCATTTAAATGAAAACTTCCTGTGCATTTAAGTCCATCAGTCTCCCTGCAGCAGAACTGAGGGGGGGAGGTATTGATCGGCCAGAGGAAGGTGGTGTGCTTCGGAGGAGGTTGGGCATCTCTTTGGCTCTTTGTTTCAATATGCAGCATGACCTTTGCACTTTGATCCCTGCTCTCTCCTGCCCACCCCCACCCGGTTCACATACATCACACCTCAGGGTTGCCATGGCAGCATTCACCTCTGACCTTTCTCAGGCACCTACATCTGTTATTAATTAAAAGGGCAGGATCTGATCCTCCATCAGGAGCAACAGACAGAGAGAAAGATGGAGTAGCAATGATAAGCAGCAGGAGAAAGTACATTTTACTAAATGGGAAATTGTCATGTTGAATTTGCTCTCGTAGAAATGACAGGACTGTCACTACAGCAACAATGCACTGCTGCGTAACTGAGCTTATGACACTGTCATTCATGCGCTATTGTCAAAACTGCAATCGCTTTGATGGGTTCAGATCCACACTCAACCCACCACTGTGATTAGATACAGCTGAGGATTGTGGGAGGTGCTTATCAATAACCTGCAGTTGTGCTGTGGGGGGTGGGTGACTGTGTGCCTAAATTCTGAGCTATGAGATTTTAAACAACCTATTGATTCAGCAGGTCAAGTCACCAATGCACAGGGTGTTGGAAGGAAATGCTCTTCGAGATACTGTGTCAGTGCAATTCAAAAGCAACATCCTGAACATATACATATATATATATATATATATATATATATATATATATATATATATATATATATATATATATATATATATATGTGTGTGTGTGTATAAAACATATATATGTGTATGTAGGTGGGGTAAGGGTGAGGGTAGTTTAGTACAATATTTAGACAAATCTGAAAAAAAGCAGAACCAACATCCTAACAGGTGAAAGAACATGACATGGGATTTTGCCCCAAAATGTCAAGAAATAGGTACAAAATAAAATAAACAAATATATATATATATATTATTTTTTATTTAAAAAAAAAAAAAAAAAAAATTTATTACCCATTTCTTGGCATTTTGGGGCAAAATGCCGTGCCATGGTCATGTTCTTTCACCTGTTAGGATGTTGGTTCTGCTTTTTTCAAGCAGAAAATAAGCTTAAATAAGTAATAAAAAAATTTTATTACAAAATAAAATAAACAAATATAATATAATATAATATAATATAATATATATATACACAGTAGTATTTGTTTATTTTGTAATACATTTTTTTATTATTTATTTTATTTTGTACCTATTTCTTGGCATCTCATATATATATATATATATATAATATAAAAAAAAAATCTGGGGGTACACACATCATGGGTAATATAGCCTACACACACACACACACTTTACCCATTGATTTTGTGAAATATTACATTCTATATTTGAGAGTTTAACCTTGGCATTGACCGTACCTAGGAGAAGGACTGGTAAAAGCATGAATGTGAAAAGACTCAATTCTCAGATTGAAGAATTCTGTATTCATGTACTTCATGAAGCATTCATCACATAGTGTAAGTGAAAATGTTGTAGAACAGAACAGACAGCACTAACCGATCTCCTTTTGAACGGCGTTTTTGGGCACCCTTGGGTTTTTTCTCGCTGCCTACGCATTGTGCCCCGTCTGGCCCCGTCACCCACAAGGACTCCAGACCCTTAGATGATCTTTTGAAGGTGAACTCCACAGCTTCCCCTTCCTTCAGACTGCGGAAGCCCTCCATATGAAGCTTGCTCTGCAGAGATATAATAGAAACACTGCTTTAGATGCTTGGATCATATGTATATTATGAAACTGCTGATTTATCTTTTTTAAACAAATGCTTAATAAATAATAAATTAATATTTAATATTTATTATAAATTGAAATAGTTTTATTTAAAAAGGGTTGGTAATCATTTGTGTCTATTTATAAACATACATATAATTTATTTATTTACATGAATATTAGAGTTGGGTATCATTTGAATTTTCGCAATTTCGATTTCGATTCCAATTCTGATTCTGCTTATTGATTTCGATTCTTATCGATTCCCATATGGTTTTGATTCCAATATAAAAAAAAATATATAAAAAAAGTCAAATATTTAGATATCAAACATATTTATTCTGTCTTTTTGCAAAACATTCTGTTGCAGCTGAAAAATATGAACAACTGACGCCACCCACACTGCTGAAAGCTGCGTTTAGATGAATATATAAATATCTCCAGCACGCTTTCCTCTCAATAACAGAATACACAACAAAATTGAGAAAACAGCAAGCGTTTTTTTAATAAAGCATTAGAAAAGCATCTGATCATAGCAACATGGATATGTTTGCTCAAGCTCTGCAATTCGGCATTCTAGTAGTAACATCACATTTATTTATATAGCCCTTTATACAATATATTGTTTAAAATCAAGCAGCTTTACCCTATTAAGCATGATAAACAGTGAGTGTCTCATTTCATCAGAAGTAGCCTACAACTTCATTTTCTACAATAAAGCAGCTCTGCAGTGTGTTCATGTTTTCACTCGCGGATGTCTGACATCGGAGGAGTAAACAGGAGAAATGAACCGGAAAAGATTTCCACGTGAAAGAAGGTGGAGCCTCCTCACACACCTACCTATTATGTAATCGCCACGGACCAATGGTAGTACAAAGGTGTTCATCAGCCGTTTTTTTTTTTTCGGAAAGTTTGCTTTGTCTAGCTGTATTGAACTCCCAAAACGAACTCCAAACCAAGTTTATTTTGTACGAAATGACGTTACAGCAGTTTGTTCTTCGATTTCACTTGAATTATATCGGGGCCTTTATTAGGCTGCTGTCACTTTAAGACCTAATGCACCGATCCATTTTTTGTAACTGTTTACATTCACTTAAGACATAACCAACGAGGACGTTTTGACATCATTTTGTGTTTGTCCGTTCAAATTCAAGAAGACTTGTGGATGTGCCCAGCACAGAAAACAGCTTGAATGGTTTAAAACCACATTAAAATAAAGCAAACAGGAATCGAAAAGAGGAATATTTTTATTTTATTTTATAACAAATATCTGATTATCCGATTCCAGAATTGGAATACATTTTCGAGTCCCAAGCCTATATACACATTTTTATGATTACCAGCCCCTCCTCTTGCCAAATTATAATTTAATACAAATTTGATATAAAAATAAAATGATATACAAATATTCATGCAAATATGCAGTTTTTAAAGATATTTTTTTATGCCATGTAAGAAATTATATGTAATAAATTATTTTGAACTCTCAGGTCTCAATTGCTTGATTGCTTTGAAAAATGTAAACTATCACCCAGCTCTATCATGCTAAATGTAGTATATCACTTTGTTGTTGCATATTGCTTTTGTGTGCCATCCAGTTCGGGGCAATGAAAAAATATTATTTTGCATTTATCATTTTAATTTTGTTAAAAGCCTTTTTAACTTTTGGAAGTATAGTCATATAAAAAGTTGAAAATTAAACATGATAATTACTTCAGATTTTTCACACTGTATGTGGAAGATCAAGTCTGCTCTGTTGTATACTGCACATTTTAGCAAAATTCCCACTTTCAGCATGCCATCTCAACAAAATAAGTTTAACTAAGCCACACTGAATAGTCAATTCACTTCAGCATTAACCTTTCTCGCAAAGCTGTGCAATTCTGTAAGAACCAGTAAAAACCCAATCTTCCCTGCCCCCAACAATGTTGCTACTTGCTACATCCCCTTTCACTCTGGCAGCGACACAACAACCTCTTCATATAACACTCAGTTCAAAACGGCTTTTTCATCTGGTCTCACCACCAATTAACTTTGAAGATCTGTGTCCATCAATGGCTGCATCCAAAACTGAAGACTCAAACCAGCAGCCTACATGCAGAATATTGTAAGATATCATAGCTAGCGAAAGATACATCTCTGCTTTCAAAATTCAACCAGACAATAGCATCATAGGAGACTGGATGTTACTCAAACATCACATTTGCACCTTTATTGTTTCTCTAGAAAAAGCAATGAACGTGCGGCTATTGAAATGACTGGGATGGGCAGATGAGCTTTCCCAAAATAACGCCATCTGGTTAAATCTCACCCTGGCCATCAAGCTCTGGGTTTGCTATGGGAAAAGGTGGGGGAAGCTCGCATTCCTGAGATACTTGCTCTACAGATGCATGGAAATGGGGCTTGAGAAAGGATCTACCTTTAACAACAACCTTCTTGCTTGTACTCTTAACAAACAAAAACTTGGAGACCAAATATCGGACACGTTGGTGTATGTGTGAGATCATGGTATCAAGTTGATGTATGCATTGTGTTTAGAGAATAATTGGTCACACTTTATATTAGGTGTCTTTAACTACTATGTACTTACATAAAAAAAACAAGTAAAATGTATTGTGTTCATGTTGTATTGCAAAACACTTGCTGCTGTTGAGGTGGGACACGGGTAAGGTTAGGGACAGGTTTGGTGTTATAGGTATAGGTTTAAGGGTGGGTTAAGAGGTAGGGGAAAGGGTCAACAGTGTAATTACATATGTAATTAAATGCAGGTATTTTTTAAATAAATACATTTAATAAATAAAAGTACAATGTAAAAGTACACACTAAGTGCATTGTATCAAATAATTCATTTAAATGTTAGTACATAGTGTTAAATATACCTAATATAAAGTGGGACTGGAGTATTTACCTAAGTTGGTAGTGTTGGTTCTGTACCTTAAAATATGTCCTTATATTAAAATTGCTTATCTTCTCGCGAGGACATGCTTTAAGAGAATGTTTTTAGTGTTTTACCCATTAAACTCTTAATGGTCTGTAATAAATTCCACACATTCTCTCTAAGAGCAAAACACCAGGCTGCTCCTCTTGTTTATTTTGGCAACATTTTATTACAATAGTAGTTGTGTGTTTTGGGGCAGTTCGGAAATGAAATGTCCGGTGAGTGGCGCAACAAGGTTAATGTTCAATCGCATTTGTAAATAATGCACCACCTACACTAAACCCAACCAAAACCTAACCAATAGTGTTAACAAAAGAGAGATAAAAACGCATTTGCTAATGTAACCATGCCGTTTTAGCTTGATTCTACAAGTCTGAGCTCTTTTATCAAGTTGCATGACTTGTGTCTCAATGCTGAGCTACCGAGCAAGATTACTATGTCATAAAAGCCATACGTTGGAGCCCGTTATGTGATTGGTCTATACAAATCATACACTAAAAGCATTTTGAGATCACAACATAGTATTGGTATTACAACTCAACAGGATTTTTAAAATATAGCACTTTGTGTGAATCACTGTAGCCAATATGAGTGATTTTAGATTTAAGATATTCACCGTGGTTTCATTTTTGGACTGTTTGTCTTTATTTAAAAGATGGTATGAAGGAAAGTCGGACATGGAACATGGACACGCTGCAGACCGGACTTGAACCTGTGTCCCTGTGAGAAAGCTCAGACACGAATGACAAGAAACAGCATCTTTTTGGGACAGTTTGAGCTACAGGAATTCACCCAACTCTACCAGAACTAAATCACTTTTGTTCTGCAAAATATTTCAGCGCCAATCCTTGGAAGTAATGTAAAAGCACAGGCCTGCAAGTCAAATTGAGACAAAGGATATATGTGACCAAGGAACCAAGTGAAAATGAGTCTTTATTAATTGATAATCTGCCCCTTTAATCATAATTTGTGTGAAAAGGAATAAAAATGGTTGTCGTTGTTGTTGTTGTTTTTTATTGCAAATAGTGTTCATTTTAGCTGGAAACTGCGATGAAGTGTTTGTAGATGTGTTTTGGGAGTTTTGCAGGACATTATGAGGTAGAGGCACATTTTCTGTTGGGAGGAAAAAAGCTAGGCTGTTTAACTTCTTTAAAATGTAGTTTGTTAAAAGGCTGCCTATTTCAATGTAGCAATTCCCAATACTGCTAGCTACACCAGGTGAGACGTCCACAGTGGTCCACGCTTTGGCTTTCACATGATGTCAGTATTGGCTCTGACACTCTCTCACACAGGAGGGGGTCGCTGAAGAAGGAATCAGGCCCAACCCCCGCCAAAGCTTCCTGAAACCATCCACGGCTCTATCCTTTGACCTTCTCTACCACTCACCCTCCTCTTTTACTACAGAGGGTTTTTTTTGTCAATGAATTTAGCTAACAACCCCCTCCCCCAAAATACTCTCTCCCTGCCCCCCTTTTTCCAATCTCTTGGTCTCCATTCCCAACATTCTCTTTCAACTATTTTTCACCATTAATTATGAAATCTCTCTCCACTGACCCCTCTTTTTGGTCATCCTCGCACACAAACACCATTCATTCAGTGATTCAAAGATTTAAGGAAGGCAGGATTTCCTTCTGATGGTTTGACAATGACAGCCATTGTCTTTTTTTAACCTGGTAGGTCTCATGGCAGTTATTCTACTCTGAGCATTATCAATACATCCACAGAAAGAGATTATTAAAACCAAACCACCCAAAAATGTATGGAAATCTTTCTCCAAGCAAACAAGGTCAAATTCTCACTGCATTTGTTCTGAAGTGTTGGCCGCAGTTAACCTGCATTTCAATAGTGAATAAAGGGACAGTTGACCCCAAAATGAAAATTCTATCATTTTACTCATCCTCATGTTGTTCCAATCATATATGACTTTTTTCTTCCATAGAAAACAGATAGACGATTTTCTGGATCCATCTGACTTTCATTGTATAAACAAAAAGATTTAAAAGATTTTTAAAAAGTACAATTGTTTTCTGTGTTTTGAAGAAGAAAGGACATTTTACATGTACTGAATGACATGAGGATAATTATGACAGAATTTTTATTTTGGGAGAAATATTGCTTTAAGGAGTTGTGCTATGCATTCATTGATTTATCAGCCGATTCATTGGTGGCTATATATGAATATACAGAAGATATATCTGGCAATTTTTGTTTTAATAAGCAATAAGCGACAACTATGCCCATTTGGCTGGCGTCACTTTTTCGTCACTTTCAACCATGCTTCAATATCCGACGCACAAAGCACCCTTTAGCGTCCATATGAGACGCATAACCCTACCACATACCTAAACCTACCCATAACCGAAGCGTCACATATGGACGCTAAAGGGTGCTTTGTGCGTCAGATATTGAAGCATGGTTGAAAGTGACGAAAAAGTGACGATTTGGGGTGAGAATGTGTTGTTTATGAAGACTTACACAAAACCTTGATGTGAGGTTTACATAAACACACAAAAAAGGGGAAAACAGATTGTCTGATTTAATCATTAGGCTATTTATGATTTAAAATATTGATTTGCTTCCAATTAATGTAATTCTCTAAAATGTGCAGTTTGCTAGATTAAATTAGGCAAGTCGAATGTGAACCAATCAAGTACTCAAATAATTTTTTGATGTTGACACAACTGAAACTGTAGCATGTTTTACATGTACAAATTATGTGCGTGTTAATTGATTCATGTAGAACCGATGTACATGATAAAATCATGTAAATCCAACACACGTTTTTTTTTTTGTATATGATGTGAAAAACAGTCTTGAATGCTCCCTGCATTCAAATCACTTAAATAAATCAACATAACTTAATGCATTTACACTTTCAGGACATTTTTTAAAAGGCATAATTCACCCAAAATGTATTTATTCACACTAATTTTGTTCAAAATCTGTATGATTTTCGTTGATAATTTTATAAATGTCCCCACACAATGGAAGTTAATGGTAACCAAAACTGAAAGTCATACAAGTTTGGAATGACATGAGGGTGAGTAAATGATGACAATTATCAGTTTTTGTTTAAAAGTTATGGTTGTTCCCATCACAGTTTTACGTCCTAATGTGCAGTCCATCAACTTACAGGTGATGTATGCTAAGCCCTAACACCCTCTGTTTAGCCTCCCAGACAGCCAGTCTGGAGGTAACCGAAGACCTCTTACTTAGAGAGACAGAGAGATCACTTGACACTATGTGTAGGGCTGCTTGCCCGTAAGATGCTCTAATCTCTGGGTAATTTTACACAATGACCTCAAGTCATGAGGCAGCAGCTCATTTGGCTCGGGGCGATAGGTGATCCACTGTTTGCCGACTTGCTGGTTGTTCTGTGGCAATAGCTTGTTAAATTATTGCTGAGTGAGAAGGTAAGTGTTCAGGACTGGAGACAGTAAACTCAACAGGATTTTTAAAATATAGCACTTTGTGTGAATCACTGTAGCCAATATGAGTGATTTTAGATCTAAGATATTCACCGTGGTTTCATTTTTGGGCTGTTTGTCTTTATTTAAAAGACGATATAAAGGAAAGTTGGACATGGAACATGGACATGCTGCAGACCGGACTTGAACCTGTGTCCCTGTGAGAAAGCTCAGACACGAATGACAAGAAACAGCATCTTTTTGGGACAGTTTGAGCTACAGGAATTCACCCAACTCTACCAGAACTAAATCACTTTTGTTTTGCAAAATATTTCAGCGCCAATCCTTGGAAGTAATGTAAAAGCACAGGCCTGCAAGTCAAATTGAGACAAAGGATATATGTGACCCTGGATCACAAAACCAGTCACATGTCGCACGGGTATATTTGTGGCAATAGCCAACAATACATTATATGGGTCAAAATTATCGATTTTTCTTTTATGCCAAAAATCATGAGGATATTAAGTAAAGATCATGTTCCATGAATATATTAGTAAATTTCCTACCGTAAATATATAAAACATTTATTTTTGTGAGTGAATGCAGCACAATTGCGAACATAAATTGACAACTTTAAAGGCAATTTTCTCAATGTTTCGATTTTTTTGCACGCTCAGATTCCAGATTTTCAATAGTTGTATCTCAGCCAAATATTGTCCTATCCTAACAAACCATACATTAATGGAAAGCTTATTTATTCAGCTTTCAGATGATATATATCTCAATTTAAAAAAAATGTACCCATGTGACTGGTTTTGTGGTCCAGGGTCACATAAACATTGTAAACAGAGAGGTTAGTGTCACTGGTAAAGTATGCACATATTTTATATTAAATTGCACTTATAAATATAGCATTGATTCGTTTCAATGGCTTAATAATTTGGCATATTTTAAAACCTGATTTAAAAAAAAAAAGAATAATACAATCAGATAGTGCTTTCGGACCCTTCCAATTCTCATAAAAAGCAATTACAATTACAATCATATCACAGTCTAAACCTCCAAACGCCACCAGAAATGTGAAAAATTCCCAAATGTCCAAATAAATTAAATCACTCAAAATAAAAACTACAACATCTTTATGTTAAAAAAAATAAAGGTCCCAATTAGAGCCAAAACAAGAGCTTTAAAGTCCTATGTCAAATAAAAGATGCCTTTTAAACTAATAACTTATTGTCCACTACACACAGAACATCCAGCAGAGACCATGCACGACTTAAATCACCACACAGCCAACTGAAGAACCCTATAAAGCGAAAAAAGGTTGCTGATAAAAAGAGGTTTCTTTGCTGAACGAACGAAGAACCTTTATTTTAAAGAATGCAGGTTTTGATAGCCTATCGAATATTTAGGCGTTAGTGTCCGTGCATCAACACCAAACACTAAATTAAAGCTTTATAAATGGTGCAAGCTAATTATAAATGTAGCCTACTATTACTGAACATATTTAGTTTAGGCTATTATAGTAACCAGAGTTTTTGTCGTTTAAACCATGAGAAAATAAAGCTATGATAAGGGACAGAGGAAGGCCTTAGGCTATCAGGTCCGGTCCATAAAAACGGCAGGATTTATTTGCTCTCACCTGATGGACGAACACATCCACGGGTGGGTCCAGACAGATGTCCTCACGATGGGTCATGGACAGGAAGCCGAAGCCCATCCGCACGTTAAACCATTTGCAGACCCCAGCGCCACGGAACGAGCCCGAGTCTTCCTCGGAGCTCGCGGCTTCCTCCTCCTCTGTCTTTGCACAGCCCCCTTCATAAAAGCACAAAAACAAGAATCTCAACTAACTTTACAAACACAAATATCTCGATATCGAAAGTGGACAAAAATAAATCAACAAAATAAATCAGTAGGCTAAGCTCTAACTTTGCTGTTTCGACATAGAGAATTCATGACGCTTGGCGTGAAAATGCCAGAAGAATGCCTAGGCTGCGTGCGAAACGTGAGTGAATGAAATGCGTCTCGAAATGGATTTGTCCTTGCGAATACATTTACTTTCTCTTTGTTCAGTACTTATTTTACACTATATAAACCAAAACAACGTTTGTAACTCAAATAAATATGTCATTTGTAATTAGAGTATAGAGTAGGCTATCAATAGCCAACTTCAACAGGTAACTTCAACAATTTTCTTAGATTATTTCTTTACACATTTTGTTAATAGCAATGAGAGTGAAAACGCAATAGTTCATTAAATTTCCCTCAAGAAATATATGCATTTATGTTTTAAATTACAATCATCACTAAATCTGGGAAATGCAAATTCCAAAATAGGGAATATTGTAGTCAGGCCATGAGAAACCTGAATAGGCCTATGGGTATATTTTTTCATATGTGTCACCAGTGATTTAGCAGTATGAACTCGTCACATAGACCTATTGTAAAAGATTCTCAAACGACATTATTTTTTGAATCAAAAATTAATATTTCATCAAGCTCCCTTAAAGTACTCTTTTTATCATTAAATTATAGGCTACACAAGGCTAAAATAGCTGAAAGTTGATTCATCAATGCGCGTTCTCGTGCACTCTCAGTAATCAATCATAAGCACAAATATGTACCCGCTCACCTGTGTAATATTGCTCATAAACCGAGCCCATTTCACCCATCTCGCCCATCAATCTCCAAATAAATCCCGTGTAGCTACTGAAAAAGCTTCAGACTTTCCTCCACATTGCAAAACTCCAACTCAAACTAAATAATACTACTTTACCGATGCCAGAAGAAACGAACAAACAAAAGATTTGGGGTATACATTTTAGCGGTAACGACGCGAAAATGTCAGGGCTTCTGGGAAGAGCCCTTTGTAAAGATCCCCAAATCTGAAAGACAATGCAGAAGATCCGTCCCACCCCCTCTTCTTTATTCCACTCTCTCTTCACTGACCCCCCACTGGAAGATCACCCACGACCTCACCTTCAGCCATGTCTCCAGGATGTCTTCAACCTCTTCTTGGTTCACACCACGGAAAAAGATCATAAAACAGTGGTCAGTGTTAATTCCTGAGTGAATCATATAGGACACGGGTCACTGTAGCATCTCCTCTATTAGGCTAGCCTCCCTCAGTTTTAGGTCAAGTCTACGTGAGCTCAACTTGAGCTGATGAATTGCACATTTCTGCAGCGGTAGGGTCCAAATTCGCCAATGAGCCAATCACAGATTGAGAACAAGTAAGCTTGGGGAATAGGAAGTGGCCTCCCCTCTTAAACCTATGAAATGACCCTCAACATGCTGACACACACATAGTGGATAGACATTGGGACAGCAATAAAAGCCTGACCACTTTCTTCATAAATAAAGTATTGATTTGTTGCATAAGACATTTGTTCTCACATCCATCTTAAAAAATTATGTGTTCTTCGAAAACATTATATTTTTTAATATTGTGTTAGCCTATTCTAATATTTAACAGGTCAATGTTACTTATGATAATTATCTCTACAAAACACAGTAGGTATATACTGTACTTTTTTCCTAGTTATTAATGTGTGTGTGGGGGGATCAGAACGTGAAATATTTTAAATGAAATAGCCTATAAATGAAAATAACATAAGACATTTGTGCGTCTTAATCAAAGACTGCATTTTTCCTTAAATAGGCCTTAAAGTGTATTTCGGAATGTTTCACAAATAATACACTTAATAAAGTGTATTTAATTTTTTTTTAAATCAATGCACACAAAATGCATAAGGCTACTTGCAGGGTTCTGTCTGTGTAACTTGTCACTTTTTTGTATTCAAATGGCAAAATATGAAATAAACTCATCAATTAATATGTCTCTGTAGCTAATGACGTTGACAGACTAAGTTGAAAGATGACAGAAGTTCTGGTCTGAGCTTCATGAAGCGCACATGTTCGCAGTGTCTTATTGTTCTCACACCTCAAGCAGAGATCACAAAAGAGAACAATGAGACACTGAGCCGTGTAAATGCTATTTAATTGATCACTGACGCCAGCGCGTAATGAATGTGAATTGCGTCAAGTGTTTCACACACACAGCAATTTACAGCTACATGCATCTGCATAATTCCTTCAAGCATGGAGGGAAATATATTTAATATCAAAAAGCATCACAGCATGACCGAATGACTAAATTACAAATTTATGCTCCATATATTTTCATACTGGAGATATCCATTTTATGCGTATTGCATACATTAGCTACACATTATGTCTGTTTCAACAGTATTTTAATTTATTCGTCAGGTATTTTAGAATGCTCTATGACTATCATACATTTCTCACCTGTGTGATTCAGATGCGGATTCGCCGGGGGCATCTTGATATGAAAATCTTTAAGTTTCTCTCTGTTGTTTAATCTAGTAATGTGGATTGGACACCAGCCTTGCGAAAACCTAAAAGCCTTCCAACTACCCCCTCCTCCTCCTCGAAGGCATTTTATAGGCTATAGGCCGAGCGTGTGTGAATGAATGAGGAGCAATGAGTCAGTCAGGGCTCCTGCTGTGGCTCTGCTCTGATGACTGTATTTGGATTGTCATGCGTCCCGTCACCCACAAACACAATTAAAGCCGCATCCACTTTCCAATTAAATATTCATGCAAGATTCTTGGATGGCGTTCATCTGCTTCCCAGACGCACTCTCAACAAGAGCACAGGTTGCTGACTCACGTCGAAGGAAACAGTGCAGCACCTGTTAGATGAGTTAGTCACGAAGCTTTACATAATGAAACATTCCGAACAGAACCAGTAGAACTCTTCATAATTGGCATATGACTCGGTGGATCACAAGTACGCATTCATTAAATGTCAATCAAACGTGCAGCTGGATCTCTGGCTCTGCTTGGATTGCTAATGGCCTTCAAGCGGACTACTTACTGCGCATTATTAAAAATAACGAAATATGGATAAAAAAAAGCAAAAAAGAATGCAGCATGTAAGCATATAAAACAGTCACATTAAATTTAAGGCACATTTTTCATGGTGTCTGGTTATCTCTTCTTCTTTTTTTTTTTTTTTCTTAATCAATTTGTGTGTATAAACGTTAAGGAAAAATACTGAAAACCACGAGGAAACATAAAAAAAGAAGAAGAGACAAACAAACATTGTTCGCACCGGAAATCAAAGCACATTGTATTGTATGTAATTCGATTGTGTTGGCAAAAGTCCTTGCAAAGATGAATGATGTCTCCAGATATGATATCTGGACACTGAATGAAACAAGAATAAACTTAGTAAGGTCATGTGATAAAATAATGTCACGCCTTATTAAAATATAATACAAATACAGTGATAGCCTATGACATATATGTTAGGATATTGTATGACAGAAAGACTCTCTTCTTATCAACTCTAAATTATAAATTATCTAAGTATATTTAAATGTATTAAATACAAGGCATACAAATACCCATACCATCTTCCTACTAATTTTAGGTTTAGGCTACTGTAAGTAGTTAAAGTAACCATGCTATATGAATATTGTTGCATTTTCCTAAAGGTAACATAACAACATCATGATAAAGCATCTAGCTGAATTCATGCTTCCCATAATGAGGACTAAAAGATTACTATGGAGATATCCTTAGTAACCAATGTCCTTGACTCAATCTATGAACCAGAGGGGTATCCTGGAGGTGACCCATGTCAAGCAGAGCGGACTGAGTACAATGGATCTGGCACGTGCTTGGAACACCCCTCTTTATCTCTCCTCAACACACAATGAAGGATGGATTCAGTACATTACATTTCTAGATGTTTATTTACATTACATGTTTTATTTAAAGATATTCTGCAATGTGTAGAAATGAATAATGATTATAATGACCTCTATAATGACCTTTTTTGGAACATTTGAGAAATTTAATAAGACTACACGCAATATATATATCGTTTAAAAACGATTCATTTGTCTAATGTTGCCACATTTGCAATTATATGCATGGAAAGCTTGAGAATCAGGGTCATATCCCAATGGGAAAGATGTCAGTTCAGTTCTTTCTCAACGACCTCAGGGAATCGGTGGATAATCAATACCTGGAAAGCAAGTGTGAAACCGTGGAACGGCCAGTAACATCTAGGATCTGATTTCAGTGATCTTCTCAGGCTGTGAGTCATGACAATGAAGAATGAGACTCGTCCTCTGACTCACCATCAGAAACTAGAGAACTGAAGCAATACAGGTCAAGGTTTTTTTTATTTTTTTTATTCCTGTATCTGTCATTTTCACCTCTTTCTTTTGCATTAGCAGAACAAGGTGAAAACATTTTGTTAGTGTGTGCAGACTAAATATTAGCAACGGGTGATACCGTTTCAGCACCATGGACAGCTCATTACGTCTCTCTGAAACTTACTGTAAGTTAAGAAATGTCTTGTGTATTAGTTATTTAAAATCTCTTAAGAACCAACCACCAGACTAGAGAAGACTGGGAATGTAGACATGTAATATATTTATCCACAACCTCACTTCTGATAAATTTTTTTTCCTTGTGTTGAATCGAGGATTCAACATGAGGATTCACTCAAGGATTGTGCTGTACTACTCTTAAGTCACTTTTGATAAAAGTTTCTGCTAAGTGAACCAATGAAAATGTTAATGCTTGAAGATTAGACATGCTGGTTCAACTATTTGAGAACATTGTGAAAAATCAGCAAGGATAAAATGCCAGGTTGGGTTACAAAAGGTTAAATTGAATCTTTAGGTAGGCTTTCAAAAGTGAAATAATAGTGAAATGAATTGTTTCCCCTTTCTTTGAACATCAATATGGGAAAATACTATATGGAATATGGATGAAACATGCCAGAGTCAGAGCGTTGGTCTTAGATAAGCACTGTAATCAGTAAATGAAAAATCAGCATTTCCTGGGGGAGTTAGGGTTACTGGTAAATCAAGAGTTAAATTCCAACACATATTACAAACATATCAGAGAAACTGGCGATGAGATTTATTCTAGCGCTTTAACATTGACATTCTATGTCTGTTGGGTTGTGTTGTGAGTTTTTGTTCCAGTTCAAATCACAGGTAACTGACTTGACTGCCCTCTGGTGGATGCAATGTGAAGATGATCAGCAAACACTAAAGACCAGATTAACTTTAGGTGACATCAAGGGTGCTTCTCAATACTCAAATGGATGTTTCCTCGTTTTCTCGCTCCTCCACCCTCCGGCCTGTGACCCAGAAACCGATTCAAGTTCTCAACATCTCAGTTCTCTAAGGCTGCGTTTAAAGGGGTGGTTGATTATGATTTCACTTTTTTAACTTTAATTAGTGTGTAATGTTGCTGTTCGAGCATAAACAACATCTGCAAAGTTACAACACTCAAAGTTCAAAGCAAAGGAAGAAATAGCTATTTAAGGACTACAACAAACGGCTAGTAGGGACTACATGACATTCCTCCAGGGTTTGTGACATCACCAACCCTAGAAATGACATAAACACCACCCCCAGAACATGATTTATATATTATCAAAACATAATATGCTAATCAATGACTAGAAGATAACTACACATAAGCCACAAATTCATCAACTAACCATTCAGAAATGTCCTGTTGCATTCTACATGTTGTTACTTCTTCTTGAGTCTCGTCTCCAATGTCTGAATCCGGTTTGAACATAAAAGGCATTGACATTTTCAGTGCATGACTGTGTGAGTGCAAGCTGTTGAAGCTCCGCCCCCTGTGCTGGGAGCAGCAGCTCATTTGCATTTAAAGGAACAGACAAAAAATGGTGCGTTTTTGCTCACCCTCAAAAAGTGACAATTTTAACATGCTATATAAAAATATCTGTGGGGTATTTTGAGCTAAAACTTCACATACACACTCTGGGGACATCAAAGAGTTATTTTACATCTTGTGGAAAGGGCATTATACCACCCCTTTAAGTCAAATTTTCTATGCCCTTCCCTCACATACTTCCCTCCATCACGTACACTCGGATGTAGCCTACATCATTGCTTGTTTGATTGTTTTTTAATAAAAACAAAACATTGTACAAGGGAGTACATAACCAAACATGTCATTAATAAATAAATGAGAGGCATGTATTTCACAGAAAAAAATAAAATAAAATTGTAGGCTCTTAAAAAGCTCTATAGTTTTATTTGCTTTTAACTTTTGGATATTGTTTCCAAATAGTCCTATAATTTAACATCAATTTCAAATAGTTAAAAAATGTCCTTCCATTTAATGAATAGGTTTTGTTTTCTTTGTTGTTTTTTTTACAGCTTCTCCTATCCATAAAGTAATAGGAGTGAACCATCTTTCTATATCTATAACCCAGTCACTTTTACACATACACTCGCAAACTTCCATTGCACTTCCCCTCGGGGAATAGATCCCCACCGCCATTTTGAAGAGTCAAGTGGATGAGGAATTTTTTTGGACAGATTCTCTAATATGGAGTTTCAGATCAGTGCTTCAACCGGGAGACTAGCGCTAAATTAATCCCCTAGCTTAGCGCCATCTACTGTTTTAGAAGAGGAAGTTGCTCAACTGCATTTGTGAGAAAATCGAGCGAGAGATCTCATAAAAAGCCACGTGTCTCACAATCATAACAGACAGATATGCATTTGTATGCTAGATTTGGTATTTGTACAAAGGTTACATGCAATTTGTAGGATGGTTTTTATTTATTTGTGAAATATTATCTAGGCTCATTTATTTATATTTGTAAAACACAATACATTGCATTTAGGCTCAGATTGACCTTTGTACTTGCACATTGCTTTCTGTTTGTTTGCAAGTCGAGTTTTCCTTTGCAAAGCAGATCGAGTTTGTTTGCGAGTCGAGTTCTCCTTCGCAAAGCAGATCGAGTTTGTTTGCGAGTCGAGTTTTCCTTTGCAAAGCAGATCGAGTTTGTTTGCGAGTCGAGTTCTCCTTTGCAAAGCAGATCGAGTTTGTTTGCAAAATGCTGGATTTGTTTGTTTAATTATGGCACAATATTAACTCCATACCTCGAACCCTCGATTTTGATGGAGGAAGCGAATCTAGTCAGGCAAGTTTTTTTTCCAATGCCACAAGAACAAGAGGTATTACATTTTCACAATATCACATTAACATTAGCTGCCAGGAGAGAAAAATAAATAAATAAAAATAAAATAAATGTTTTACATAAAATCCAGTGCTTTCAAAGCATTACATGTTTTCATTGCTTTTTTGTTTTTAGTTTGTTCCAAAATATGTACATATAATGTAAAGTCATTTATTAATGTGGAAAATTTGGTTTACCTTGAGTCCACTTCTTTTTATGTATATATGGTATTTTCCTAATAAAATAAATAACTGTATAATATGTTGTTCTTTACATTCCAAACTGTCATTCTGAGTATTAAAAAGCACATCAAAAACACAAATTTCCATCATACACTTCAGTTTTCTATTAATAAAGCTTTCTAAATCTTTCCAAAATAATCTTGAGTAACTACAGTGAAAAAACTGATGCAAAATTGTTTCTTTTTCCTAGAGCACACAAAATTCACAAGTATATGAAATATTAAGCTTAAATCTTTCCAAAACATGCTTAGCAGGATAAATTCTGTGAGGTATTTTGTAAGACACTTACTTAATTTTGTTATTGACACAAAACTTATTTGGCAATTTCCATGCTTTAACCCAAGAGATATCACCAAATAAAGACCAAAAGAATCTTGCTGCAGGAAAAGACACAGAACCAAGAGCATTCCTTATAATCTGATTGCTACATTTTTGTTTTAAAACATCAACATTATCAATGGAAATTTTTCCACAAAGATTGTCCATGTTGATTTCCTCTGAATCAGCGTTTTTTTAAGAGTAATATCACACTCTTTAATCGCGTCGAGAACAATAGCAAACTCTCTTGGTTTAACTGCTAATTTAAATTTTGGTAGAAATTCAGTAATCACCTTAGGAGGCATCTAATGATAAATATGTATACGGATCTAGATATACCTTCCGCCTTTGACAATAATATCCTCCAAATTATTGATATATTCCTCATTAACCACCAATTAAATTAATTTTTTGATTCCTCTGTTTTTCATTTTTACAAATTACTACAATATGTTAATTGGTGTTTAACTGGGATGGTCTCCATTTCTGTAGAGGAGCAATCTTTAAGGGGAAACAATACAGATTTAATCACAATTCATTTTAAGGCCTGATACAGCAGTGAATGCCTCAATACATCAATTATTTTTGGTACCTCGAATTTGTTTTTCCAAACAATTGCTGTGTCATCAGCAAACTGGCTAAGTTTAAATTCTAAACCTAAAGCTGTGATATTATACTGATTTCTTTTACATGCATTGCCAAAACCTGACTAACAAAAATAAAAAAGGAGAAAGGGGTCATCCTTGCATGCCACGATGAATATCAAACCTTTGAAGTATAACCAAGGTTGACGGAACTATTACATCCATTGTCCAATGTTTTAACTGCTTTCAAAAAATACATCTCCAAAACCTAACAATTTGGAACGTTTTGAAACTGAGGGAAAATCACCGTTTCTTTTTTCGAGGCCAAACATTTTTTTGTATTTTTTTCCCCCTTTTTCTAACCATTTAAGTCTAGATCGATTAAATGCTCCTTTTGCTTTATCCTCAGAGATATTATCTAGTTCAGTATGTAATACTTTTTTTCTTTTTTTATCAGTCAAGGCTTCTTTCCTCTTTTTATTCGAATTTAATATTTCCTCAATAATTGAAATTTCTTTCCTTTTTTAATTTTTTTGCTTCCAATTTTCCTTGGTTAAAGGATGCCGTTCTGATATCAAACCTCATTAATTACCTGTACTTTCCATACGTCTTTTCTAGCTGCAATTGTCCTACATTTTTCAATAATATGTTGGATTTTTTTCTTTAGACATTCATTTTAAAGCATATATCGGCGCAATGTATGATTTCAATCCGTGTTATTTGCTATAGTGGAACAATTTTTTTTTAGATACCTCACAACCGCGTATAAACTTCCGCTCGATATTTGAGTCTGAAGCGTTAGCACACTCCCGACCACTTGATGGCGACAACCACTTTGCCGTACAAGGAGGCTGTACGGAACTCGGTGTCTAGCACATAGAGCACAGTTACTCTGCTCACACTAGCCTTCTGAGAGATGGAGAACTGAGCAAAAAGACTACAACCAAATGTAAACAGCCTCCTTTTCCGTTTACGGTAGCGCAGTAATATCAACGAGCAATGAGTCCTCCAACAGAAATCAATGAGATTTTACAAAATGATAAATAAAACACGACAGAAACTGTATTTCGCTACGCTACTTGTTTGTAATCATCAACGAACACCACTAACCACTCGGTGAGTTGCACAGTTTTGAAAACACACGTTAAGGGTTGTTTTAAGGACATGTTCATGCATGTCCATAGACAGCCACTCTGAAGCCGTCAAAGGCGATTCTAAAAGAGTCAAAAAGTCGAGACAGGACCCATCGTCAAAATTTCTGTGTCCACCACTCTAGTTCATCCAAAACAAACTACAAAATAGACTCAAGGTGTTAAATACCGGAATTATCCTTTAACTAGTTCACTCGAAGGGCCAGGCCTACTTTTAGGAGGCAATCAATGGTTGCATCAAACAGTATTGAAATCTCCTCCCCAAATAACTTTAGCTAAAGGATATAAGAAAAGAAAATGCTGAATTCTAGATTCAGTATGGAAAAAGAGTATTTCATTGTTCATGTTGTTATTGGTGGCATGACAATTGACTAATACAAATTGTTCATTATCCTTATCTATCACAAGTAATATCCATCTACCACAATCATCTTTTTCATAATTTAGTATCCGCCCTGTTAATTTATCTTGTAAAATAGCAACCCACGCTGATCGATTGCTGCCAAATGACAACCAAATCTCTTTTCCCCACTGATTTTTCCAGAACATGGCATCTGAAGAACATGCATGCGTTTTCTGAATTAAACAAATCTACACATTTCCCTTTGCAATACAAAAATAAAGCTTTTCTCTTTAGGATATCATGAATACCTCTGGCATTGATAGAAAATAAAGAAAGAGACAAAGTGTCAAAAGTAGCCAATTACTGAAAAATAAACCACAAGAGTAGGTAAATGGCCTAGACTTTAAACTTTAACATAATGGGATTCCCACAAACGATCTTCAAAAATTATAACAGTTGCAAACATTTCAATAAACCTTAAAGTGCACCCGTTATTTAACCATCTGATTAAGAACTTAGAAGCAACCACTTCTTGTCTCTAAAAGAGAAGATTAACCTTGATTTTCAGGATACCGCCAACTGCAGACTCCTACCAAACGACCACAAGTCTATGAAGTTCCATTGCCCTCTTCAGAATGCATCTCTTTACAAGCAACGAAAGCCCTCGCTCCTCTGAAGTATGCCCTTTTGCCCTCCTTCCTCGCCCTCTCCACAGCCGGCCAAGGACGATTCCGTGCTTCAATGTCAAAAGCAGTCAAGTCCTCCTTGAACCGCATCCCCTTGGTGGTCAGATACTCGATGTTTTTTTAATTTTTCCAGATTAAATCTCTGGCTGTGTGGGAAATTAATCTCAAGATCACCAGTCTTAGTTGAACTCTTCTGCCATCATCCAAGGTTTTAAGTCTGCCAAGACGATGTGCCACATCCAGAGCATCCGCAACCATACGCCTGTCTGCTGTGTCAGCGGACACTTCTTTACATATTTCTATGACTCTCATTTTCACGTTTTCATTGGATTGCTCGGACAGTATATATAAATGCAGACACCATCTGAGGCTGTAACGGTCCTGGTCATGAATTTTCGTGTTCATTTCCTCTACTTTTTTTCCTAGGAGGGCATTTGCATTTTTGGGGATTTTGTTTTCTTTCTGCAGCTCCATTACATCATCATGAACTGAGAGATTTGCCCAAAGCGTCAATGTTGGAAGAATTCTCTTTCACCATTCTTTCAATCAGGTCGGATCTCTCGTTAATCTTCTCAGAGAGAATTCAGATGATATTCTCCTGCACTTCACTTAAAGAAAGTTCACTTTCTTTGGCAGAGGAGGCCACAACATTGTTATGCCTTTTGGAAGGTTGATTTTTGCTTGGTGTGTTTGGACACGAATCACAACTTCCTCCGTTTTTTACTTTACAGGCATACGACTGGGTATCACTGAAGTTTCTCTTCTCTTTGAGAATAGAGAATGGAGGTTGAGAATGGAGTCTCAACCTCCATTCTCAGCGCCAAGATTAGCATCCTCAGCCATTTTTTCATAACAAACAGCTGATGCTTTGGTAATTTAATAATGTTCACACCGCTCCAAAATCAATATTTAATCAAATGCAGCAACCATTCACAACCTATAAATATTAGTTATTAACTTTACAAGAACTGTATCTTCATTTGTGGGGAAATACCCGATATTGCTTCTCAGCTTGCAAAACCACAACCGCTCACAGCGCCATCTTGACCTGACTGTTTATATAGGGTTATGGTATTTGTATTGTTATAAATTGTGTATTTTATTTTATTTTATTTTATTTTATATCTAATATTAATATATTAATATTTAATGTTTATATTTATTTTTTAACAGGCCTATAGAATGGTGTGTAAACCAATTTATAAGAAAACAAGACAATAAATAAAAAATCAGCTCCATATCTGATTCCAAGTTATCAAAGGCTTAGGGTGTTCCATTTAAACATATTGCAAGGGCTCCGCCGGTTACAGTGGGAACACGTGCAACGTAAGCAACGGTGTACATCTGAGTGAAGTTCACGAGGAAAGACTTGTAAGATTCATCATTTGACTGATTAAAACTTAACACTAAAAGCATAAATGTTTGAGTAGATATTTAAATTAGTTTAGGTTTATGTTATTTATGTACATTGTTTGAGCACCCCCCTGTTTATTCTGTAATGGTTTGCTCTGTTTTCTATTGGACTGCCTTAATGAATTGGTGTTCCTGTTAAGATTGGCAAAAACTAAAGAAAGACAGAGCAACAGTTTTTGTTTGGAGTTTATTTTTGTTTATTTTGATTGTGCAAGAATTGTAAGTAAATGATTGAAACCTGAATGAAGACCTAAATCAATTCTTTGCCTGGAAGAATAACAAAGGATTTTTGGTACTACACCTCATCAAACATTATAGGATGTTATCATGTTACAAAAAGATTAAAGGTGCCGACTAGTTGCTGTTAAGAGGAGAATTCCACATAAAGAGGAACCTTTATTAGTCACTTCATTTGTGAAGATTTCTCACAGAGGGAGCTTTCTTCATATTGCAAGTCTTTTCACAATTGGAGTTTGTGAATATTTAGAAGACTCAAAATGGCTTGCGTGAAGATCAGCTTTCTAATTAAATAGAATGGCGGAAATTACAGATCATGGTAATTCTCAACAGTCAGTTGATATGTTTGATCTGTTCAAAGTGATGCAATGCTAAAATGAAGTAACTAAATTGTTGGTCAAGCAGCAGAACTTATCTCAAGGGCCTTCGAGCATGCGATTGAGAACAAGACTAATAGCTCACAACTAGACAGGTTATACTATCTTGAACAGTTCACAAGTGAGGAACCACAAGCTCTTGTTCGCAGTTGTGAACATGAGTTCTGCTATGGGATACAAAGAAGCTAAACGTTTCCTCCAGCAGTATTATGGCAATGAACTGAAGATAGCAACAGCTTACCTTGAAAAAGCTCTGAAATGCACAGATCAAAGCAAATGAAGACCTATACCTTATTCCTTATAAGATGTAGAAATAACATGGCTGATGTTGAATTCATGGATGAGATGAACAACCCAACAAACATGAGAATAGTCATTTCAAAATGCTGGAACGCAGAGGAACACAGCTGTTGATATCCAGCAACGAAATGGAAGAACTATCACATTTGAAGATTTGGTCAACTTTATTGACTTGAATGCTCAAGTTTTGAATGACCCACTCTTTGGAGATATCCAGGATGTTAAAGTGGAGAGAAAAGGAAAGTCAAGTTCTCCAGCGGGGAGGAGCTTGAAGAAGAGTGGCTTCAAAGGTTTTTTGCCACAAAAGTCTCGCTGGCTGGCAAGGACAAAGCAGAATACTCACAACGAAAGAAACAGAACACAGAGAAAGACTCCCATAAGATGAAGTGGAGTAAAGGATGTGTGTACACCTGTTTGATGCAATCTCTTCAAGTTGTTCTTGTTACGCACTTCAAAGAACAGCAGAAATGGAATAAACGACACTACTCTAGAAGCAGCTCAAGAGACTCTTGAAGAATTTTTACGTTGATGATTGTCTTAAATCAGTGGCAACTGAAGAACAAGCAGTTACTCTTGCTAGGGATACCAGAGCGCTTTGTAAGCAAGGTGGGTTCCATTTGACAAAATTGAATAGTAATAGCAGAGCTGTAGTTTCATCCATACCTGAAGAAGAACAAGCCAAGAGTTGCTTCCCATGGAAAGAACATTAAGAATTCGCTGGTGTACAGAGAAAGAGATTTCATTTAAAGGGATAGTTCACTTTGAAATAAATTTTTGGTATGTTTTAGCTTACCTCAAGGGCATCCAAGATGTAGGTGTCTTTTTTTCCGCAGTAGTTTCAATTTTGATATTTTTAGGTCAAACCGTTCTTGTCTGTCAGTCATATAATGCAGGTCTGTGGTCACCACCTCAAAGAGCATGCACAGAGTCCAAATTAAAACAATTCCCAACGATTTATTTGGCCCAATTTCTTCTCGTGTGTGGTGTCCCCCGAGCACGCAGCCTGTGGACTGTGGAGTTTAGCCAATCAGAAAGCGAGGTGACGAGGCGGCGAGGAAACACCGGGAAATATAATCAAAACAGCCGGCGGCATGGCGCACCAGAAAGTCCGGTGGACGTCAGAGATCATCGCCTTTTCTTTTGATAACGTTTTTTTTTTCGGTTAAAAACAAACTACAAACTATTGCCACTGCATCCTCTTCGTCCGCCATGATTGTTTACTCTGAAGTCACGTTTGATCTCGAGGTATTTTGCGCGATTTCCCGTCTGATCTGGGAATGCTCGGGAGTCAAATCGGTTCGTGTGTGATGTGTTGATTTTGCCGTGTGGCTGCACACCACACACTGTATGACCAAAACTGTTAGACCCGTGATTTTTTATCCCCGTGTGTGGGGTCTCTCAGGTTTGGAAAATCGGCCGACAATTTTAAAATCGTCCCTTGTGAACCAGGCTTTACATACTCTCTTGTGTGAGGTGGAATCAATCAACAATGATAGACCCATTACCAAAACTTCTGATGACCTTAACGACCTAGAAGCCTTGACCCATTACCATCTATTTTTAATGAGGAAACAACCAGCCTTACCCGTTATCTAAGATAACGTCTATGCAAGGCATAGATGGAAACAAATTCAATACCTGGAAGATCTTTTCTGGAATTGGTGGGCAGTGAAATACTTACCTCTCCTGCAGGAACGTCAGTGTTGGTCCAGGCTGAAAAGAAACTTTGAGATTGGAGGCACAGTTCTGATTGTGGATTCCAATGCACCTTGGAATTCATGGATGATAGGTCACATCATCAAGACAATGCCAGACTCTAAGGGAAATGTTTGCAACATGTGTTGTTAAGACAAAAAGCAGACACTGAATCGACCCATCTCCAAGATATGTCTTCTACAAGAAGCTGTCTGACAGTAGATTAAAAGGAAAAGACTCTAAAGCTTTGTGGCTCTAGATAATTTGGTAATTGATATAGTTTCTCTGCCTATTAGGAGCTGGGGATGTAAGAGCCATAATTTGAATAACTAAAATGTGACACTAAAAGCATAAATCTTTGAGTAGATATTTAAAATAGTTTAGGTTTATGTTATTTATGTATATTGTTTGAGCACCCCTCTGTTTATTCTGTAATGGTTTCCTTTATGAATTGGCGTTTCTGTTAAGATAGGGACGTTTCCTTTAAGAATGAAAGAAAGACAGAACAACACAGTTTTTGACCGGAGTTGTTTCTTTTGATTGTGCACAGATTTTCAGTAAACGATTGAAACCTGAATGAAGACCAGAGTCAATTCTTTACCCGAAAGAATTACAAAGGATTATTGTTACTACACAGCCTATGATAGTGCTTCCCAGCCCTGGTCCTGAACCATTTTTTTTTAAAGAATGTACAGATTGCTCTTTTACATACAGTGGCATCAAAAAAAATTGTCAACAAAGACTGATGTCAGTATGAAGTTTATGATATTGATAACTGATATTATAAAGTTATTTACTGACTATTTTCCTCTCTATACGTGTTCATTCAAAGTAGATTCTCATGGCTGAATAAAAAACAACTGGTTATTGCTTAACCTCTGAAATACTGCAAAACGCCAGTATACATATTATACACATAAATTCAGGGTTAACTAAAGTTAAAAAAATTGGCTTAGTAATAGGTTTTCTTAAAGTGATATTTTACATGTGATTAATCTTGCAACATAATAACATTAAATTGGACAACAAATGTAATTATATAGAAACAATATGCAAACTTGCATTAATGGTTTTATTCAGAAAGCTGTTAATACTGCAGTGTTTTGAATATATTAAAGGATCTTAAAAGAGTACCTGTTCATCCAGCTTGTCCAAAAGAGTCCTAATTTCTTCTCTAAATGCATTCATTATTCTTGTAGAGTTTTAGGTGAGGTATTGTGTACTTTTCCAAGGGATATGTAGAACTTCCACAGGAGGTCGACGTTACAGATACACGAAAACTCCATGGAGATCTGTAAAAAAATAAATAAATAAAAAAGTCAATTGGAATCACCACAAAGTTTTACTACCATAAGTATTACTAAAATGTTCTAAATCTTTAGAAATAATAATTAAAATAATAATTAATATCGACAGTTGCTATAAAATGGTTTACCTCGTCCTTTAGAAAAAGTGCAGGCGGCAGGCCATCTCTCTCTGAACATAATGAGCAAACATCTCATTTGATATGACAAAACATACAGTTGATTATAAAAATGATTAATACCAGACATGTTCCTAAAGGCCGAGCCCAAGTCCAGTCTTTGTACCTTTTATTAACATTATTTCTTTCAGCTAACCTACTTATTGTAATTAACAGTGTTTTGAACTTTCAAAACGGATTTCTACTTCAAAAATGTCTAATTTAATACTTAAATCATTAATGAATAAAAAAAATGTTTTATTATTCACAATAAAAAAGTCTTATTTTTTAAATACATAACATTATGCCATTGGTAATGCAGGGAGAGTCACCACGAGGAAGAAAAAAAACTAAGGAACTATTTGAGTTGCCGTAGTTTGCTGTAGTTCTAGCAGGTTCTAGCCAGTGATGGGTAATGTAGTCTTCCAGAGAGCGCCCCTTGTATAAACAAGCGATAGAGTAAACAACACAAAGAACAATATTCCCTTCAGTGTGTCGTTAATACATCCCAGTGACTCTTTAGAAACGCTGGATTGCACAGGCAGGACACCGCTAGTTAACATCAGCTTTGGCAAAAGCACCCAAAAGTGTGCGAAATCGGCAGCACTGTGAATTAACGTTAGATCAGCCCATCAGTTTGGGAAGAGCACAATATACATCGTATATGACAAATAACATACAGTCGATTATAAAAAAGTATTAATGCATACCAGTGATTCTGCAGAAACGACTGAAAACGCTAGTGTGGATGGAGAGCGTTTATAAACGAAAACACCGTTTTGAAATCGTTTTCAATGAAGTTCGCTTTTTTTTTTTTTTCGCGTGCGCAGTTTGAACCCTGAACGCATTCGCAGTTTGAGACTTCAGCTACTCGTGGTTACGGTTGTCTGTCTGTTGCTGCATAGACTAAAAAAACATTGGATTCAATTGCAGCATTCAGTGTCCATAATGGCGCTGTTTAGCAGTGTATTTTTAGACATCAGTTTGAGTGTTTTTCTCACTTCTTGCGCAGAGAGGGGACACCTCAGAGAGAGTACAGCAGTGTGCAGCGCAAGAATTAGCGGCAGTAGAGAAACTTCCAGAGTGTGAAACCTTCGACACCACTGCCAATGACAGGAAGTGCAGGAGGAGACGCCGCAAGGTAACGTTAGTCCACAGTCTGGAAAAGTTAAAGGAACCGTATGTAAGAAATGTATTTCAATTAATCATAAAATGGCCCTGATATGTCACTATAGACATTACGAAATCATGTTCATTTCAAATACTTATATCACTGACAACAGTAGTCCTGCCAGGATATTGTCATTTAAAAGTGAAGTCGCAGCCCTCAACTGATGTTGTCATGTTGTGTTTTGGCCTGGGGCCTGTACCATGAAGGTAGCTGAACAAACTCGAGGTTACAGGATTAGTTTTGAGTTGACAAAACCAAACCGATGCAATCAGGCTTTATTGGTACCACGATGCCGCTCATCAACTTTCTCTGTCAACTCAGGCTTTGATCCTTACCCCTCATTTACACTGCACACATCTGCGGCGCATTACGTCTGCGACAAGGTTTTATTCCGTCCTCCACGCGGTGCCAACTCAGGAGCATTTCAGAAGCGGAGCGACTGGATGCGCGAGACCACGTGATTTGCCTGTCCGACGTGGTTTTTCTTGAATTTTGAGTTTCTACCATATAGTCTATGGTTTCTACCAAGGATATTGGTGTGTAATACGTTTGGGAGTTTGCACAGGGTGTTTATTTTGAATTTGACAATGTTTTTTGACTTTTATTTTGTATTCCCGGTGCGACTTGGACGCGCGTCCGTCAAAAATAGACTAGGCGCCTATTAATTTAGGCGCCTATTAACTTAATTTAGCGAAGCGGCGCGGAGAGCCGCTTCTGTATGGAACGCCGTTGGGGACAATACCTATTTTATGCAACGCGTGAAATTTGGACGCATTAACACGCACAGTTTGTACGCGTCTTTTTGGTCCGTGTAAACGCGAACGTTTTGTACGTCTAAACGCGAAGGTTTTTGTCGTGTTATTTAAAGACACGATCGTTTGTATCGCCTTAACGCAACATTTTTGGCCGTGTATTTTTGTTACGTGTTTCTAGACGAACGTTTTCGTCGTGTAAACATGACATTTTTGAACGTGTAATATTTCTGAGTCTTATTTGATGTGCGACATACAAATTTTTCTGTTTTAGTTAAACTGGTGATAATTTAGAGTCAATGATTAAATACATTCAATGACTGTATGAATTAACATTATATTCTTTTGTAACGTTAAAGGAATTTGTCCTGTAGGAAAAGTGAGTGGTCTCTGTGATCCAACGACCATATTTCCCCTCTGGTTAATGCATTCGAGGTGTCTATTTGGACCACTGCAAATAGCCTACTTGTTGGCAGAAATGGTGTTTACTGAGTTTGATATATCGTTTATTTCTTAATGAGGCTTAATGGACCAACAGTTATAAAATAAAAAACACATAATTCGTTACATTATTAATAAAACACAGGCAGCAAGTTTATTTGCACTGAACACACATTTGCTTTCTTTCGTCATATTCTGTGCTCATCTGCTTTTCTGTAGTATTCATTATTAGTATTGTGTTTACTGAGTTTGATCATATCGTTTATTTCTTTTAATATCAGTCATGTTATCGTTTCAGTGCATGCGGCTTTCTACCCAAAGTCCCATTTCATTGGTGCCAACCAATAAAACGGCTCATTTGAACACCAGTTCTACGCTTCAAAGTTTTACGCTTGCCTATGTACATGCCAACGTAAAATTACGATCTCATTCACGAACAAATGTTACGTGTGACGTTTGCATAGGTATTTGCTTACCTAACAGCACATCATCCCTCACGGAAAGAAATGTCGTCTGATGTTTATATATGTATACAACAACGTGCCATCGCATCACAAATGCAAATGAAATCCTAAATAGAGCAACGTACGCTATTGGCTGTTGTGCGGTCTGACGCGACACCCGAACATATACTTCGTATTTACGCGTACAAACTGTGCGTGTTAATGCGTCCAAATTTCACGCGTTGCATAAAATAGGTATTGTCCCCAACGGCGTTCCATACTTCTGAAACGCGCCGCGTCGCGGCCGTATGGCAAGCCAAGAGGCTCAGAAATACGCCATAGATTAATCGCGTTTAAAGCCAAACGCCGTCAAATACGGCGTTTTAAACCGTATTGGACGCCGCAAAATACGCCGTTGTAATTACAAACGCCGTAAAAGACGCGCGAAATACGTCAATGACGCCGTATTTGACGGCGTTTTAGTGTGCATGGAAAGCGCCGCTTTTTACGCCGTTCATCTCGCCATTTGACGCCGTAAAAAACGCCGTTTTGGTTGCACAGAGCGCGCGCTATTTTACGGCGTTTTGCTTATAATATAATGAGACACGCCCACTGATTTCCACAGCCAGTAAGTTTGAACTGTTCTCTCCCAATCAATGATGAACTGAGTCAGACCAGACGAATTCAGCACGGATCATTTGTGGTAATCCAATTCGTATGCTCCCAAGGAATTATTCATTTTATGTAGGCTATTAAAATAATCCAAGCTAAATAATAAACTGAAATTAAAGAAAATATTAAAGAACATTCAAATCAATAAAGCAAAATTAATAGGATTTTCACATTTTAAAAGGGTGTCACACAGGGCTTAATTTGAGCCGGAACACGCCGGAACAAGTGAACATGGGTGACACATGACTTGCGCGCTTGTTGTGCTAGTTGAGATTGCTGTTAGCCTCGATCGTTTCACTCAGGGAAAAAATGTCAAAAAGACAACAAAGTTTGCTTAACTTTTTCAAATAGCCTACGCTGGCCAGTCAGATCCCAAACAAGCAAAAATCGTTTCCGCTGATCAAGAATGTGGAGACCATGGTGGACACAGCTGTAGTATCGACATAATATCTTGTTATTTCGACATAATAAGGGGACATTCTAATCTGCAATAAGCCACATTAAGCGTTCTTATAATGGTTTTCTATGGGGGGAAAATACTTAACGTGTAATTGCGTTCTGGGCTCATCTGATTTGTTTTGTACATAGCATAGCCCACTTTGTTATGATTTTAGTATCATAATGATGAATAAATGCACGCACAATTATCCGTGAACTTGATTTGAACAAATGCCTTTCAACTTGTGTGTGCAAAATTCAGAATTAAATGAATGTGCAGCAATTTGTACAAATAGAGAGTCTGTAGGTCTACTATACTGTTGTAGCCATTAAATAAGTGCATTTAGTTTCATATTTGTTAAAATATTATAATGTTATTTTTTTCCATTTATGTTGATTTATGAAAAGTGAACAGCACGAGTAAGATAGGATGCGCAATATGAGACATGCAGTGCATGGGTCAGACATGATTTTGACCACTTCATTAAGTTTTGTTTTGTAGAAATCTTTTCTTTAAAGTGAATTTCGTTTTGTATAAATTGTATCTTAATTTTAATCAATTTTTCATCAACCAATTGTCTGGATTTAATGAATAAGCAAATATAATGGACAATATAATCATGGAGGCGCCCGCGCTGTCACTTGCATTGCACGTGAACTGGAGCGCATCTCATCCTAACTTAACGAAACTCAGTGTATGCCTCACACAGACATGATAAATACATCAAATACACAAAGCTTGAAATGTCTTTAAACGAAATAATTCAAAATTCAAAAAAAAGAAAAAGAAAAAAAAAAGAAAAGAAAAAGGCTACTCTCTAGATATTCATTTTTATACCAGTATTGTGCCTGTTATGTGCTATTCACTTTCACACTGTTGCTAAAAATATTCTACATTGCACACTCTTCATATCACAGTTCTGCAAAGATGACAGAATTTACTCACATTTGCTGTCCTGCGGTAATACATGAGCAGTTTCGTTTTAGACCAAACATATGGTGTCTGCATGCGACCTGGACACATCAGTGAATGGTGAGAAATTTTACTAAATAAAATTATCCTGTCAGAAGAATTGCGCGATAACTTCATTATTTAGTTTCCATCTGAATCATATCAGTGAGCTTTTGTGGGGTTTTACACATGCGCAGTAAAGGTGAATTTAGCGTTTTCAGGCGTTTTTCAAAAGTTTCTCATCCACACTGAAACGTCCGAAAACGCTTGAAAACGCTAGTGTGGACGGAGAGCGTTTATAAACGAAAACGCCGTTTTCAAATGTATCCGGATTAATGTAGACGTAGCCTGAGTGTGATTGGCCTAATATTGTGTCCCAGACCGGCATTAAATAATTCGTGAATATTTGTAAAAATTCGTGGCTTGAAAGTAGTGTTGTCAAAAATATCGATATTTCGATAAATATCGATACTGAAATACCTGAACGGTACCAATACTAATTTCCCGAAGTATCGATACTAGCCGAGCTGTCACTTTCACTTCTCTCCAAAGGCTCGTTGACAAACACCACACGCGCACTCGTCTCATTGGCTCTGGTTAAATAGCAAAAGTGAAGTGAATGGGGCCGATAACACTTGACGGCTTTTTTTGCATTGAGAGGCGTCTATTTTCAATTGGGTTCCTATGGCAGCGAGCGTTCTGCGCGCTGTTTATGGGCCTGCTGCGCCTCACGTTTTTGAAGTAAAAAAAAACAAAAACAACTCAGAGCGGAAAAAGCGCCAATCGATTGAATGGAGAGGCGAGCCTTCCGTTTTAGTCATGAAAGCTACAGTTGCTTGAACGCCCGGAGAGTGCGATGATGGAGGATAAACTTGTGGTGCTCTCGCGGGTTACCAGGAGCTTATAACGACTTCACGAACTGCAACTACCACAATGTTAACAGAAAGTAAATAAAGTTAATAAAAGGCTGATTTGACGTTTACTTGACTGACAGGACAGCTGTTTCAGTGGTTGCCTAGCAACACAGCGCACTGCTCGTTCTGTGTGACCTCGCGTTTTCGAACCTGAAAAACGCGTTAGGTGTGATCGGGGCTAATATAGCAAGCACCTGAAAGACCGACACCCAGATCTATATAAATAATTTCGAGAGGTTGGTAACTCTTCTCATTTTAACATTTCTGGAACATTAACCAGATAAGATGGCCTAGTATTGTTGTTGATATGAGTGTGTGTGGTCTCGTTTTTTCACCGTAATTCTTAAAGGTGCAATGCGCAAGTCTCTGAGTTTTTGCAGAACTAGGCCCCCTCTGGCGACAAGCGAAACTGCAACCGGAGGTGTGCACGCTCATTCCGTCCCGAATCCCTCTTATTTATTTTACTGTACAGGATTATAGAGGCAATCACAATGATCAGAGAAGGGCTCATTCAGCCCATCAGGCAATTGTTTAAGCATGTATGGGTTAGAAAAACGGGTATTTTTAACATGAAATGTTGCGCATTGCACCTTTAAAGTTAATATAATCTGACTGAGGAATCTTAGACAAGTAAATATTTTAACTGTGGTCAAATGTAAATTAACTTGTGCTTATTTAACTTTATTCAAAAAAATGATTATTTAATTCTGCAATTTGCCTTCATTATCATCAATTTGATTACACAGATACTAATTAAACTAAACTGAGCTAGACAATGACATCTCTGAATTCAATAATGAAATGCCTTTAACTGAAAATTGAATGTTTAATCTTATTATTATACATTACTGACACGCTATCCTCCAATTTGATACAGTTAAGTGCTTTGACACAATCTGTATTGTTAAAAGCACTATATAAATAAAGGTGACTTGACTTCATGTCGATCCAGTGAGCATGTGTTCGCGTGTGATGCACGTTTGCGTTTAAATCTGTTCATCAAATAACGTTAATGTATTAACCAGCATTTATGCTTTTGAACCAGTGCACTACCTCAGGACATTTGTGTTCATGTAAAATATCCCTCATTGTCATGTTCTAGACTTGTTATATTTAGCTTTAAATAAAAAAAATACCCCCTTAATATTGTGGCAGTTTTTTTCTCCGTGGTATCGAAAATGGTATCGAATATCGATATTTTTCAAGGTATCGTATCGAAGTTAGAAATTCTAGTATCGTGACAACACTACTTGAAAGAGTTGGAAAATTGACAGTTCTGTCGATGTTTTGCCCAGGTAGGGTTAGTAAAGTAAAACTAAACCTATTAAAAACATTTAAATGCTAATCGAAATAAACCTGAAATAAAGGAAAATATAACTATTAGTTGAAAAACTTAAACTAAACGGAAATGAGAAATGTTTTTTAAATTTTTTTTTTTATCAACAAACTGGATTCATTTCGGTTTTTTGTTTAGTTTTTTTTGCCACCTTCAACCGACGCGATCTTCCATTCATTAACCGACACGATTATGTTAAATTAAAATTGAATTAAATTAGAATGAATAAGTGACTGTGACCCATTAAAAATACCAAAAATATTTTTTTTGTTTTAGCCTGCATGTAAAATAGCAGCAACAGAATAGGGGGATTCATTCTTCTGTGAACGGAGAAAAAACAGGATAACATCCATAACTCTATACTCTATCCATAATTCTGATACAATGTCTGAACAATCCGGTGACGACAAGCGCAACATTCAGCATTCAGCACAATCAAATATTCTAAAAGATGTAGGCTATTATTAATAATAATGTTATATCAACATAATATCTCGTTATTTCGACATATGTGTGTGTGCAACAAGCAAGATGTGCATTTGTAAATCCGGTGACGCGTGCATTGATTTTTATTAATAAACTAGTGTTTCTGACTGTCTGCTGCAAAGATGAAGTTGACGATCTCCATATTCGTAGTGAACGCGCCTGAGAGAAATGCACATAATGGATTACATAATCAGAGGTACAATATGCCTACTCCAGGGCCGGGTTTCCCGATAACGATGTATCTTAGCTCTTAAGAGCGCTCTCTACGTGCAAGGTTACGAACGCTCGCAGCAATTCCACGAGCGTTTCCCAAAAATGCACTTAACATGAACGCGCGAGAACGCGTTTTACGTGCTACTTAAGAGTCGCTGTCCATTCGCGAAGTGCTGAAATATAACCGTATATGGAATCGTATTCTGAACGTTTAGCCTTAATTATTAGATTTAACCTAATAATCATCATCTGTGGATTAGCAATCAAGACAAGTCTAAAGTCTACATTCAGGCGGAGATAGCCTACTGACAAAATTTATGAACAAAAAAAAACAAAACAAGAAAAGATACCTTTCAAAAAAGATTAAATTAATGTAAGCCTAATTTTACAGGAGATAGAGCGAAACAAAGATGTTATTTTTAACAGATTTAAAGGACTCCATACAAATAAGGAAAAAAAAAACATCTGGGTAGACATTGCAAACTAACTGAGTGTGTTCAAAGATCAGGGAATGTGGTCTGCAAGAAATGCCCAATACATGGCTGGTTTTCGTGCACGTCAGCAAGTCATTGACAGATTTTTTTATTTATTTTTTCATCCATATTTTGCCCAGTCTTTGAAGCATATTTCCCACATTACTTCGTTATTTTATGATTTTTTTGTTTTTGTTCATTCATTTAATTTAGATGTGTATTTTTTCTTCCCTTTTTTATTATTTAATTTATACATTCATTTAAACAAAAAACAAGTACAATAAAGTGTACAATAAAAAAGTACAATCAAAACCTTATATTTGTACTCACTTTGCAGTGTAATCTATTAAATCTAGATAAAAGTGTAATCTGCCGTTTTTCCTGCAGGTGTCCTCATAACTCTGTCTTCTTACGATGCACTTGGGGATTTACGATTACTCCAGAGCACTCGTAGTAGATCTACGATGATTTTTAAGTGCTACTTAAGTTACGATGCTTTTGGGAAACAGACCGTAATATTAAGATCAGTAGTACGATCGTTTTTACGAACTATAGGCTTACGATGCTTTTGGGAAACGCAGCCCAGGCCAATTAACCTACAGCTATTGTTGCAAGCATAATTTACATTTCTTTTAAGAATAATGACTCAAATGTGGGAAAGAAATAACTAGGCTATGTTATTTTTATTTATTTATTTATTGTCATTTGCTGAGTTTCCTCCCCTTGCACCTTATGTTTTATCTTTTAAAATGACGGAAATTATTTCAAAATTCGTATTTTAAAAACGGCTTTACTCACTGAACTTCTATACCCACAAACGGTTGACTTTTCCCCCCAAGTCGTTTATTTCACTATGAACTGGACGATCGAAAGGGCAAAATATTTGAATCTTCATTTTACACAAATATATTGGATATAACGAAATGTAATAATGCTAAGTATTTAATGAATATATAATCAATGTAATATGAATAAAACACGAATTTAATTAGCCTACAAAAATCGGAACACTATTTTAATTCTGAAAGGAGAAGCTTATAGACATACCAAACCTGCCACATTTTTTAGAAATAGCAAAAAATACATTCGTCTTATTTTTTTCAAATAGGCCTATTTAAAACACACAAATTCATAGGGCATTCTATGGGTTATAATATTTTGTGTTATTCAGCACTTAGATGGAAATGTGCCGAGTTAAGCCAATACGACCTGGATTCTTTTCCTTGTTTAATAACTCCTCATATATGAGCATAAGAATTGGATTAAATGATCCGTGCTGAATTCGTCTGGTCTGACTCAGTTCATCATTGATTGGGAGATAACAGTTCAAACTTACTGGCTGTGGAAACCAGCGGGCGTGTCTCATTATACTATAAGCAAAACGCCGTAAAATAGCGCGCGCTCTGTGCAACCAAAACGGCGTTTTTTACGGCGTCATATGGCGAGATGAACGGCGTAAAAAGCGGCGCTTTCCATGCACACTAAAACGCCGTCAAATACGGCGTCATTGACGTATTTCGCGCGTCTTTTACGGCGTTTGTAATTAAAACGGCGTATTTTACGGCGTCCAATACGGTTTAAAACGCCGTATTTGACGGCGTTTGGCTTTAAACGCGATTAATCTATGGCGTATTTCTGAGCCTCTTGGCTTGCCATACGGCCGGTGTAAACACAAGCATTGACTAGAATGGGCGCGATCAGCTCCGGTAGCCGTGTCGCAGCCGTAATGCGCGCCGCAGACGTGTTCAGTATAAATGAGGGGTAATGAGGGGTTAAGCCGGGGGTCGGCAACCCGCGGCTCTGGAGCCACATGCGGCTCTTAAGCGCCGCCCTAGTGGCTCCCTGGAGCTTTTTAAAAAAATATGAAAATGGAAAAAATATTTTTTGTTTTAATATAATTTCTGTAGGAGGAAAAACATGACAAACATTCTTAACCCTTTCGCACGTACGATCGCATCGGTGTGATCAGAACAGTCAGTGCATGACGTGATCAACTGCTAAATTCAAATGTGCTTTCGCGCGTTGGCTGGCGCTGAGCCAGAGACAGGCGCGCTCAGAGCTGTCATATATCACAACTTTTCAGTGTTTTCAACCACATAATGTTTATTTTAGGTTTCAGACATATAAGTACTAAAAAAACAATACATTTAGAGTTTGTAAAATACACACTGATGTTAAAGGAAGAGGCAATAATCCTTTCCATTATAATTAGACACGTTTTATTCATATCAGATATACATTGTGTAAGTAACTTTAAAGTTTACTCTATTCTTCTCCCAGTTCACCAGCCACTTACTTTGATGTATTTCGGGAGAAGTGGATGAATTCACGTGTTGTAAATCCAACAGATTCGATTCTCTGAACTGCGTCTGCGGCACAAACTAAGATGGCAGCGCATACAGCTCAACTAACGCGATCGTTATAAAGGTGTTTAAACAACAAAACACTTCCACTTGCATATAATTGACAATCGGAATATCAGATATTTCATGCCATATCTAACAAATGTGTGAATATTTTGAATAAAAAGGAAAAATGACATAAAAGCAGATCATCATTCATTCAGCTCTGTTGTTGCTGCGGTGTGTCACGTGACACGCAATGACGCGTCACCTTGGAAACGATAAAGTGACACATTCTAAATAACGGTCGCCTTGAAAAACTCACGCTGGGGGGGTCAGTCAGAATATTTTAAACTTACGTGTGAAAGGGTTAAAGTTTTTCAACGTTGTAAAAATAATACACAAATAAATAAAACGTAATACATTAAAATTATAATGGAAGTTAAACTTAAAGCACCATCGTAGAGTAGTCACGTGGTGCGTCGCTGCAGGGAAAATAAACATTTAATCATGAATGCTCATTATGTATTTGTAGCCTAGGCTACTTATCACTTTGATACTAGGGGGCTAATAAAGCTAATATAGACACTTACAGCGTGTTGCCTTCATTATAAGGCTTATATAAGGCTTTAATTTTTTGCGGCTCCAGACAGATTATTTTTTTATTTTTTTTGGTACAATATGGCTCTTTAAACATTTTGGGTTGCCGACCCCTGGGTTAAGCTATGATTACTCCACGCGCGCGTGCACATAAAAGAGTGACGTCGACACTGAACAACCAATCGCGGGTAGAGCGAGAGCGATATATTTTCCCGCGGAGGAGCAAGAGATAATCATTCAGAATTACGATGAATTTAAATATGTATTTCAAGCTCGAAACAATACGGTCTCTGCTGCCAAAGCAAGAGAAGACTGTTGGAGAAAGATTGCTGATTGTTAATGTGTAAGTTAAACAAATATACGTTCTATATTTATGTAAAATGATGTGTGTAGCCTATATGTGTAATATAGCCTATAGCCTATTTTTATAATATATAAAAAATTATAAATGCACATTTTTTATATATTATAAAAATAGGCTATTGGTTATATTACACATAGGCTACATATACATAATTTTACATAAATATAGAACGTATTTGTACTAAGAAAGCTAGGGAATCCTATCATAAGATTAACAGAATAATAATAAAGATTTAAAATAATTCTTAACATGTATTATATTGCATAGTACATTTGTGCAATTTGCTTTAAAAAAAAAAAGTGTTCATGTGATGTCACCCTATCAATATATCTTACCGGCAATTTTATAAAAGCCCTCTTTTATGGACATGGCCGATAAATGTCCGGGGAACACTATTAATGAAACTATTCATGTACTCCTGCAGAGCGAGGACCACCTTACGAATGGTTCGACAAACCGTGTTTTCCCCTAGCTTCTGTGCGTCACCCACCGTACAAGAATGTACCACTTGCAACAACAAAAAAACGCAACGCAATATTTGCGGTACAGTAAGTGCATAAATTCGACATGTTAAATTCTTTATGTGCGGCTCAAGAAGTTTGCAAAGATAAGACATTCCTTCCGCGGAAAATCTGTATCTTTCATACAAGTAACTATCAGGAAAGGCAAGGGGATTTTGTCTGGCTAAAAACTCTTTCTCTACGAAGTGCTCGTCTAACAATTTGCGCTGAGATGTCCACCGGATTTGGAAGAAAAGGTGAAGTCATTGTAACAGACACTGGGAATAAGTTACGTCACCTATATGTTTCTTTGCTCTCAGCTGATTGGTCAAACTTCAGTCTGAGATCTTGAATCCAGAACATAACCTGCCCCGGAGCAGGTTAGCCGTGCGGCGTAAGATACCATGGCGACAAACACGGAATAAAGCCAAGCTACTTTCATAGTACCTAAAACCCAGGGTTGGCGGAAACTAAACTGAAACATAGCTGGCTAGCCACCTAAACCGGCTTCATGGTATAGGCCCCAGGACACACCACCATAGACAGTAAAAGAAATGGACACAGCGACCCCATTGGATTCAACGGAGACAAAGTGAAGTCAATTAGAAACTCTTACTTCCTGGGGGTCGAGCGTACTGCGCAGACTCAAACTGAGCTTGACGACGTAGATGTGACGTGAGCAACCCGTCTGTCTTCTAGTAGCTGTGCCAAGAGAAATCTGAATCATTCCCTTCCGAAACTTGCAGAGACGGAGAGTGCGAGTAGGAGATGTCCATGAGCTGGAGCAGGAGAAACTTTTGCTATGTATTCTGATTAATTATTTTGTCACTTTGCCTCCACGTCCCCCCGATTGCGCGCGAGCTTCTCCTCCTGTCCATACGGTAATTCTCTACTGTGCGACAGAGAGTCACGTGGTTATAACGCAATCGTTTGCCTATTTTTACAAAAATTGCTTCTACGGGGCCATAATGTAAGCTACAAGGTAATGGAGCCTTTTATAAATTTTCGTGTTTCTTTAGAAATAAATAATGGACAAATGGAGTCTTTAAACGCCTCAGTTGTAAAGTTATTCACTGTCAAAGTGACGCCAAAATGAATGGGAGTCAATGGGATGCTAACAGCAGGTGGGGGTCCGCTAGCCAATGGCGGCGCCCGGGGCTACTTCAAAATAATATAAAACCGTGCCCCCCTGGGATACACTGCTCTAATTTGAAAGTGATTGCAGTACCAGTTTTGGCCACAATCTTACATACGGGTCCTTTAATGGAGGGAGGAAGTGAGCTTAGGGGAGCTAGAGAAAAGAAAAGGTAGGGGAGAACATAGACATAATAAATACATAGACGCCCTATTGGCCGCTGGATCGTACGTCAACGGCGCCGCCATACTGCGGAGGGCAACTTTCCCATACCTCTCATAACGAGAATTGAGAAAAATGCCTATTTTGTGTGCTGCTTGGGGCTTTACAAATCGCCACACAATTGAAAACAGGTCTCAGGGAATTACCTTTCACAAGCAAAACTGAAAATTTGTTTCTGGTTGTATTTCATTTACTATTTTTATTTTCAGAGGAGAAAGGCCGCGAAATTTAAAAATACTACTGTTATTGTGTCACGAAATGTAGTTTTAAGAGTTTTTCAGTCAACAATGTAGTTGTTTAAAGCTCAAATCTGTGGTTTATTTATAAAGATAGCGCCTATTTAAAAATGTTATCTGACGGTTTCGGAGTTGTGAGATCCAGCGATCACCGGGCGCTCAGCGCTCATGTACCCCGCCGAGAATAGCCTTACCTCGGCTAGTGCTTCTGACGTTCTCCGCTGGATCTGATTTCTTTAGTCTAGTGGTTAAACATGAGAATAATTCGTCTTGTGTATATCTAACGGTCGATCTTTGGTCTCATTAATCTATCATTTGTTCCTTGGCAAATTGTTTTGGCTGAGGGCAAAGTGAAGTTTCATAACTTTATATATTTAAGCTATTTAACTTTAATGTTGTAGCCTGCTGTATGTTTGACTGAATCGTTTACTTTATTTCTTGACTTGTATACCATCTTATGCCATCTTATACCTTTTAAAAACTGAAATTTAACAAAAAGAGACAGGGTTGAGTCATTTTATTTTATATAGCCTATGCAAGAATATTTTAAAATATATAAATTTACATTATTTATTATTGTTATAATAATAATATACCACTTGCGATTATCAATCTATTATAGTTATGCTGTTCAATTATTGTACTAATGGGCTGGGACAACGCGTCGAGGTCATCGATGACGTCGACGCAAAATATGCGCTTCGATTCATCGACCTGTTTTTATTTCTCTAAAAAACGTTTGCAAAACGTTTACCTTATGTGCGCTGAATATACGCGATGGCCGGATCAACATTCTGTCCAACGTATATAACCAATCCAGGGGTTTTTCTGCATTGATCTTTTTTTTGGCGGCTGTCAAAGCCTTATTTGATCGGTGAGTGATGTAGAATAGAATGACTGCTGGGGCGCGTACGAGAGAGAGCCCCGGCCGCGCGCGCGCACTCACAGTCTTAAAACAACACGAGCGCTGCATGCTCTCTCTCTCCCTCGTGCATATTAATCAAAATCATTAAACACGATAGAAAAAGGGCGAAACACCAAAGTTTCACGCGCGCTCGCGCACTCACAGTCTTCAAACTACACGAGCGCTGTCTTGCTCTCTCTCTCTCTCCCTCGTGCATATTAACCAAAATCATTAGACACGATAGAAAAAGGGCGGAACACCAAAGTTTCACGTGGAGCATTCGGAGATTTTTTTTTTCTCCATGACAGGCTGCTGGCTCCCACTGTTAATTTTTATTTATTTTTTGTTGGAAAAGCACTCTCTGTATTAGCTTAAAGCCCTCAAGTTTACATTGGTTAGCCTACTGTATTCTTTCAGTTGCTCTAAACAAGTATTTTGGGTGACCTTTTTTATTTTTTTATTGAATGCTAGTCATCAAGTTGTTGTTATTTTCATCTGAAAGAACTTTTTTTCAGTAAGTTAGGCCCTATGTGTTCAGTAAGCTTGTTTCAGTAAGCTATGTGTTTTCAAGGCTTCAAGGTTTTATTGAATGCTATCTCTGACTAAGAATGCATTACTTTGCACTTGTATAGTCTTTTATTTTGTAATTTTAAGAGCAATAAACATATATTGCAATGTTAAGGAATTCATGTTTTTTCATTCAGATATGTAAATCAACATGTATAAATTGTTAGTAGTCAATTAATGGGGAGATAATCGAGAATCGAATCGAAATCGAATCGGTCCGGAAAAATTAATCGTTAGATTAATCGATGCATCGAAAAAATAATCGCTAGATTAATCGTTTAAAAAATAATCGTTTATCCCAGCCCTATGTACTATTCATAGTAACTATTTAACTTATTATTTTTTATTGTCTATATTCTGTAATTGATATTTAATATTCTATTGCTATTATTATAGTATTATACATAAACTATATGCTATTATCAATATATTATTATTATTATTATTATTATATTATAGTACTTATATTATATAATTATACTTTTCATTACTATTTTATTTGCTGTATACTGTTTGTCTAAACTATTTACTATTAGCCTACTTCTCACTTTATCTTAAATTTACTATTTGCATTGCACTGTAGTTGTATCATATGTATTACCATAAAGGATCCATCAGTTATCTTTGTTGTTGCTAAAATCGGGTCAATGACAGAATATGCTTTTTCCACAATAAGAAAACTTTATTTAATTTAATGTGAAAATTTAATTATATCTCAGTATGGGGGTGAGCTTTGGCCATTCCTTATTAAAAAAGTCTAACTATCGAGATTTTAAATAACTAGGGATGGAACTTTTTTGTACACCACATACATACCACTGAAATCGGTTGATAAATGTAATTTTTTTTGGTTTTTATCCAGAAAAACCGCAGCTCACCTGTTTACTTGCATTTGATTACAGCGCAGTCTTGCCCTCCGCAAAATGGCGGACGCGTTGACGTATCGCAGCAACGTTCCAAAGCGGCCAATAGTATTTATTATGTCTATGGGGGAGAAAACGTAAAGAACGGAAGATCACAAAGCCAATGCCAGTTCTTGTGGAGGTCAAACCTCTGCCTACTAACGTTACAGTCAGATGTTCCTTCCTAAGCTCACTTAAATAAAAAAGTGTGCAAACTTAAAGTTGAAAGATCCATGACCCTTCCTGACAATTAAAACAAGTGTAATATGAACTGAATCAATTTGAACTAATTTGAATAACTAATTAGCTAGAACAGCAGCAGAAAGTAAGTCATTCAATGCAGTTCATAACAGTGGAGTTCACAGATCATTATATTCGCTCAGATGTGGTTTCTCGTCTGCTGTTGTTTTTGGCAACAATTGTATGTGTATATATATACATATTTTTTTACACTGTCTTATTCAGAGTCAAAGACTGCACACTTCATGTGATCATTTAAATCTATATGTGAAAGTAAATCAATTGAATTTGCCCAAATAAAAGTTGTGTTAATGAGGCTTGTAAAAATAATAATAATAATAATAATTTTTTACATGAAAAACAAAGGAGGTGGCAGCAAGTCACTGCTTTAAAGAGTGAGTTGAATCCTTCATTCAACCGATTCGTTCATAATAGCCAAACGTCATTTATTTTACTTAGCGAACGACTGTATTTATGAATGGATAGCCTAATAGCCCTTTCTGGTAATTCGATTTTTAAACAATTCAAATGAATGCAGCAATGCACTACTGTTTCAAACGTTATTGTACACAAACTTAGTGCTAGCAGTGTTTGTAGTCTAGAATGTGAAATTGCAGGGTTTGCAGGATTGATCATTCTGAGGTGCTTTAGCAGGCATAGTTGCTATGCGGTTGCCACGATGTTCTAAGTGATTAGTGCGTTGCTAGGGTATCCTTGGTGTTTTTGTGCTTTTTTACCCTATTATACACTCAGTGCAATGCGGTGCCAGGCGCGACGCAAGTGTTTTTAGCTATTTTCAGCCCGACGCAGTTATCATTTTCACGTCCTGCGCCACGTTGTTTAAATAGCAAATGCATTTGCGCCCATTTGTCTATTCAGGCGCATTGTTGGCGCATTGCTATTTTGAGCAACTGAAATAGACTGCACCATTGACCAACAAAAACCTGGTTTAAGTAAATTCCGCTATATATATATATTTGTTATTTAAAGTCGACATGAAATCAAAATTTACCCTATGTACTTTGTTAGCGAATATTACTAGTCTTGTGGTGAACAATTAATCTGTGCAAGTTAATACACAGATTCTTTTATTTTTTTGCTGTGGTAATCTTTAATCAAAATCTGAAAAGTTACTTACGGTCTGGAATGGCGTTCCTTTTCTGATGACGTCAGTTTTGGTTGAAAACACTTAACAACTCCCCTCAAACCGTTAGTCTGCTATGAACAGAGATGCAGAGGAGGAGCGCTAAAGTAAAACCCTGCCCTCTGTTCAATATTCCGTTAAGTATTACTGAAATGTTCTAAATCTTTAGAAATAATAATTCAACTAATAATTAATATTGACAGTTGTGCAGGCGGCAGGCCATATCTCTCTGAACTCCACAACTAGTGTAAATACATAATAAGCAAACATCTCATTTGCTTGACAAAACATACAGTTGATTATACATTTTTAAGTAGTTTCTTAAGTTTGATGATTAATCTGCTATGTCATGTTTATGACACATTTATGACAGGTTATGATGTATTGGTTTCTGTCAAGTTGTCATGACAAAGACATCTCAAACAATGTTATCTTTGCATTAAAAATGACATAATTGAGTGAATGACACTTAATGACAGTTGTCATAAACATGCATAAAACCTCTTTCATATTCATGACAAGTGTCATGTCATGATTATGAAGCTGTCATGTCAGTCTTATGCACACCCCTTCAAGTAAAGTGTTACCAAAAAGACAATAACAATAATAAGGCTATAGGGATATGCTAAAAGATGCTAAATGTAAATTTGTTTCTCTATTTAACAACATTAGGCTGTCTTACAACAGGGAAAGACACCTTCCCTTTTCATCAGGTAGATTGCATGTGTAACCTGCGTCGCGGCGACAATACAACCCTCACTTACAAATAGCGAAATATGCAAATGAGCGTGAAGTGCACCGCTTCAAAATTTGGAATGATGTATTAAGGAATTAATGATAAAGCAGTGAAATTTAAAACATCACATCACACAGGAGGGAAAGAAAAAAAAAAAATATATATAATGACCAGGAGAACAGCAAAGATTTGCCGTGGAACAAATAAATGTAACCTTAATATAACCCTAATTTATATTTCCTATTTAGTTTATAATTATTATTGTTTCTCTCCTTTTTTTATTACCTATTTAGTTTCAAGCTAATAAATTTAATTGACCCTTATTCTATTAATATATGTATATAATTTATTTGTTTACCTATTTATTCAATTTGTTTCTAATTGGCTTATTTAAGGTTAAGTAAACGTTTTAAATTCAAATGCAATCCTTCCAAATGATAACCCTATAAGAATACCCTTTTTACTCTCGTTCTCCAAGAAAAATAAATAAAAATAAAATATAAAATCAAAATGAATTGAAATGAAATACAATGGAATTTGAAGAAAAAAATAACAGTAGAGAAAATAAAATACAGGTCAAAATTTACTGCTTAATTAGCAGTCTCAAATTCAATACAATTCAGATTCCTCTTTTTATATGTATATAATTTATATACACACTAATTCTCAGTTCCAGTTCGAATGCCGCTCTCACGAGATCCTTCTTCCGCAATGTATCTCGGATCAACACAGTTCAATTCAGATGTGTGCACAATCATACCACTCCGTTCGTTTCTTGATTCACAAACTCGGTCCTTCCTTATATGGGCAAATGGCTCGCCAGTTCCCGCTCGCAACGTTTTTTTTTCCGATGTGAAGCAAGCAGGGACAATTCACATACAATTCTCCAAAATCGTCCGGTGTCCAGGAAATGTGCAGCATCCGACTCAGAAAAGACAAAAAGTAGAAAAGAAGGAAAAAAAACAAGAAAAAAGGGGAAAAGGAAAGAAAGAAAAAGACCCAACCTTGCAAAGACAAGGCCAAAAATACAATTAGACATTCCTTTCAAAAAATATACATCATTAGAGCAGTTAGCCTGCATATAAACAACATTCAACTTTTTTTTCCTTTTACTGCAATTCCGTCTTACTTTAGCACATATAGTTTGTATGTGCAAAGAGCTATTTTTCCGATGACGCACTTAGGCCTCATCTGCCCGTATTACATGTGCGTCATGACCGCGCATTAACTCATAGCTCAAATACACGACGAAATTCGTTAAAATAACCTCTATTAACCACTCGAGGTGGCTTTTAACTCTGAAACATTAATTATTCAACACATACATGCAATACTCTTCCCATTATAAACGAAAGGGTCAACTCTTTTACATACAACAGCATATTACATCAGAATTTAGTAATTCAATACAATTTATCAAGTATTTTACACACAAAAAGAATTATTTAATTACAACACTCACCAAAAGAACTCAATTCATCGGCTATGAAGGGCAAAACTTCCAACTTTGGAAAATGTATTCTCTTCGTAGCAGTCAATATCGCGTTCACTCGTAACGTTTGACTGATGAATCTCAATCCGCACTTTAATCTAAAAGTTTCTCTATTGTTTCTCTGATTTAAATCTTGGTTTGTTGGTTCTAATTCTCGTTTCTTTCTTTAGGATCGCACCAGCAGCTTCTGTAACTTGAACTAGCCGCTTCAGTGTCTCGCAAAAAGTGTTGCATCACCCTTGCCCTGAGTCCACCTATTAAGGCGGGGCTAACTCCCACTCGTTGAATTGAACCAATCTTTGTCTTGCTAAATTGGATACATTTTCTAAATGAGTTTTATGATTTTAGTTTATGCATTTTCTTATTTTCTCTTAGAATCTTAAACTTTCTATTTTTTTTCTTTCCCCACAGACATTAATAAAATAACTGTTTTATATATATTCACAAGTGTTAGTCTTTTTTTTTCTCTCTCTCCTTACATCAACAGAATCTCTTTAGTGACCTGGGTTACACCCTCCCCTCCTGAATACATGCACGTCCTCGCTGCATCTGCATATTTTTTGGGTTGAGCCACAACTACAGGCACATCGTCAATAGTAGAAGCATTCACCTCCTCCAAAGAAGTACTGAATGCCATACTTAGACCTTGCAACAGAGATTGAATCACTACGGTAAGTGGATTCCCTAACTGGGGATACTCAAACCTTTTTGCAGGTCTTCGCTCTCTTTGCGAACGCCTGGGAATAACTCCTTCCTCGGACTCCGGGTCATTCTCTCGTTCACTTTCATCAACTCCAGCATTCATAGTTATGTTCTCAACCTCACTATCAACGTCTGTTTCAACCTCCTGAGAAGGAAATTCACCTACAGACTTAGGACAGAGATCCAATCCTGGCTCTTCCCTTACCGAAACCCCTGGATCACTATGACCAGATTCCAGCTCAACATAAGGAGTTTCTACTTCTCCAGACTCAGGTAAGCTTTCCCTTACAGGTTCCTCTGAATTCTCCTCTAATAACTCACAGGTAGGTATACTCTCTCTTGCAGGTTCAACAGCAGGTAAGTCAATTGGGACTTTCTGAGGGTTTGAGCAGGGTAATTGCTCAGGGCTCACCAGAACCCGAGTTTCAAAGTCCAACATGTCCCCAAGTACAGGACTAAAGAACTGATCGGTCTCAGACTCGTACTCACACTCTGACTCTTGTGAATCATCCTTATTAGCACAGGCTCTAGTTCTGGGCCTGCGAACTCTTTGTTTAGACTGCTGCTCATCTCGATCCGACTGCAAAAACCCACAGGGCAACAACAAGTCTCGATGTAACGTCCTGAAAGGACCACTCTGCCCAACTGGTCGGACAGTGTACACTGGTAAGTCTCCCGCTCTCTTGACTACTACTTGGACACCTTGCTCCCACCTGTCAGCGAGCTTATGCTTCCCTCGCAATCTAACATTGCGCACAAGGACTCTGTCACCCTCCTCCAAGGTAGAAACAACCACGCGTTTATCAAACCTTCCTTTGTTACGCTCTGCTAATTTAACAGAGTTCTTCTTAGCTATCTCGTAGCTCTCTCGCAACCGATCTTTCAAATCCTTCACGTATTGGGAATGAGACTTGCCCGGAGCTTCTGTTGGCAACCCGAAAGCTAAATCAACTGGCAAGCGAGGCAGCCGCCCAAACATGAGCTCATAAGGAGCATACCCGGTTGTATCGTTGCGCGTACAATTGTATGCGTGCACTAAGGGCTTCACAAACTCTTTCCACCTGGACTTTTTCTCATTATCTAATGTTCCCAGCATTTGGAGAAGTGTCCGGTTGAAACGTTCTACCGGGTTACCTCTGGGGTGGTATGGCGTGGTACGAATCTTATGAATACCCGCAATATGACACAACTCCTTGATGGTGTGGGATTCAAAATCGGGCCCTTGGTCACTATGTAGCTTCTCAGGAAAGCCATAGTGAACCAAGAAATTTTCCCACAGACATTTCGCGACCGTACGAGCTGTTTGGTTCTGGGTCGGTATCGCCACGGCGTATTTCGTGAAATGGTCTGTTATGACCAATATGTTTTTGGTATTGCTGTGGTCTGGCTCTAACGACAAAAAGTCCATACAGACCAACTCCAAAGGTCTACTGGTCTGAATGTTGACCAGTGGAGCTGCTCTGTCTGGAGCCCTCTTTCTGCGCACGCAACGCTCACATGTCTTGATCTTCTCCTCCACTGCCTGAGACATCCTGGGCCAGAAGAACCTGGACCTCACCAAGTCCAGGGTTCTCTCAATACCCAAGTGCCCCATGTCATCGTGTAGACTGCGCAATACCATTTCCCTTAGCCCTGCTGGTAATACAAGCTGATAGCGAGAGACCCCATGCTCCTGCCTCCTCCTATACAACAGCCCATTCTTCAGCTCAAGTCGACTCCACTCCCTCAACCACAATACTATTTCAGGTGGCTGGCCCCTCAGAGTACCTGGCCTAGTCCCACTCCTCATCCACTCAATTATTATCTCAAGCTCTGGATCTTTCCCTTGCCATTCTGCTAATGCGGTCTCTGAGAGATTAGGGAGATCAGGCAGACCATGCTCAGCTTCGTGCTGCAACTCATTCGGCAAGGCATCAACACAATGAGTGAGGGACTCGACTAATGTAATTGAAAAGTGTGCCAAACCAGGCCCTTCGGGCAAACCAATCACCTCATGTCTCTCACAAATGGCTTTCACTACATCTGCCATGAGAAAATCAGACCCGTTTCCAGGCTCCGCAAGGTGGTGAAGTGTAAACTGCTTGATCCTTTCTCTTTCCTTCTGAGAGATCAGATCATCCAAGGGCTCACCATGCGGACGCCGGGAAAGACCATCTGCGTCCTGATTCTGACTCCCAGCCCTATATTGGAGCTTAAAGGTGTAGGTCGACAAGCTAGACAACCAGCGGTAGCTGGTAGCATCAAGCTTCGCAGAAGTCAAAACATATGTCAGAGGATTACTGTCTGTTACAACAGTGAAGTCTGTGCCATACAAATAATCGCTGAACTTGGCCGTAACAGCCCACTTTAACGCCAAGAATTCAAGCTTATGTGCAGGATATTTTGCCTCACTCTTTGTCAGTCCCCTGCTGGCGAACGCTATTACCCGCATCTGCCCATCCTGCTCCTGGTACAATGCCGCACCAAGCCCCGTAGTACTGGCATCGGTGTGAAGTGTATATGGGAGCTTGGGGTCAGCAAAGCCCAGAACAGGAGCAGAGGTCAACTTAGAAATGATGACGTCAAAAGCATTCTGACATGAAATAGTCCACCGATCACCAAACTGCTCTTTGGTATTGAAGTACTCTCCCCTCTCTCGTTTCCCGCTGCGGCCCCTACGAAGTGGAGGGTACCCTTCAGTGAGTCCTGTAAGAGGTTTAGCTATCTTCGAGTAGTCACACACGAACCTTCTATAGTACCCCGCAAAACCTAAGAAAGCTCTTAGCTCTTTCAAATTTGTGGGCCTTGGCCAAGTTTTTAGAGCTTCAATCTTAGCCGGGTCAGTCTTTACCCCGTCCCTCGAGACGACATGCCCCAAATATTTGACTGATGTCTGGAAGAAACGGCATTTTTCAGGCGCCAACTTCAATCCGTACTCTTTAAGTCGATCGAGGACTTGTACTAACCGCGACTCATGCTCTTCCAAGGTCTTTGAAAAGACTATCAAATCATCAATGAAGACTAATACTTGTTTCCTGTGGAGGTCACCCATACACCGCTCCATTAACCTTTGGAATGTACTTGGCGCATTTGTGATTCCCTGGGGCATTCTATTGAATTCCCAGAATCCAAGAGGGCATACGAAAGCAGTCTTACACTTATCGGCCTCATCCATCTCAATCTGATAGAACCCAGACTTTAAATCAAGCACCGAAAACCACTTTGAGCCGGTAAGTACAGAAAAAACCTCTTCTAGATTGGGCAGAGCATATGCGTCTTTGATCGTCTGGGAATTCAACTTCCGAAAGTCTATACAGAGCCGCACCGAGCCATCTTTCTTTCGGACTACCACTATGGGTGAAGAAAAGGGGGACTCAGACTCACGAATCACTCCAGCAGTCATTAGTTCCTGAAGATGCTTTCGAACAGCATCAATGTCTTGGGGGTGGATCGGGCGTGCCCTATGCTTAAAGGGTGTCTCGTCAGTTAATCTGATTTGATGTTTCACTTGACCTGTACAGCCATAATCAAGATCATGTAAAGAGAAGACCTCAGGCATAGAATTTAACCGGTTTGATATCCGCTCCCTCCAGTCTGAAGACAAAGGAGAGTCTCCGAAATCAAAGGTAAGGTTAGCATGGGTAGGTGCTGATGATTCAACTTCGCTTGAATTCTGGGCTGTTTTCTCTATAACCCTCTGTATAGCATGGATCTCAGCAAGTACAGCTTTAGGGGGGATCGTTATATCTGTTTGAGTACCATTTTTAAGTAAGACGGACAGCTGAGAAGGTCGTCTAGAAGGCAATGTGTGCACACAGCTTGCAACTAAGAGACCGCTTGGGAATGGGGCCGATGGTTGCTCAAGAGTCACCCATTTCTCCATACAAGGTTCCCTAAGCTGAACTGAACCATTCAGGACCACCGTGTTCCCGGCAGGTATGACTTCAGGTAAATTCCCTATCAGCTTCACGTGCCCCAATGCTTCACTGCTAGTTTGCTTCCATCTTGCCTCCAGGACTTTAAGCACTGCCTGGTATCCTTGGAGGCTCGAACAAGGGTTACTCTGATTCTCCCTAATGCAGTGGCCATAAAGTACATCCAGGGAATTTGTACCGACAAGAACTTGTGACATACTCTTTAGATCCGGAACTACTAAAGCTAAAGTGGGGACTTCGACTTCAACACCTACAAACTCTTTCGGAAACCTCAAGGCCAACTCGATGTAACCCAAATATGGCACGGCTTGCCCATTAGCTCCCTCCACCTCTAACAAATTTTCTAACGACTTCAGCGTGTGATTAGACAGATGTGCCTCGTAGAATGACTGGGGAACCGTAGTAACCTGAGAGCCCGTGTCTAGGAGACAGCCTACCTCTTTACCACCAATACTGATCTGCGCAGTGCACTTTACTCCTACTAACCCCTTCGGTAGATTCTTTAAGGGTGACTCATGATTGCTAGCGACAGGCACTTGCCTATAACATTTAGGGCGGTTACTTTTACACCTTGTCTCTGTATGCCCCGCTACAGAGACTTCCCTTAGTTTAAAGGCAAAGAGGAATTCCCATGCAGAGAGTCCCACTGGGCCTGTTGTTCCCTCAACTTACGCCGCTTTTCCTCAACTTTCGGGGGATTTGCAGGATTATCGCAAGCAACAGCCAAATGGCCATCCTCTCCGCAACGGAAACAATACCCAGGGCGAGGCCGATTGGCCATTGGTTGGGCCCTTCTAGCACCTCTAACTGTGTCGGTCTCAAACGAATTCTGTGGCGGAAAAACTCGGGGACTAGCAGTCTCTCGGGAGTGGTCTCTATAACTCTTTTGAGCAGCACTCTGAGCTTGCAGTTCAGCAACTTGTCGTCGCAGGTTAGCGACTTCTGAGTCATCGGAATTTCCACACTTCACTTCTTGAGCCATGGATGCTTTCATAGAGGCTACCTGAGTGCACAACTCTTCCACTACTTTCCTCAAAGTGTTCAACTCTGCCTTCTCAGAACACCCACTCAGGCGCTTCTGGCTTGGAGTTTGACCTAGAGTAGCAACTTGGGCCTGTACTTCTGCAAGTTGTTTCTTTAGGAAGTCAGTTTCCGAATTGCTAGAATTTGATGTCTCATGTGAATAGACAGACACTTGCTGAGTGGCAGACCGTGGCCTTGGGGAAGCAACAGGAGTTTTTGACAACCCAAGGTGTATTTTCATTCGCTCCTCTTTGGAGGCACGCTTACCCTCCTCTGTTCGAATTAACACAACCAATTCAGCAAAAGTGGGTGGGTGAGACTCGCTCTTTCCTAACTGAAGGCTGTCAATGAGGCCATTGTTCCAACACCCTCTCATAAACTGTTTCAAGAGGTAACGATCATGATCTTTCTCCGCAATACCTCCCCTCCTGATCGTTGAACTCAGAAGAACTTGCAACCGATGCAAGAAATCAGATGACCTTTCACCCTGGTTCTGTAAGGTGCCCATGAATTTGGCCAACAGTTCATCACCATCCTCTACAGAACCGTACACTGACTCTAGTAACTCTAGGTATACCACAGGCAAGGCTGGAGGTCGCACATGCTTCACTACGTCTGTAGCGGGAGGCAGCAAGCTGTCTAAGATCCTACGTGCTCTATGTAAATCTGAAACAGACGGGTCACTTAGCAGAAGGTCTACACTTGCTCGCCAAGTATCAAAATCAGGTTCATTTGGAGGGCGTGGGCACCTCCCTGAGAAAATCCTAAGGCGAACTGAGGTTTGTTGCACCATTGCAGCATCAGCTGTCTTTACTATGTGCTCTACTACCATTCTTTGAATACCCGGTGGGTCTGCAATGTTCACAGGGAAACCAGGGCTGGTAGTCACTGTGACACCATCAACAGTGGTTTCTGGATTTGGGAAGGCCATTGGGGCCATCCGTCTCTTGGTTGGGTCTTTGGATTCTGGGATTCGCATTCCTACAGTTTCTGCATTGGTCGATAAGAGTATCGGAGAACAAGACGCCTCTGAACTAAGGGAATCATCAACGCAAGCTTTTTGTGCTCTTTCTGGAGTACAGTTAGCAGAGTGAGCTTGGAGTTTTTCCAACTCCTCCTGAAGCACATCTGAGAGGGGCCTCTCACTCTCTTTAGCAAGGGCCTTCAATTTTTCAATATACCCCTCAGTGACTTCATCACTAGCTGTCCGGTTACAGACGCTAGCCAGAGCTCGTACTTGGAATGTGACACTTGGGTTCAAGAGGCTTCCCAGGGTTAAGGGTAACATTGGCGTTAAATTCAGCATCGCAGAGCTGTGAACATATTCCACAATAGCATGCTGATGGAACTCAGAAGTTTGATCATCAATTATCAAGTTACGTTTAACTGAGCCAAACTTTTGCAAGAAAGTTACTAGCTCATCATCCGCCTCGGTCAACGTGAGGCCTTTGACTATAAGCGCATTTTCAATGTTCACACTTTCTCTCTCAATGATTTCCATTATCACAATGTAGGGTCAACACTCTGGGGATTTTTTTTTTTTTTTTTCACAAATTTGCTCGCTTCCTACCTTTCCTATTACTGTCCTTGTTGCTAAGCAACAGTCTCCTGGCTGGCTCGCCAACTTTCTGTAACCTGCGTCGCGGCGACAATACAACCCTCACTTACAAATAGCGAAATATGCAAATGAGCGTGAAGTGCACCGCTTCAAAATTTGGAATGATGTATTAAGGAATTAATGATAAAGCAGTGAAATTTAAAACATCACATCACACAGGAGGGAAAGAAAAAAAAAAATATATATATATAATGACCAGGAGAACAGCAAAGATTTGCCGTGGAACAAATAAATGTAACCTTAATATAACCCTAATTTATATTTCCTATTTAGTTTATAATTATTATTGTTTCTCTCCTTTTTTTATTACCTATTTAGTTTCAAGCTAATAAATTTAATTGACCCTTATTCTATTAATATATGTATATAATTTATTTGTTTACCTATTTATTCAATTTGTTTCTAATTGGCTTATTTAAGGTTAAGTAAACGTTTAAATTCAAATGCAATCCTTCCAAATGATAACCCTATAAGAATACCCTTTTTACTCTCGTTCTCCAAGAAAAATAAATAAAAATAAAATATAAAATCAAAATGAATTGAAATGAAATACAATGGAATTTGAAGAAAAAAATAACAGTAGAGAAAATAAAATACAGGTCAAAATTTACTGCTTAATTAGCAGTCTCAAATTCAATACAATTCAGATTCCTCTTTTTATATGTATATAATTTATATACACACTAATTCTCAGTTCCAGTTCGAATGCCGCTCTCACGAGATCCTTCTTCCGCAATGTATCTCGGATCAACACAGTTCAATTCAGATGTGTGCACAATCATACCACTCCGTTCGTTTCTTGATTCACAAACTCGGTCCTTCCTTATATGGGCAAATGGCTCGCCAGTTCCCGCTCGCAACGTTTTTTTTTCCGATGTGAAGCAAGCAGGGACAATTCACATACAATTCTCCAAAATCGTCCGGTGTCCAGGAAATGTGCAGCATCCGACTCAGAAAAGACAAAAAGTAGAAAAGAAGGAAAAAAAACAAGAAAAAAGGGGAAAAGGAAAGAAAGAAAAAGACCCAACCTTGCAAAGACAAGGCCAAAAATACAATTAGACATTCCTTTCAAAAAATATACATCATTAGAGCAGTTAGCCTGCATATAAACAACATTCAACTTTTTTTTCCTTTTACTGCAATTCCGTCTTACTTTAGCACATATAGTTTGTATGTGCAAAGAGCTATTTTTCCGATGACGCACTTAGGCCTCATCTGCCCGTATTACATGTGCGTCATGACCGCGCATTAACTCATAGCTCAAATACACGACGAAATTCGTTAAAATAACCTCTATTAACCACTCGAGGTGGCTTTTAACTCTGAAACATTAATTATTCAACACATACATGCAATACTCTTCCCATTATAAACGAAAGGGTCAACTCTTTTACATACAACAGCATATTACATCAGAATTTAGTAATTCAATACAATTTATCAAGTATTTTACACACAAAAAGAATTATTTAATTACAACACTCACCAAAAGAACTCAATTCATCGGCTATGAAGGGCAAAACTTCCAACTTTGGAAAATGTATTCTCTTCGTAGCAGTCAATATCACGTTCACTCGTAACGTTTGACTGATGAATCTCAATCCGCACTTTAATCTAAAAGTTTCTCTATTGTTTCTCTGATTTAAATCTTGGTTTGTTGGTTCTAATTCTCGTTTCTTTCTTTAGGATCGCACCAGCAGCTTCTGTAACTTGAACTAGCCGCTTCAGTGTCTCGCAAAAAGTGTTGCATCACCCTTGCCCTGAGTCCACCTATTAAGGCGGGGCTAACTCCCACTCGTTGAATTGAACCAATCTTTGTCTTGCTAAATTGGATACATTTTCTAAATGAGTTTTATGATTTTAGTTTATGCATTTTCTTATTTTCTCTTAGAATCTTAAACTTTCTATTTTTTTTCTTTCCCCACAGACATTAATAAAATAACTGTTTTATATATATTCACAAGTGTTAGTCTTTTTTTTTCTCTCTCTCCTTACATCAACAGAATCTCTTTAGTGACCTGGGTTACACATGTCTTGTGTGGCTGGATGTTGGGCTCGTGAACAATAATAACGTTGTTCATCCAATCGTTACTGATATATAAACACAGGAGCGATCAGCCGACAAAAGATCCTGCTTGGTTTTAAAGCTTTCACTTATGATCTCTCATGGGCATATGCAAAATCCACTTAAAGATAGATTGTATAATCCCATACATTTTGCATCTGAAAGGGAAACTCGTACAGCCGCAAAAATAAGCCTGTGCACACCCTAATCTTTAGTAAAGACGGTAGTTTTTTCTACGCCAAAAGGCCCAGGGAGTGTGTCTCCTATAGGCAAGGAAAGTTTATTTATATAGCACATTTCATACACAATGGTAATTCAAAGTGCTTTGCATAGAAGAAATTAAAATAATCAAAAGAAATAAGAATAATTAAAACAGTTTAGAATAAAAAAATAAAATAAAATACAGTATTTAACAGTCGGACGAACAGTGGCACAGTGCTCATTCATTAAATGCATAGCTAAACAGATGTGTTTTGAGTCTGGATTTGAATGTGACTACTGTAGGAGCACATTATTTGGCTCAGTGGGAGCATGTTCAGGTTGAACAGGAGTGGCGCAAGAATTGAGCTTTGAGGCTCAATTCCTCATGTCATGGATGTCCACTCAGACTTATGGTCTCCTATACTCACATAATAACCTCTCCCTTCTAAGTATGACCTGAACCATTTTAGGACTATCCCAGAAAGCCCCACCCAGTTCTCCAGCCTGTCAAGAAGTATGTTATGATTGACAGTGTCAAATGCAGCACTGAGGTCGAGTAGTACCAGCACTGATAATTTGCCTGTATCAGTATTTAAGCGAATACCGTTTATTATCTTTATGAGCGCTGTCTCTGTGAAAAATTCGGTCGGAAAACCCGATTGAAAATTATCAAAGTATCCATTTGAGCTTAAGAATTTGTTCAGCTGATTGAAGACAACTTTTTCAATGATCTTGCCTATGAAAGGAAGATTTGAGATTGGTCTATAGTTGCTTAATATGGTCTTATCCAGATTTCTCTTTTACAGGAGGGGCTTGACAACTGCAGTTTTCAGGGAGTTTGGAAAACTCCCAGAGAGAAGTGAGGAGTTTACCACTTCTAGGAGATTTGCTTCTAAGCAGTTTAAAGGAACCGTATGTTAGATTGTGGCCAAAACTGGTACTGCAATCACTTTCAAATTACTGTAGAGCGGTGTATCCCCTCCCCCTCCCCCCTGACTCGAGGTTGCCAGTTAGGCTGCAGGATCCAGCAGGAACGTAGGCTGCTACAAGGAGCTTTCAATGGCAAGTGACGAGTCCTACACAGTACGTTTTTTTCCGGACACGTTTGTAGCTGCAGCTGTGGTAGCTAGAGCAGAGCTGGCAACCCGGATGCCGAAACACTACTGACTTCGTGATTAGTAGATAGGTGGAGGGTGGCGCATCAGGCCAAAACACAACATGACAACATCAACATCAGTTGAGGGCTGCAACTTCACTTCACACTTACTTCACAATATCCTGGCCGGACTACTGTTGTCAGTGATATAAGTATTTGAAGTGAACATGATTTCTTAATGTCTAGTAACATATCAGGGCCATTTTATGATTAATTGAAATACATTTCTTACATACGGTTCCTTTTACACACTTTTGAAAAAAGATGTGGGAAGTGCGTCAAGGGCGCGCAGGTTGATGTTTTAAGGTGCTGTAAGATTTCTTCCAAAATGTTGCCATCAATTTCTTCGAAATCAGACATAGTAACTACTTTCTCAAGTTGTGGTATGATCTGTCTGACCTCAGTGCAACTCAAGGATGTGCTGATCACCTTTCTGATATTATTGATTTTCTCAGAGGAGGAGGAAGCAAACTCACTGCATTTGCTGTCTGAGAGCAATTCATTGGAAATCTGGCTTGGGGGGTTTGTCAGTCTCTCTACAGTAGTAAAAAGAGTGCGTGTGTTTAAGTTGGTGTTTATAATATTTGAGAAGAAAGTCTGTCTAGCTTTGCCTAGTTCCATATTGAAAGCATGGATGCTGTCTTTGTAGATGTTATACACTGTAAAAAAAAATAAAAAAATTGCTGCGATTATTTATCACAACTTAAAATCCAACATTGTTTCAACTTTAAAAACTATGTGTTCATGCTTGACTTAAAATATTAAGTTTAGTTAACTTTAGTTAAGTTGGATATTTAAGTTATCTCAACCAATTTTAAGTTAAAATTTTTTACAGTGTAATGGACTACAAGTTTTGTCTTCCACCACATGTGCTTTGCTTTTCTGCATTGTCTTTTCATATTTTTCACTGCTGTTGAGTTTCTCCGAGGTGCTTTTTGTCTGCCACTCTTCTTCTTGACTTTAACAGGAGCAATATCATCAATTACACTTTTAACTTTTGAGTTAAAATAATCAAGGAGATCAACAGAGTCAGCAGATATGCTTGGTGTTAAAGATATAGCCTTCATAAATAGTACACTAGTGTTCTTGTTACGTTCCACGTGGACTTGTGTATTTTTTTCACTCTTGTGTTATTGTGTTTGTGTTTCCATTCATACCCGTAGGTCATGATCATTGGCTGTTCCGCAGTACGTGACATCACTACGTTACGTGTCGGAGCTGACGTTCCACCAATCCGCTGGCGCTCCGCCGGGTTTAAAAGGCCCATTCACAAGAAGAATGGAGATCGCCATCCAGATATATACTGATGGCTCAAAGGATCCAGATTCTGGTACAACATCTGCAGCAGTATTTATACCTCAATTTAAAGTCAACATTTTGAAAAGAACATCTGATCACATTTCAGTATTTACATCAGAATTAATAGCAATTATAATAGCATTACAGTGGGTCGAAGAAGTTCAGCCAATCAGATCAGTTATATGCACAGACTCTTTATCTGCAATTGAAAGTCTAGCAAGTGGTATTTCTACAGCTAGACAGGACTTAATTTATGAAATATTACAAAGTATTTTTAGAATCAGACAATTGGGAATCATTACTCATTTTCTTTGGATACCAGCTCATATGGGGGTGGCAGGAAATGAAGAGGTGGATAGTTTAGCCAAACAGGCCATAAAATTTCAAGAAGTTGATATTAAAATTGGATTGAGTAAGACTGAGATAAAAAGTATAATAGCAAAGGAAATTAGGAAGAAATGGCAGAAGGAGTGGGACAGTGGAAATAAGGGTCGACATTTATACAAAATTCAAGGAACAGTTGGTTTTGAAAGAAGAAACTTTGGAAATAGGAGGAAGGATGTTATAATTTCAAGAATGCGCATTGGTCATTGTCTACTAAATCAAAGTATGGTCAGGATTGGGAAACACCAGACTGGGTATTGTGACAAATGTAGTTCCGAAAATATGGAAACAGTAGAACATGTATTATTAAAATGTGAGGCTTATGCAAGAGAAAGATTTAAATTATTTCAAGCATTAAGAGAAATGGAAATGGAAGTTTTTTCTATCAAAGCATTATTAGGTAATGGCCCAAAGCAATTTAAAATATATGAAGAAGTATTTCATTTTTTAAAAAACACTCATTTAAGTAATAGGATTTAGGTCAGTACTACCATAACGTTATCCACACTCCAATCCAGTAGGTGGCGGGAATGCACCATTTAAGTTTGGTTTGCCAACTGCCATTAAACTTGAGAAGAAGAAGAAGAAGAAGAATGGAGATCCTCGCCAGATCTCAGCCAACTCGCGTGCACTGAGCGATTCCTTTCAAAGCCATGAACATGTTATCGTTAACGTTTGTGAGATGCCTAGTCTATGTGATTTTTGAGTAACACTCCTTCGGGTTTGTTAATTTTGATGCTGCATTTGTTCGTGCGTGTGATCGATACCTGTTAAACCGAACGTGTTAATGCAGTATTAACTTGTCTAGAGCATTTAGATTTGGTTTCTGAGTTTGTTTACTGATTGTGGACCCTTACATCTAAAACCAACGGTAGACAGAATATTTCTCTGTTTGATAGCTGGAGAGTGATTCGCCACTATTGTATTTCTGTTTTTAGTTAGAGTAGTTTATTTATGGCGGCGAATCCGCTGAAGATTTTCGGGTTTGTTTCTACATTTTTCTTTGATATAGTTTAGATGTTTTGGGTAAACTAGCTATGGTGTTTATGTTTTGATTATTTCATTGATTTGGCGACACTCTTGTATTTGATTCTTTATTTATTTATTTTCTTTTACATTTATAATGCTTCTTTGTCCTGGTAAAATTAAACGTCTTCAACGTTAAGTCTGGCATTTCTGGTTGTTTTTGCTGCTCGCACACATGACAACAGTACCTCACACAAATGTTGCGTAATCATCCCGTTTACATCTTTAAACACGTAACAGTTCTCATTTAAGCATCTCTTCTTGACAGACACAGATCTAGTTTCAATGGCAGGAGAGATCAATATATTGAAGAAAATACAGAAATTATCAGACAGTGCTTCATCCTTAATAACAGTTGATGAAATGTTTAGAGTAGACCCTTACTGATAAGTAAATCTAGAGTGTGTCCATGATTGTGTGTGGGTCCATGTACATGCTGAGTCAGATCAAGCGTTTTTTTTTTTAAACCGTTTTGATTTCTTTTGCCATATTGGTTTCGACATTATCTATGTGAATGTTAAAATCTCCAGCAATGGCAAAACAGTCAAACTCTGAGGTAATTGTTGATAACAGTTCAGTAAAGTCCTCAGCAAAGGCTGGAGAGTATTTAGGAGGAAGTAAAATGCGTGGAGCACCTTTTAACACAATACCCAAATATTCGAAAGACGGGTAATTCCCAAATGATATTTGTTTACATTGATAGACATCTTTCAAAAGAGCAGCTAGACCCCCACCTCTCCTTCCCGCTCTGCAGACACTCATAAAAGTAAAGTTAGGAGGGGATGTTTCATTAAGGACTGTTGCACTGCAGCTGTCTTCTAGCCATGTTTCATTTAGAAACATAAAATCCAGGTTGTTTGTGGTTAAGTCATTGACTAGAAGTGATTTATTTTTAAGTGAGGCGTTTGAAGGCCTTAGACTTTCTATCATGTAGAACATCAATAGAGAAATATACAGGCACACTGGGACCCGACACATATCACTGAGAGCTGGTATCAGTTGTTTTTGGTTCACCTCGAGCAGATGGAGGAGGGTGTGGGCCCTGGAGTTGTGGCAGAGGCCGAAGAGCTCCCACAGAAGGAGGGGGAGGGCGAGCTGGGTCCGCCGGCTTTGGTGGTTGTGGGGCCTGACGTTTTTTGGTTGATATCTGGTGGCTCGCAGCAAAAGAGTGGGATAGTTTGGTTCCAGCATACACCAGTTCTTCCATTTTCTCTGAGAAGCACAGAAGTGGAGATGCTGGAGAGAGGGATAATGTGTCTGGTGAGAGGGGCTGTTGCTCTGGTGTTATCGGATGCTGTAATATGCTGTCCTGGCTTCCCTGGCTGTTTTCCGGGAAGTCGTCCTTGGGTGCTGAATCTTGGAGCAGTTCTAATATGTCACAGTCTGTCTGTGGTGAGCTCTGTGGGCAGGACTCAGCTGAGATTGTTCAAGGGCTCGCTCTCTGCTCGGCTTTGAGCGCCAGTTAGCATCAGTGTTAGCTACTGGCTGATTCGATCTTTATTTGATCATACTCATCTACATTCATTAATTCTTCAAATCTGTTCTCAATATGTATAGGCGGTGGTAGCAAACCAGTGTTTGCAATCCTTGTCAGAGCCGTATATAGGGTTGAAGATGCTACTGCGGCAATATGTGATGCTTGTGACAATCTGATGTCTCGAGTGCCTTTGGGTCTCGCTCCCTGTTTGTGACATTCAGATCAGTAGCTATTCATGTATAGCATTCATGTCGATCAGTTACGGCCTGTTTCTCTACACTCAGTATGGCCTGTCGAGGAGCACTAGATTCATGGGACTCACCGGCTGTATGCTGAGGTCGTCACCGACCATGACGAAGCTCTGATGTGTGTTCTGTCTGGTTTGGTGGTCCCGCAAGTAACTTTGTTTCAAGAATTGCAATCCTTTGTAAGTCTGTGGCAGTTTGTGCAGCAAGTAGATTCTTGAACCAAAAGAGGCATTTTCTCTCTTATCCTTTTGAATGTAGGCAGTTGTGTTTTCCCTTCCCCGGAATGTAAGCTGATGGCTTTCAGTGGGAAGCTGGTCGGATAAAAGAATTCTGCTTTTTTGTAGTAATCCAAGCTTTGTCGTTTGAGCACTGCTGATTTGCTGAAGTTAAAATTAGGTGATAAAAGGAGATAAAATATAAAAATATAAAAGCGATTGAGCAAAGCGCGGAGCAGTTAGCAAGAGCGTCCGAACAGTAGCTGAGCAGGAAGTCGTGAAATATATTTTTCCCTAAAGTTAAATATTATTTTAATATTATTTTAATATTAAATATTATTCAAAAATGTTTTTATATACTGGAATAGTGAATCAGTTGTAATATATACCCATATATTGTGGAAAATAGAAATTATATATGAAGACCTCCGATGCCTCTAAAAGCCACCTCTGTCAAAAATTTGATAATAATATTGAGTGAATGCTCTCCGTACATAGTATACGTTCATCAAATACTTTCACTTCAAACTCACTAAATCCCAGCCTCAGCCCATTCAGAAACGTCGGTACTTAGGTAGAAACATAGGAGCCTGATAAAAAAATTAATATTAATATTACGTTAGACGGACTTAAGAGGCTTTTGCTTCTTAAGTCTTTATATGTTGTTACAATGCTATCCTTTGGCTTAGTGTGTGAATTTAATCAGCCCAGTGACAGCAGATGAAAATTATCTGTTTATATAACACCAGTGCTCATTAATGTGTGTTAATGACAAATAAAATAATAAATAACAAATAAATAAATACACAGTTTATATATTTATTTTTTTATTATAATATATATATATATATATATATATATATATATATATATATAGATACACATTCATTTAACACATTTACAAGCACAATTTAAATATTAAATATTTGAAATTACACAGAATTTAGTGAATATTCTACATAAATAAGCTCTAAGGCCGCTCTAAGCGGCCTGGATCCGACTGTTGGTCCTTGACTTTGATTGACAGATGCTGCTTATTTTGTGGGGTTGACTTGTCCACACCTGCATTGTCCTGTCGAAGGAACAGACATAATACTGTAATGCTGACCAGATTTAATGAGTGATTCTTAAAGAAAATATTAAGCCAAACTGAACTACCTTTTCAATATGAGGGGTCCGAATTGAAAAGGATATGATTATTGTCCCAGATTAAATTATTAAAGTGTTTAATAATTTCTAAATATAAGTAAAATTGAGAGATAGGAGGGTCTAACCAATGCTCTTTTCTGGGTCAGCTGGGACCTGGGCTGAAGGCTGCTCTGAGTTTTCTGGTTCAGTTGTGAAGTGGTTATCTGAGGGACTTGATGGTTGTAGCTCCTCAGTTTAAGATTCTGCTGCATCTTCTTGTCAATTTCCACACATAGTTTTTGTGGAGGTGTCTGACACAAACCTACATTGTCCTGTTGAGGGAATAGATACATGTATAATTGTACAATGCTGGGTAGGTTTAATGAGTGCTTCTTAGACTAAATCTAATGGTGTATTTTTTTTTAATATAAAAATATAAATATAAAACGATTTTAAATAAAGGACCTTGAAAACATAGTAGCATAGTTAAAGGCAGTGTTTTTTTTTATTCTTTTTATAAATCTTAAAATGAGTAAAAACAAGAGATAGAAGGGACTTATGGAAGCTTCAGTGCTCCATGGACACACCCTCTCACTCCAACAGGGCATGGGTGCTCCCTGGGAAGACCCGGGAGGTTGTCATGGGGAACGCGGTGGAACACATCTCGATCGATACCAATGTAACCAGGTTTCACTGTCAGAAGCCACTGTCACAAACCAGCAGGGTGCATGAAAATGGAATGGGCAAGACCACTTCAGGGGAACATGGGAAACATGGCAAGACCTGGCCGGTGTCGGTTCATCCTCTGAATTCCCATACTCTCACTTCTCTCGCTCCTGTGGCCCCTAGATGCAGATGTCAGAACTCAAAATGTTAGTTTACAAACTATGGTCTATGGTATGTTCATAATTGTACTATTGTGCAAGGAGCTGTGTGAATTTATGATTTGATCATCTGCCTATAATCATAATTGTTAAAAAGGCCTACAATGAAAGAAAAAAAAAGCACAAAAAAAGGCAAGTAATACATTGAATCTGCTATATGCATGGAACATTCTTACGAACTTCCACAATAATATAAGCCAGCTGGAAAACTTCCAGTGAAACAGCACTTGCTGGTGAGTTTTGACAGGATCAATAGTGTAATAGTTTGTAACAGTAATACTGTAATAGTTTAAATTTAAGTGTTGTGAGAACAACAGCTGAGCACTGCTGTGTTCCTTCTCAGCAAAATTTTATTCGAAAATCAGTTTTCACACTTTCCCCTCTGATGTATCTAACTGTTCTCTCTGACATTTCTTGTAAAATCTTCAGTACTTTACTGGCTTTTTTTTTTTTTACTGGCAGACTAAGTTTTTTACAACTCTACTGCAAAAAAGTAAGCTTCGTTTTACTGTGAGTTTACAGTATTGGAAAACAAAAATTACTGTAAACAAACAGTCTCATACTGTGCTTCGACATTGCATAATATGAAGGTATACCCAGCATGCAATGCAGCATGATTATGCTGTAAAGTTTTTTACTCTTGTTGGTTTTAGCTGTGCTGCTATACTTTAGCAGTTTTTGTTGTTGGTTTATTTTGTAATGTTGGTTTATTTTGTTTTTATTTGTTGAATGTCACCATTGTTGTGTTTTGTATGTCGAAAATTGATGTTGCAACTTTCAAAGCTGTATCTCAGCAGTTGCTACACTATTGTGACAGATCAATCTACAAACAGTTATGAATATGTTTTCAAAACAGTTTTGTTAATATTCATGCTTAATGCTAGAATAAAATGTTCTCATTCATGCTAAGAATAGTTTGACTTCCAATTAATTCATATTCTAACAAATGTTTTCATTTGTCACACTTCTGACTTGGCTAGATCAGAAATGTAAAGGTCTAAGATCCCAAGCAAATGGAACACTAATCACAATTACTGTGATTTCAAAACAATTACAGTATAGTAAACAATTACATTTCTTAGAGTGAACCTTTAAAATGTGAATTCACAGTAAAACAAGATCAGTAGATTACTGTGATGTTAGCATCATGCTGTTGATTTACAGTTACTTGTAAGAAAATGACCCAGCATGCATTGAGTTCACAGTATTTTTTTTTACTACAGTCATTTATTGTAAAAGAATACTCTTTAATCCTGTAAAATCCTGGCAATTATTTACAGTGTGCTATAGACCTTTTTTTGTGGGTGACAGCAACACCAGATCATTTGTAAACAGGAGGCATTTGACTTTAGAGTTTCTAGAGTGCTGCAGACTGTTCCAGAGCTCTCGCTAGTTCAGTGATATCTATACAGTATATTGAATAGCGAGGGACTCATGCTACATCCCTGTCTCACTTCATGATTCTGAGGGAGGATATTCTTAAGTCAAAAACTGTGAGGAATTAGACTCCACTGCTTATTCAAACAACAATTCACACATAGTTTCAGAGACAGATCTGATCTGCATTCAAAGCTAAATGATGTAACCCCTTTAAATGGGTCCTATTATGCCCTTTTTACAAAGTCTTGATTTTGTTTTTGGGGCGGTGAACAGAGCTTATAAAAACTACAGTAAATACTATGTCAACACTAATGTTGGCTAGCAGGCGAGCGGAGCCAAACATATTCGTCCTTTGTTTACATTGAGGCAACAACATTCAACTTAGAATTGGAACTGTTAATAGAAAACGCAACTAGATATAATAAGACATACTTACAAGTTGTGACCCACAATCAACAGATTGTCCCAACAAAGTGGAAACTGATCTGTTTCAGGAGAAGTTTTTGAGCGTAGCCTGCATTGTACTTGAAGAGCTAAGTTTGTCTTAGATTCTGGAAGACAAACATTGGGGTTATAATGTTCAGGAACAGAGTTTAAAATAAATTTTAACCACTCTAAGTTCGTCAGCCTTAGGAAGGTCAAACAAATGAGTTTTGTAAACGGGCTGGAAAAAACAGTGTCTCTTTGGCATAGCGACAACACTGTCTTCTCTAACACAGCTCAACCAGGCCTCGTCCACTTTTTTTGCGTATTCCGTGGGCAGAGATTATTTAAATAAGGAATATTGTGACTTCATAAGATCTGGAGTCATTTGTTGTAGTTCTTGGAAAGTGGATTCTGTTATCTCCCTTTGGAGTGCACTTTGAGCTTTGCAACCTTGCAGATCTTTTTTATGCTCAAACAGCAACATTACAGATCCAAATCCAATTTTTTCCAGATCCAAATCCAATATCATATGTTAAACAACATGTAGTGTATTTATTTTGACAAACACTGTGTTTTTAATGTGGCACACAGGTGTAATATATTTATGGAGGAATCACACCAGTGACAAGAAACGCTGGGGCCATAAGAGGATCATCTGAAGACAGAAAATGCAAGAACCAGAGCAGCTTCAGCAGGAAACTCTGGGCCAAGGAGGATGAGAGATGAGCTCTGGGACTAGAGCAGCCTTGGACTCCAGCTCTGGCTGAGGCTGCGACAGCGACACTGGGGAGGCTTTGGCAGGAACTTCTTTGGCAGCCGTCATGAAAGAAACCTTTGTGGTGGACATGACGGGCATCAGTGTGACCCGTTCAGTCATGCCAGGAACCTTTGGAAAGCGGCGCAACTGGAGCTGCTAAGCTGTGGAACCATAGCAGTATCCTCCAGGTGACACAGGGACCTGATGTATGGTGACCCTCTTCTGGAGCAGCAGCTTCAGGAACCTTTTGGGTGGCCTTCACAGGGATTTCTGGAGCTGCCCTGACAGCATCTCAAGCCCCAAGACAACTAAGAATAGGTACACCAATGGCAGGAACCTCTGGAGTGGCAGTGCAAGGTCACTTGTGGGGCAGGCTTGACAGTGAGCTCTGGGTGACTCCATTATTAAAAAAATATGATTGGATGATGGAGTACTTAACTATCTAAATCTAAACTATTTGCAATACACATCCCTAGGTGAGTAGTTCCGCAAGATGCTAAAACTACCACTTCAAGCCCAAGGCGCCAGATGCAACAAGGCCTGCCAGCCCCGCAAGATGCTAAGGCTGGAGGGTTGGAGGGGCTAACTTAACTAACTAAAACTAAACTATTTACAATACACATCCCTAAGCAAGTAGTTCAGCAATTTATTTTATTTAGTTACATTTTATTTAACAGGGACAATGGATAGTCAATGACAGCCCCAGAATTAGCTACAGAGCTATATTTCATCTGCTGTCCCTGGGCAGGAAATACTTAAGAGCATAACATAACTAAAACATTCATCAGCAATAACATATACAATAAACTTCTCACCTAACAAATGAAAAATACATTCCAAATAATATAGTACAACAATACTTTCAAAAATATTACCCTATAATGAATATTTCATCTAAAATAAATAAAATAAAAAACAAAACAAAAACTACCAAGATTATATAACCAGTTTCTAAAACACAATATCAATGAGCCCATGTTTGACTCATCTTTAACCATATTTTCAAATGTAACTTAAATTGTGAAAAAGTAGGACACCATATGATATTGGTTGGTGTATTATTTCAGTTATTAACTGCTCTTACAGAAAAAGCTGAACAACCAAAATCAGTAACTATAAAATGCACTTCACAATCACCTTTTGATGAAGCTCGTTTGTCTTGTGTTCTCAGTGCACAAAGAGACAAATTCTTTCAGGGGTGGTGGTGCAAGAATATTAACAGTTTTGTACATTAAATAATAGGGGTGTAACGATACCCTCATGTCACGATACTGAACTCAAGATACAACATTATCGTGATATTCTAATACATATGGTAAAAAGGTTAACAACAAACGTACTGTTGATTAAAAAGCAAAATGTTATATTATATTGAGGGTGTAAATTAATAGGCTTGGACTTGGTGCTGATAACCTAATGCACAGGACAATAGTGACACCAGAATAAAAATATTGATGAGTCTGAAGCTGAAAATACAGAATTATTTAAGATGAATATGCTTGCACTCTGTCGCTGACTAGATACATTTAAAATAATGTAGGCCACTTTTTACTAGAAACATAAGACATTTGGCATTATCAGAGCCCACAAATATTTCCCCATTGCATTATTATTGCATTATTATATATTATATTCTACATTATATAGTAGTTTAATGTAGTACTGACACTAAAACTCTGTAAACTTGAATTTTTTCACACACAGTAATTTTCATTTTGGGTGAACTATCCACAATACATATTGATGCATTTTTGTATTGCAATATATTGTGACACAATATATTGTTACACCCCTATTAAATAACAATTGTGAAATATAACAAAATTGTCAAAAGTAAAAACAATTTGCTGTTTAATTTTTGTCAATGGAGATATCTATTCGGTCTATGAAAAATCATAGAATACAAAAGCACTCTCACATCTTCTGCTGAAAGCTGACTTTTTAACATGCTTTTCATATGGGTGAGAGTCTAAAATAATTTGAAAGATATTTAAAATCCTGCACAATTTGTAATTTTTCACCATATGATATCTGGTTGGACGTCTTCCTTATTTTTCATTTTAAAATGCATGCAGTTTTCTGAACATTTAATGTTAAACAGCACTGAGAAAGCCAGTCAGAAATTTTGGACATTGCAAAAGATAATTTATGTGCCACCTGTTCTTTCGTTTTGTCATGTACATAAATCGCAGTATCATCTGCATACATTTTAATTTGTACATCAGGACAGACTTCAGGGAGGTCATTCAGGTACAAACTAAAAAGTAGGGGCCCCAGGGTAGAGCCCTGAGGAACTCCTGTGGAACAATCTCTTAGGGAAGATATATGCATTTAAATCCGAGTGCACTGTTTCCTATAAAAAAAGACTAAATCCCTTTCATTGTATTGACTGAAAAACTAAAATATGATCATTTAGATAAGAGTATTTTATGATTTAGCGTATCAAATGCATTTTGTAGCTCAAGGAGCACAGCACCTCCGTGTCTTGTCTGGTTTTGACCTTACTTGCTGAATAAAATAATATACAGCAGTTTCCGTCTAATGCAATTTTCGGAACCCAAATTGCATAGGACAATATTTTTGTCACGTTTTGAGTTTCTTTGTTCATGTTTAGAGTTCAGTGTTAATTGGTTCTTCCTTCTGTTTCCCTGCCTGTCAAGTTACAGATTGATCTGAGTTTCAGTTCAGGTGTGTCTCATTAATTATCTCATTAGATCCTTGGTTTTCCTGTGAAATAGATTTGAACCGTGTTTTGTTCTGTTCAGTTGTCTGTTATCGTTGCGTTTTACCGGTTGTTCTGTTTGAAGAGTGTTTTGTTTCTAGTTCTTTTGTTAATAAACCTTTTTCTGCTGCACTTAGATCCTGTCTTACTATTATTTGCTACTGTATTGTGACAATTGTGTATTGAAAAATTCACAAATTGCTCAGTTGCTTTTTTCCCCTGCTATTTTAGACACTACTGATAAAATTTTAATCGGCCTGTAATTTGCAACATTAGTCGGTTCACCGGCCTTGAAAGCTGGGGTTACTAGCCCAGTTTTCCAACAATTTGGGAATGTAGTGTTAATAATAGAGATTGACTAAAATAAATAATTTGTAATACATTAGCATCCATCAAACTGATATTGCTGCTGTCTGGGACAAGTTGCCTGCTTCCTGTGGTACTCGACCCTTCTCAAAATACTCTGGAGGGCAGTATATTGCTGTCCCTGGAGGAAAGAGTTTGTCTCATGTGTAAGTTTGCTTTACCACTGCATGTTTTCTCTACTTTAACTTAAATGGCATTTATTTTAGTCACTGAAAACAATATTATTATTGGCTTTTCTTCTTCTGAGTATGTAGTTAGTGCATTGTTAATATACCACTGTATTCTTTTCATTTTATATTTTTGTCAGCAGTATTTTAATAAGTTTCTTTTTTTTTTTCATCTTCATCATTGGTGAAATAAAATAATTTATCAATGAACATTGTCTTCAGAATCTTAGTTGACATAACTTGGTTATGACAAATACTCATCTAAAAGAGCTTTAGTGTGACATGTCTAATGGTGAAACACGTTTGAGAGATATTACATACCAGAGTAGTACCACACCCGAAATCAATCCATTTGACCTCAAGGGTCTCCGTGTTAACTAGGAGGTTCAGCATCTTGATGTCCCGATGGATCACCCCCCGGGAACAGCACACAACAACGGCGCCAATCGCCTGCCACATTAAATGACGTGCCAACTTCTCACTGAAGAGGTTGCTATGATACTGCCAGAAGTGGTGAATGTCCACGCAGGGTGTGGGGTGCTCTAAGACCATTATGTACTGGTCTGGATTGTCCTGCCAGTCCAGCAACTCTATGATGTGGTGACAGCTGAGGCCTTGATTGGCCATGAGTTTCAGGGCCACCTCAAGTGGATCTGGTCTATGGTCAGGCTAAGAAAGAAAGAAAAGTTTTTTTATGATGATTAGATGAAGTTGTTTCTCAAATAAGGATTTAGGCCAGTCTCTTTCTCTATTGAAATATTTGTACTCCGTGATTTACATTAATCTTAGATGCTAGCCTATAAATTGCAAACAGTGACTTAGATGAGATGACACAAAGAGAACGGTCTACTTACAAGATTGATGTATAGCTTCTTCATATGATTGAAGAAGATCTGCTTTATGTTTGGCACTGGCAGTCCTTTTACAAAGTTGTCCATGCCTAACCATCATGCATAACTCATGTTTTTTACATGGCTCCCTGCAATACTCAATTCTGATTATTAATTAACAAATGAATATTTTGTGTTCAATCATTTACTTGTGTGGCGAGTAAGCCGCATAATAATTTATATAATTTCGGAGTGGGGTCTTATTTCTTGTTGCATAACAATCTGACTGCTGTATGCCTTGCCGCGCCCCCTTTTTATAAAATAATTTGTTATAATTTGTTAGTGATCTGTGAATTTATTTTATGTTGACTAAAAGTTATGTCTGTTTGTTAATGTGGAATTTGTGGACCACACATTAGATTGGTGTGGTAAGACATTGTTTTTATTTTGAAGTCAAAAGTTGTGAAACCCTGCTTCCTAAGAATTTGGGCAGAAGGCAGCTACTGGTGTTTTTATTACTTAGTTTACTAATTATTATAATTCATGGAGTTATTATTTAATAATTCTAGGCTATTACATCAGCATTGCTGATCACCATAGCCTAGGTTAAGTGAGCGGAATCCTATCCAATAAAAAATCATAATCTATTTAAATTCCTTAATAAACAATTATTTGCAGAATATGCTTAGAGTATCCTTGTGCTATTTCTATTTTCCTGTCACTATTAATCTATCATTCAATAAATGTATATATCTGAATATTTAATTTAGTATTGCACAGTGATATCAGATGCATTTTATATATTCAGAAAAGTTTAAATTATAAGTGGTTTAAGGATAGCCTACATCATCTTTTAAATATTGTGCAATAACCAATAAATGTTAAATCCTGTGCTAAACGTACACGTATTTATATGTTACAATTTAACAGTAAATGCACTGTTTTAAGGAGGATATCTTCCCCAAATTTTCCCCTATGCAAATTGGGAAGGTTTTTTAAGTTTCGATATATTGCAATCACAAAACCATGACAATCCATATTATGGGATTTTGCGCCATCTAGAGTGCATCGTAAGAACAGAGACTTTTACTGATCTCATAGGTTGCTTTAATCAAAACCATAAATATGTAATGCAATTCTATAAACTGAGATGTGGATATCAGACGCATGCAAAGTTAAGGGTCTTTGCAAAATGCAAACCCAACCACCGCTATGCTCACAGTTACTGCGCTTAGTTACATCTGATTGGTTTGTTACTTCAGCGATTTTTCTGTACCGTCGTCTGATTGGTCCAATAGTTTTGCGATGAGTCTCCCAGCCAATCATTGCTCACTTTTTGAGTTATTTATTAGTAACCAGAATGAGGAGGAAAGATTGACTTCCGTGTTTTTGCTTTAGTCTTGGTATTTTCTCCGTCATCATGGGTGCGTGTATGGCCTTGTGTTCGCTGGCGAGCTGCGTAAGTTCAAAATATTGTTTTAAAATGGCTTGGCCTACTTTTTTTCTCACTTTATGTTGTCAAACTTCAACGGGTAACGTAAAGACAGCAACGCATTCTTAATTGTCTTTTTCATATCGGAGATGTAAAGGCTGTTTCCTTGTTTTGTTTACGTATAACGTTAAACTATAACGTTTTGAGAAAATATAAATAATTGACTGTATAGCCATTTCTTTATGTTATCTCAAAACTTTACAAACCATGTTTAACTTTTCCTCACGAGTTTTTCGGCCACATTTGATTTGACACTTTCCTTTTCAGACTTAACATTTCCATTTTATCAGTACAGTTTAATATAAATGTTTAACATACAGACCCAAGCTACTCATATAGTTGACATATAGTAGGTTGTTCCCCCTGTATGACAGGGAAATGAGTGTATTTGTTGTGTTGAAGTTGAGTGAGTGTTCTTGTCCTGTAGGCGTCCTGTCTGTGCGGCTCTGCGCCATGTCTTTTATCAGGATGTTGCCCTTCTACATACAACTCCACTGTGACCCGCCTGGCCTTCTCCTTTTTTCTGCTGCTGGGCACTATAGTGTCCATCATCATGATCCTGCCAGGCATGGAGACACAGCTAAAGAAGGTACACAGACTGCTGGTGTCATTCTACAGGTAGTGCATGGGCTCACAGCATAGCTGATGTGCTCATGAGGATCCAAGTTTGAATCTGTCCCGATGATCCCACTTCCTCTCTCTGCATTCCAGTCCTAAAAAACATATAGACCAGTGCCAGAAATTGTTTTTAGTAAAGAGCAATATTTGAAGATTTCTTCATTTGAGCACAGGAATAAACACAAATCTGTATGTTTATATTTTCATGTTTATTAAAAGAAAGTTAATCCTATTTTCAGATTTTTTTATTTTTACATAAACAGTTCTTTGGCTGGTTTGTTTGCCTTCTCTCATTTGTGCTATGCTTCAGTAGCTTTATGAAAACACAGCAAGCTTACGAGAGGCAGCTGAGACATTCTGTTTGCAGTATTACTTTATACAATTTCGTGGGTTATACATAATCATTATCTTAAATGTAAAATGTTTTGTTCTGTTCATTAACTTTTGATATTTTTTTTTTTTTTTTTTTTTTTTTTGAGGATGTATAAACACCCACAATATGTTAGTAAGATGTCAAAACACATTCTGGATGTGATTAAAATGCATTATTTGATCACTGTGTAAAACTGCAGATGTTTTTCTTTTTTGGTGAATTTATCAACAGATTCCTGGTTTTTGTGAAGGAGGCTCTTCTATACCAGGGATTGAAGGGAAGGTGAACTGTGAGATCATTGTTGGCTATAAGTCTGTCTACAGGATGTGCTTTGCCATGGCCTGTTTCTTCTTCCTCTTCTCCATCATCATGATCCGTGTGAGAAGCAGCAAGGATCCACGAGCTTCAATTCAAAACGGGTATATATTTTTTTGCTGTTCCAGCTGGCATTCTCATAAAATCTTTATTAACTAAAAAAATTTCACTAACAAGTGTTGCCCTCTACTGTTGAAAGCTGGGTTTTTGTTGTTGTTGATGTATGTGAAATTCCTTTTTGCACAATAGTTTCTGTCTAGGAAGCCTTACATAATGACTCATGCCAATGTGACTTTTTCTCTTTTTCAGTTTCTGGTTCTTCAAGTTCTTGATTCTGGTCGCTCTTACTGTGGGAGCTTTCTTCATTCCAGATGGAGCATTCAACACGGGTAAGTGATAAATAAGAAAATAAAGACTATAGTTAAGTAATTACATGTAAAAAAAAAAAAAAAAAAAAAAATTCTTTGTTGAATATTTTTTTCAATATTTTTCCACTCATTACACGTTATGGTAAATGGCCAGTGTGATCTTTGTGCAGCTATTCTATTAAAGATAAATCACTCTTTATTGTCATTCACAGCAATGTAGGTTTTTTTCAGTACTCATAGTTCCCATGCGTGAATCGGTGGGCGGGGCTAAAGAGGCAATAATGTAGAAGTAGGCGTTGATCTTCTGCAGGGGCAGTCTGTCGTCGCACTTTTATGTTATAATGTGACAAAATCCAAAACAAGTCATTTTGGCTTGGTTTCAATAAAAGCTGTTTTTTGACTAACACAAGGACGTTTTGATTTCTGAAACTTACAGGATATATTTTTAGTACAATGACCCCTTTAAAAAGTCTTCTAGTTATGCTTAGCTGTAAATCATTTATTTAAAAAAAGAATTGCTCTTTGTGATTGCAGTCTCTATAAATTAAGTCACTTCAAGGTGGCATGGACAGCTGGTAAAGTCATGCCAGTTTATTGGGTCAAAAGGAATGGATGTAAAACCTAAATGTTGTCCATTGCAGTGTGGTACTACTTTGGTGTGGTTGGGTCCTTCATCTTCATTGTGATTCAGCTCATTCTGCTGGTGGATTTTGCTCACACCTGGAACCAAAAGTGGGTGGAGTACGCAGAGGACGGGAACCGTAAATGCTGGTTTGCAGGTATGTTCAGCAACATTGTTTCCCCATGACTAAGCTTTAAAACTGATGACGGTAAAAGCTGAAAGCATGTGAAACGATAGAGTCACAAGCATTAAAATCTATTTTGTCCTAACCAGCTGCAGCATTGAGAAGCAATGGACTTTTTTTCACAGACTATGATGATGCAGTTCCACAGTTACTATCATCGTAAATCTAGGAATCTTTTTTTATTTTTTATCTTTTTTTCATTTTTTATTTTTTCATTTGATGTGTTTTATAGCACTATAGTTTGTGTTATATTACTTTGACATTAAATTGCAGAGAACTAGTTAAAGGTTGTATCAGTGATTTCAGGCCCAAACATAAATGATCACATTCATCTAATCTTTCCTAACGATCCGCTAGCTGCCCGCCCCATAAGCAGGCCGTCAAAAAAACGTGTCTCTGTAGGCCGCCTAGGCTCTGAGATCTGCACACAAAAACAATTGGTTTCACCAACCACTCAAAACCAAAATAAATAGTGTTCCAACCAATCACCGACAGGGGTGGGTGTTGTGAGGTTTTGCGCTCTTGCACAGCTGCCCATGACGGCTTCACGCGAAAAACCTCACAACACCCACCCCTGTCTGTGATTGGTTGGAACACTATTTATTTTGGTTTTGAGTGGTTGGTGAAACCAATTGTTTTTGTGTGCAGATCTCAGAGCCTAGGCGGCCTACAGAGACACGTTTTTTTGACGGCCTGCTTATGGGGCGGGCAGCTAGCGGATCGTTAGGAAAGATTAGATGAATGTGATCATTTATGTTTGGGCCTGAAATCACTGATACAACCTTTAACGCTGCAACATGAGTGTTTACAATACAAAGGCAACAAACAACCTTGGGTCAGCATGGGACAGTATGAAAACCATAGCAGGCCTCCAGAATCTAAAGAGCAGCAGCCCAGTCACACTGGATGGTTTCAGTTCAGATACTGAGCTGGCCAGTGCTCTTATTCAGTTTTACAATCGTTTTAATATTTTTGATTTTAGCAATGAGATTGACAATTTGAGTAACCAGCTTGTAGACGTTCAACATTTTAATATAACGCAAACAGAAGTGCAAAAAGCATTCCTCTCTGTAAGAGTTAATAAAAGCCATGGTCCAGATAACATCTGTGGGCGCATACTCAAAACCTGTGCAAAGCAATTGAGTATTCCTTTCCATCACATTTTTAGCAAGTCTTTAGAGGCACAATTAGTACCTGAGGTCTGGAAGGATGCTGTGGTTATCCCTGTTCCTAAATCAAACACCACTAAAACCCTGAATGATTTTAGACCAGTGGCACTCACATCAATAGTGATGAAAGTATTTGAAAAATTGGTGAGGTCTGAAATATTGAGGAAAACGGAGCATCTACTTGACCCTCTGCAATATGCGTATAGACCCCGTAGGGGGGTGGAAGATGCCACAGTCACTTTACTTAATTTACTTTTTAAGCATTTAGATAATAATGGCTCACATGCCAGACTTTTATTTATTGACTTCTCCTCAGCTTTTAATACAATTCAACCTCATATTTTAACCACAAGGCTGCAAGAACAGTTTGATTTGAGCAATAACCTGGTAGGCTGGATCCTTAACTTTTTAACAAACAGGACGCAAAGAGTGAGAGTGAATGGCAATCTTTCTGAAAAAGTCTGTTCATCAACAGGCTCTCCACAAGGATGTGTACTCTCGCCTTTGCTTTTTATCCTGTACACAAATATGTGCCAGAGCAGGTGGGAAAACAGGACTATAATTAAATACGCAGATGACTCAGTAATTGTCAGTCTGCTCCAAGACAGTGAAACAGGCCATGGTCCAGTCATCGATGACTTTGTTGAATGGTGTGAGGCGTCTCACCTTCAACTAAATGTAGTTAAAACAAATGACATGCTCATTGATTTTAGAAAAAAAAAAAAACAAACACAAGAAATTACATCAATCAATGGTCAAACTGTTGAATGTGTCGATTCATATAAATACCTGGGAATGATAATAGACTCCAAACTCACATTCGGAACTAACTGTGAAGTGGTATGTAAAAAAGGGCATCAGCGCCTGTTTTGTTTGAGGAAATTGAGTAAGTTCCAGGTTGATAAATCCATCATGACCCTATTTTATCACGCTTTTATTGAGTCAGTTTTATCATTTGCACTAGTAGCCTGGTTTGGGAATCTCACTTTGAAAAATAAAAACTCACTCAACCAAATAGTAAAGTGGTCTAGCAGGCTGATTGGTGAGCAACAGCCTAACGTGGAGACCTTATACAAAAAACAGGTACAGCGCATAACTAGCTCAATTTTAAACGACAGTTCTCATTCACTGCACACAGAGTTCCAGCTTCTACCCTCCGGGCGTAGGTTTATGATCCCCAGGTGTAAAACAAAAAGACACAAGAATAGTTTTGTTCCTGCAGCCATTACATTGAGGAATAAGTTATAGCTATATTTTGCACAAGTGTTCATTCGGTTTGTTGTTTTTTTTTTTTTTACGTATTTTTATGTATTATTTTATTCTTGACCGATAAGAACTTTTTTGATGATGTATGGTAATGTGATGATGTGTGAAATGTGATGGTGTGTGACTCTACTGCAAACAAAATCTACCTTCGGGTATAAATAAAGTAACTTGAACTTGAACTTGAACTTGAAGGCTAAGGGAGTTTGACATATTTCTTTATCATAACCAATGCGGCTAGATAAGTCTCACTACTTTTTTTTTTTTTTTTTTGCTCTTTTGTAAAGTCATGGAAATGGTATCATAGTTTGCCTTTGGCTATTTGAGTAAATGAGAATGCAAAAATTATATTTATACTATTGAAGTTTAGCCAACTATGACGACTTCCGCTTCGGAGAACCCCGGAAATGTGAATATTGACAGATGTGTGTTTTCTCCACAGCCCTGCTCTCTTTCACATTGGTGCACTATATCTGTGCCTTCGCTGCTGTGGTTTTGTTCTATGTATTCTACACACAGCCAGATGACTGCACAGAGCACAAAGTCTTCATCAGCCTCAACTTCATCTTTTGTATCATTGTGTCTGTGGTGGCCATCCTTCCAAAAGTGCAGGTCATTCCCACACTCATTTGATCTATTTGTGCTCATTTGTTTTCCTGTTTTTCTCTCTATCTTTATCACTCTTATGCAGCGCCAAGACTACGCTCAAAAGGCTAAAGCTGTTCTGCATTGGGGTGTTTTGGGTTTTGTGGGAGTGTGTAGAATCAAAATGTGAACATTTGCATTGTATATGTGTTACAGGAATCTCAGCCGAGTTCTGGTCTGCTCCAGCCGTCTGTCATCTCTCTCTACACCATGTATCTCACATGGTCTGCTATGAGCAACAACCCCAGTAAGTCTCACAACCAGATCACATGTCCATACCAACATTAACCTCTTTAATGCTGTTTCACTTTTGTTGATTTTAATAGATGTTTGGATTGAATTACTAATTTAGTTCCTACTGTATGTGGGGCCTTCTCTTTAAAAGAAAGTTTCAGAAAAACACTGTCTGGTGTTTACATGTACAATAAAAAGTTGATAAATTAAGAATTTGACATTGAGGTGATTTACACTTAAAAAAAGTGAAATCAGAGTAAATCATATCCAAAAAAATTAGGTTTGATTTATCAGGTTTTGTTTAAACGTTCTAAAACAACGATCTATGGTGGTTACATAAGTTAAAAGTATATTATGTTTAAATACAGTAGCTGTAATGTTCAGCATCTATCCAAATTTTTTGTTTGTTTTTCACCTTTATTTGGATAGTGTCTGGACAATATATTTTGATAATGACAATATATTTAACCCTGACTCGGTCAGCAGGTTACTCACAAAACACCCTGAGGGCTTTTTTATGATAGCAGGCGACTTTAACCAAACCAACCTCAAGAAAGTCCTACCTAAATGTTATCAGTATACTGTTTATACTGTTCTCACGAGAGTAGACAACATTTTAGACCATGTGTACACAAATGCACAGGGTGCTTACAGAGCCTTCCCCCGCCCCCACCTGGGTAGTTCTGACCATTCTTCTGTTATACTAGTGCCCTCTTATCAACCACTTCAGAAACAGGAGAAACCAAAGTCATCAGAAGATGGCCAGAGGGAGCTATATCAGCTCTGGAGCACTGTTTTGTTTTTTTGCACCAATTGGTATGTGTTCAAAGAGGCTGCCACATCTGATGGTGTCATAAAATATTGAAGAATATGCTTCATCTGTTACACGTTACATCAACAAATGTGTAGATGATGTTGCTCCCTCCAGGAAAATAACAGATCCCCCAAACCAGAAACCTTTATGCAGATGTCTGCTCGCTCCTCAAACTATGAGATGCTGCTTTCAGGGAAGGTGACAAAGCAGCATTGAAGGAAGCAAGGAACAAACTCACTGCTGGAATAAAAAGAGCCCAGGGCACATACTCCCACAGGATCCAGGAACACTTGGAGACTAATGACCCCCGGCGAATGTAGAAAGGGCTAAAGGACCTTACTGACTACAAGAGCAAAAACTACAACAATGCTTCTGTTAATGATCCCTTTTGCCTCATGCATTGAACAATTATTTTGCTCGTTTTGAGGAATCCAAACGCAGGTGCTGTCCCTTACAACAACTGGGGTAAAAAGGACTCTACAGATGTCTCTACGGCTGACAGATGTCCTTACAGACATCTTTAACATCTCTCTAACACTGTCTGTGGTTCCAGCATGCCTCAACTTCCATCTTCATTCCTGTACCAAAAAAACACCAAAAACACCCCACAGACACTCATCAGTAAACTCTTCTCACTCTGACTTAACGCCACACTCTGCAACTGGGTTCTGGACTTCCTCACTTTAACAGAACTCAGGTAGTAAGGATCCACGAGAATATATCACACTCTCTCACTCTGAACACCGGAGCCCTTCAGGACTGTGTTCCCAGTCCATTACTGTTCACACACTACTCACCCATGACTGTATTGCTCAGCATCAGAACAATCACATCAAGTTCGCTGACGATACAACAGTGGTGGGCCTAATCTCACACATAATGAGACAGAGTACAGAGAGGAGGTAAGAGACCTTGAGCTGTGGTGCACAGAAAACAATATGTCCCTTAACTTCAACAAGACGAAAGAAGTGATTGTAGACTCCAGAAAATCTGCTATTTACCCTCCACTGCACATTAATGGAGCGGCGTTGGAAATTTCCTGGGGGTTCACATAACTAATGATTTCTCCTGGAACCAGAACACCACTTTCCTGGTAAAGAAGGCCCAATAACGTCTACACTTCCTGAGAAGGCTTAAAAAAAGCTGGCATGAATAAGATTTTTTTTTACAGACATAAACTTTTACAGATGTGTAGTGGAGAGCATCTTGACCAATAACATCACAGTCTGGTTTGGCAGCTGTTCTGCCACTGACAAGCGGGCCCTACAGAGGGTGGTAAAGTTTTCCTAGAACATCATTGTGTCCAGACTTCCATCTATGGAGGACATATACAAAGTCCGGTGCATTAAGAGAGCAACCAGAATTGTAAAGGACAGTACCCATCCCTCTGCTGGATTGTTCTGCCCACTGCCATCTGGAAGAAGATTCAGAAGTGTCCAAGCACGGACCACGAGACTGAAGAACAGCTTTTCTCCCCAGGCGATGAGGTTACTTAACAGCGCTGGCTGACCACTGCCATTCCAAAAAACTGTTTTCTATTTTTATATATTTTTTAAAATTCTATTTATTCGTGTGGAGACAAAGCTGATTTTTCAGCATCATTACTCCAGTCTTCCATTTCACATGATCCTTCAGAAATCATTCTAATAAGCTGTAAACTGTAATACATTATTTTTTTAGGATTCCTTGTTTCTTAAAGTTCAAAAGAACTGCATTTAAAAAAAGAAAAGACATCTATTGTAGCATTACAATTGTAACAATGAGTTTTGATCTAATAAATGCTCCCTTGCTGAATGAAAGCAATAATTTCAAATAAATAAATAAATAAATAAATATATATATATATATATATATATATATATATATATATATATATATATATATATATATATATATATATATATATATAATGGCCTCAAACCTTTGACCAGTAGTTTATATCATTGTCTGATGGTCTCTTAATAATCGGTTTCTCACACTACATGATTCCATTACAAAAGATAGAAATCACATGCTCATAAAAGCTATACCAGAACAAAGGAATTCTTGGAAAGACATCGGAAAATTTCAGACGCCAGTTGTTTGTTTACATAAGTGAATGCTGGGAAATAAGACATAAACACACGGAGCTGCTTGAATGGAAAAAATGACATACCTCAGCAACCTCCAGGCCAAATGTAATAGGATTTAATGCAATTAAACTTTAAAGGAGCATTTTTACTGTGGAGCACAGTATGAAAATTGTCCCAATTATTGGCCCTCAATCATTAACTCAGAATAATTGCATTATAGCCAGTTAGCATGTGTAAAATGAATAACAGGATCAGTATCTATTTTAAAGTATTACAGTATGCTGTTGTTTCCTCATAAATTAACATGTATGACACATCTCTTTTTCTCTCTGTGCACAGATCGTAAGTGCAACCCCAGTCTGTTGAGTCTAGTCAATGGCGGGCCAACAGTACCCACTCCCACCAGTGCCCCCGGTATCCATACACAGTGGTGGGATGCTCAGAGCATTGTGGGTTTGGTCATCTTCCTCCTGTGCACATTGTATGCCAGGTGAGCTTATAACCATCATCCTTACCACTGCTAGCAACAGACAAGGACTATTTAATATCATTAGTTAAATGAAAACCAGTGATGCTGAGCAGTATATCTAATATAACAATTTTTTTTTTAAAATTAACCTTTTGATTGTATTCAAATAAATATGTATTGTAGAATTTGCTTCCAAATGGCTTAAAAACAATTACAAATAAATTATAATCAAAGCATGAAAAACATTTTACCTTAATGCCCGCATGCTTATTACTTGTCTACTGACAGGATTTGTAGGAAATACAATGTCCAAATGAAAAGCACATTGAAATAATTGCTATATTCATGATATTTCTTTATTTTACATTCCTGCGTAAAGTTTGGGCTCATTAAAGGATTAGTTCAATCCAGAATTAAAATGTCCTGATCATTTTCTGCCCCCCATGGATTACATGGATGTTCATGTCTAACTTTCTTCAGTCAAAAAGAAATTAAGGTTTTTGGGGAAAACATTCCAGGATTTTTCTCCTTTTAGTGGACTTCAATGGGGACCAACGGGTTGAAGGTCCAAATTGCAGTTTCAATGAAGCTTCAAAGGGCTCTACGTGATCCCAGCCGAGGAATAAGGGTCTTATCTAGCGAAACGATTGGTCATCTTACACTAGCTCTGCGATGCCCATCCACAACTTCACGCATTATGTAATCACGTTGGAAAGGTCACGTGTGACAGGCGAAAAACTCCATTTAATTTTCTCCAAAATCATTTAACATTTAACCTTTTTTTGTAAAGGGCATTTGACCTAGTCTTTGCACGTTCGCTTTGTTAACACTGGGTCAGTACTTCTGCTACACGCGTGACCTTTCCAACATGATTATGTAATGCGTGAAGTCGTGGATGCTCATCGCAGAGCTAGTGCAAGACGAGCATTTGTGGTTAAAAAGTATGACTGTTTGAAGAAAACGACAGATTGTTTCGCTAGATAAGACCCTTATTCCTCAGCTGGGATCAGCCCTTTGAAGCTGCATTGAAACTGCAATTTGGACCTTAAACCCGTTGGTTCCCGTTGAAGTCCACTATATGGAGAAAAATCCTGGAATATTTTCCTCAAAAACCTTAGTTTCTTTTCGACTGAAGAAAGAAAGACATGAACATCTTGGAAGATGGGGGTGAGTAAATTATCAGGAAGTTTTTATTCTGGAGTGAACTACTCCTTTAAGATTTTTAAATGTGTTTGAAAGAAGTCTCTTATGCTCAACAAGGCTGCATTTATTTGACCAACATTATTGTGAAATATTATTTAATTTAAAGTAAAACATTTCTTTTTTAATTTAATTTAAAATGTAGTTTATGCCTGAATTTTCATCAGCAATTTAGTCACATGATACTTCAGAAATCATTTAAATCTGTTTTAAAAATGAATAAAAAAATTAAAAAAATATTTCTGACCCCAAACTTTTGAATGGCACTATATATCATCGTCAAATCATATTCAGTATATCCTAAATGTTCAGTATATCCGCCAAAAATATTACATTTTTATTTTTTGTAAAATGCTTAACTACATGCCACATTTGACATGTTTTCTTCTCTTTTTATAGCATTCGTTCCTCAAACAACAGCCAGGTGAACAAGCTCATGCAGACAGAGGAAGTTCAGGGGCTGGCGAGCAATGATGAGCAGGTTTCTGAGGATGGCGTGAGACGAGCTGTGGATAACGAAGAGGACAGCGTCACATACAGCTACTCGTTTTTCCATTTCTCCCTCTTCCTTGCCTCCCTCTACATCATGATGACCTTGACCAACTGGTATCAGTGAGTGTCTAGATCAGGGGTGTTCAGTTAAAGTTCCAAGAGGTCCGGTCTCTATATTTCCTTCCCAGCGGAGGTCCGGACTATATATATATATATATATATATATATATAATTAGATGAGGATATTGGGCCCTCAGAGCCAAAGCAGTGGCATCTGAGAATTTTTCTATATGTGCTCAGCGTAAATGAGTACACCTCCTTTGAAAAGTAAAATTAACACCCTAATTTCAGTTAAACTGAAAAATGTGTATTCTAAGTTATATTATTAAGCTTACTTTCATGTTATAAGTTAAACAGATGTTATATTAAACTTAGTCTTGTCAACATTTTGGAAATTGTTTGAGATATTGTTTAAAATGTTACTTTTCAAAGGGGGTGTACTCATTTACGCTGAGCACTGTGTATATATATATATATGATAAAACTTTCATCAGTTGAGTCCCAATTATCAGGTGTTTTATCAAGCTATTATTATCTTTACATTTAGATGCATATGAAAGGCAGAAGGCCATGTGACAGATCAAATGCCCTTATCATGAGCAGAGCAAAGTTGACTAGTACATTTCAAAGTTTAAGTTGTCTTTCCTTGCCATCTACTAATATTTTTCCAAATTATAACATTGTTTATTATGAAATGTTCTTAACATGCTGAATAATAATGCTAAATGTAGATGAAAAAAAGAAATGGTCACAATCCTGGTTTGTCATATGTATGTATGACAGATACAAATAACTATATTTGCAGCATTGTTTTCTGCAGTGTTTTAGCAAAAGTATCAATCTATTTTACTATGTTTCTGCTACAACAACACTGTGTTGTTAAAATAACTACGTCCTCTGCAGCTCTTAATGTGGATGGAACGGAAAGGGCTTGAATGAAGCGTGTTTGGCTCTAGACAAAAATATTAGAGGAAATAGTGCCGAAAGATCATTACCATAAATGACCCTGAGCACTTGTGCTGTGTACCGCTCCGTTGTTTTGATGAGCTGCTCACTTTAAACTGTAGAAACTGTAAAATGATGCTACAGTTGTCATTATGTCTCGCGGTTTGAATATGCCTGGTCTAGAATATCCTAAACCAGCACAACTGTGATCGCCCAGTATTTTCCCTTTCATTTTGTCCATAAGCATTTCAAAACAGGGCCTCAATCCTCAGTAATCAGTTTGTATGGAGAAAATAAATTGTTGTTTTTTTACTTTTGGAAACAAATTGTCCCAATTTACATGATGCCGTTTTTGAGTTGAGTTCTGTGTATATGTTAATGTGAAAAAACTGGGGATTGAGCGATAATTATTCCTTAAAAACATTTTTTTTCTTCTCTTTCCTTCTCAGGCCTGAAACCGACTATGCAGCCATGAAAACCACTATGCCATCTGTGTGGGTGAAGATCTGCTCGAGTTGGCTGGGACTGGCACTGTACCTCTGGACTCTTGTGGCTCCAGTAATCCTGGCCGACCGAGACTTCAGCTAAACGCCCATACGATTCTACAAGTGGTACATACGATACATATTACCTTATGCTGAGTTCACTTATGCTGAGTTCACTTAGTAAATTACAGAAGTTTTTGTTTCTTAAGATGTTTTGAGCCCTTGAATTATGCAGACTTGTAAACCTTCATATGACATTTTTCATTTACATTGTTGTTGTTACATAATCAAAAACCTTTATCAAACCTCTTCAACTGTACCCACAATACACCTGTCATAAATGATGCTTCGATCTAGGTAAAGACTAAATAGGGCACTTTGATGTATAACTCTTTCTGTTTTAAAAATTATCTAGAATTCTTTGTGAATTTATGTATACTTCAATTCACATATTCTGACATCACACATTATTTTATACATCCATTTCTGGATATTTTATTGTTCTTTATATCTGTCTTGGGTCCAATTTTGTTACAAATTGCACTACGTTTGATCAAATCAAAGATGAATGTTCAGTTGAAAATGAAGATCGTCAATATTTTGATGAAACATTTTTCTAAAGAACTGTATCCATTTACACTTTCAAAGCTTTATGATGACTTTCCTGACCAAAAAGATTCTAGTTCTGTTTTTGTACTTTATTCATTCTTATAAAACTGATTATTAAAGAAAATGTACACAAGAAATGATGGTTCATCAATCCATTTATTCAAAGCCTGCTACTGTAATACAGCAAGTTATTCCCTCTAGATGGAAGTGTTGTTGTATATGGTTACATATTTTTATTATAATTTTAGAAATGTAAAAAAAAAAAATTGGATCAATGACAACCAAACAAATTTAATTTTTTAACTTGCATCTGTTCAAACCCTGCAATGTTGCGATATGTGTCGTTATCCTTGAAGAATGTAATTTGCTAGTGATGTAATAGTGAGATCCTAAAGTGTACCGCTTGGTTGTGTGACGTGGCTGATGGTGCTACACCATGGAATCCTTTTCCCTTTACGCATCACTTTGCGCTGACCTCACTAATTGTGCTCTCTCACTTTCCACCCGCCGGCTGTCCCACTGCGGGTATCTCCCTGTCTATCTTGTCGTTATTCCTGATGGTTTTATGTCAGCGCAGCGGTGCATACACACACTCCAGGGAGCAGGAGGCAAAACTAATTCTGTTATATAACCAGTAACTACACCACCACAACATAGTCTAAAGTGGGACTGTGTCTGCTTGAGTAAGGTGGCTGCCATCATGTCAGCACGGGAAACTGAAAGCCCAAAACAGTCTTTTTGCAATATCAAACTCCCTCTTAAGGGACTGACTCAAATAGAGGATGATGCACTGGCTAGGGACCCTATTACACTGACTAGATATGTGTGTTAGCTGTCAGGGTAATTAAAGGTTCAGCTGCCCTGCCGCTGAGACTCAAGTGTGGTGTGTAGGGAGGCTGCCATGGTTTTGTAGCTGGAAAAACAGCAACGGTTTACACCTGCTCCATATCAACAACAGTAATTGCTCCTAATGGTGTCTGATTGTGTTGGCCATTGGAGCTCATTTAGGACCTACAGTGTGGATAGTGATCGGGGAGAGGCAAAAAAGCTTTCATTATGATAAATCTTTTAGAAATGCTGTTTAGTGGATCTTTTTTTAAAGTCAGCATGAAATTCTCTACCGATGACGAACTTCCATCACTCATCCTCTGTCTGTTGCTCTGTTCCGTACACAACAAACCCAGAGAAACGATTCTACACATGAAATATGACACGGTTAAAGGTTTAGTTCACTTCAAAATGAAAACTGTCATTTTATTCACGCTCAAGTTGTGTAATCACATATGTATGTGATTTGTATGTGATCTTCATACGATTTGGGTTATTTTCAGAATAAAGGATGTGTACATCCTGTGTGAAATGCTAAGCAGGTGCAGCGACTAGCTGCTTATTGTATAAGGATATAAATAACATATTTCAACAACATTATATGACCAAAACCCACATTCGATCGTAATTGTCAAGTCAAGTTTATTTGTATAGCGCTTTTCACAATACAGATTGTATCAAAGCAGCTTCACAGTATTAAATTAAAATAATACAACAAAGTTTGTTTCAAGAGGAATTTATTGATTGATAAAATGAAATTAAATATCCACAAAATATCCCCAACTGAGCAAGCCAAAGGCAACAGTGGCAAGGAACCGAAAAACTCCATCAAGTGACCTAATGGTGTCCTAAAACTCCATCAGGTGACCTAATGGAGAAAAAAAACCCTTGGGAGAACCCAGGCTCAGTCGGGGGCCAGTTCTCCTCTGGCATTTATGAGCTAGAGGCCGGATTGTAGTTTGAACTGTGGGATTATATGAATGCCTGGCTGAAGAAATGCGACTTTAATCTAGTTTTAAACTGGGAGAGCGAGTCTGAGCAACGAACAGTATCAGGAAGACTATTCCAGAGTTTTGGAGCCAAATGTGAAAATGCTCTCCCTCCTTTGGTGGTTCTGGATATCCTAGGTATGACCAAAAGCCTTGAATTTAGTGATCTTAAAGAGCGCGATGGATTATAGGGCGATAGAAGATCCGTTAAATAGACTGGAGCTAAGCCGTTTAGGGCTTTATAAGTCAGTAGCAATACCTTGTAATTAATACGGAACTTTATAGGTAACCAATGCAGTGATGATAAAATCGGTGTTATATGATCATATTTTCTTGATCTAGTAAGAACTCTAGCGGCGGCATTTTGGACTAACTGTAGCTTGTTTATTGAGGATGCAGGACAACCAGCAAATAAAGCATTACAGTAATCCAGTCTCGAGGTCATGAATGCATGAACTAACTTTTCTGCATCAGAAACTGATAGCATATTACGTAGCTTAGCAATGTTTCTAAGGTGGAAAAAGGCTGTTTTTGTAACATATGAATGATTTTCAAAAGACAGGTTGCAATCGAGTATAACACCCAGGTCTTTTACTGTAGCGGATAAAGTAACAGGACATCCTATGATGTTAAAGTTGTATTGTGCGAGGTTTTGTGGGCGGTTTTTTGAACCGATAAGTATTACCTCTGTCTTGTCTGGATTTACTAAAAGAAAATTACGCGTCATCCAATCTTTTATATCTTTAACACACTCTGTCAATTTGGAAAATTTTGCGGTTTCATCTGGCCGTGATGAAATATATATTTGAGTGTCATCAGCATAACAATGGAAACTAATTCCATGTTTCCTTATAATATTTCCAAGTGGCATCATATATATTGAGAATAACAGAGGGCCTAACACAGATCCCTGCGGCACTCCATAGTTTACTGGAGTTATGATTCTCCATTTAAATAGACAAAATGGTAGCGGTCAGATAGGTATGATTTGAACCAGCTGTAAAGAATATTTACAGGTTGGCAAATCTAAGGACAGTTTGAGAGATTGCTGAGATTTTGTCTGAAACTCTAGACATGTATGAGATTACTGGGGTCTTTTTCTCAGGAGAAACCTCTGAGTCAACATGAAATCAGAAAAATGGTGCACATCTTTATCTTGCCATTCTTTTATCAAAATGTAATAACTTGTACCACCTCCGAAACAACATTCCTGTTTGGCTTCCTAACTCCCACTTTCACAATCCAATCCTTTCTGACTAGAAAACTCAAATCACAGGCTACATTTTTCTCATTATTGACTATTTTATTATTCAAAAATTTAGCGTTTTCATCCGGCCGTGATGAAATATATATTTGAGTGTCATCAGCATATATGGAAACTAATTCCATGTTTCCTTATAATATTTCCAAGTGGCATCATATATATTGAGAATAACAGAGGGCCTAACACAGATCCCTGCGGCACTCCATAGTTTACTGGAGTTATGATCGATTTTTCTCCATTTAAATAGATAAAATGGTAGCGGTCAGATAGGTATGATTTGAACCAGCTTAGAATAATTGGAAGTTATTACAAACACTCAATTGTGGTTTAAAGTGGGTTTTGAGTAAAAGCATAGTATTAATTAATTAATTGTCTTATGTAGCGTAATGCTAATTGTAGCTCTAATAAAGATACAAAAAGTATTTTTTGTCTGAATTATAATTCTCAAACACAGACCAATGACGCCTAATAAACAGCATATCATGGTGAAAGCAGTTTTATTTAAAATGATTCTTGTGAACAGAAAAGTTCGATTAATTTTGAAAAATCACATCTGCTCAAAATGAATCTAAGCATTGTGTACTGTGTAGTGGGAATGAACTGATCAATGTGATTCTATACACATGTGGCTGCTCTGCTAGACTAGTGAAATTTAGGAGACTTCATTCATCCAATAAAACCAAGTTGATTGAAAGTCAGTTTGCCTCAGAAAAGTGAAGTTAGTTCTGATTAAAGCTCGAGCAGCAGTTAGTACGCCACTTGCGTTTCTTTATTATCTAATACAATTAATAACATTCAGACATTTTAAGTGAGATCTAAGTATCCTAACGTACGTGTTTTGGGGAAACTGTAGGTCTGCATGGAAAACAAACTCACTGTAAACGATTTGAAAGCATGCAGTGGGACAGGCGTGCGGGTGCACTGCCACTGACAGTTCATTGAAGGGGGCGTGGCGCGGGCCGCTCAATGGTCTCGTGCGGGATAGCGTGGCGCGCGGCGCTTGCGCTCATCGAAGCAGCGTGTTCTGCGCGAGATTGCAGTTCTGCTTGTGCCAGCCTGCCCTGGACGAGAGGAAAGACATGTGCCAGCATCTAACAGACCTGCCTCTCCGGACCTAAATGCTACAAGGCAATCGGTTGACCGAGTCATCGTGGAATTAAAGATGGTGAGGGAATGGCCACGCTTTCAGGTAAACGTCTTTTCTGACATTGTTTTAGTGAGCTTTATTGTGTACACAGATCTGTCCTGCAGGGTACAGTAACAGAACATTACATCCGAAGAACCCAAGTCTGCCCCATGCGGTCTGTAAATACGCTTTATTCGCCAGATCTTTTAGAACGACGCCAAATGCAAACGTTCAGTGCGTCAATTATTTATATTCTAATGTCTTTGCAGTGAAGTCACATGAGCCGTAGGGCTCATTAGGTAGGGCACACCAATCTAGGTGCCAAGGCACAGGGTGGGTATATGTTGCATTGTCAGTGGTGTAAAGGGGGTCACTAAACATGTTCAGTGGCTTCGGTAAGACTACAGTCATGTGTTTCCCAGCTGCCCTCTTGTTGATAGCCATTTTAACATGCAAGCTCTTTGTTAGCGGGAGTAAACGTTAATATAGTGGAACTGAAGTAAAATGACATCATCGCTATTTTCTTACCGTTTTTGATTTCAAGTGCAGTTTATAGCGTCATCAGGAAATCCAGACTCTCAGCACTGAGAACTTGAAGCATTAAATATATAATGAAGGGCAAATGCAGATTAAAACTAATTTAATATAGCCTACTGAATGTATAGCGCCTGGTCAACGCGTTAATCTTTGTATTATGCCGTTTTGTCGCTAAAACGCCGGACTGAACTATTGGAGTATTGTAGGCACACAGAATTCCCGGCATTGTCCAGAGCGCGATGAAATCATCAATAATGTTGCATAATCGCAGAATGCGGGATTGGGTTAAACGGGGGTCATTGCGTGCGTGTCAATCCTAGAAAGATGCGAAATGCCACCTCATAATGACGATTAGTCTATCAATCTAGCAGTCCATAGTGTCGTTTGTTCATCGCCTTTGTTAACATGTACGCGCAGTAGGGCAGCATTAGTCTACATTAGCCTAAAGAAAAAAAGAGTGATTCTGCTTTTCTTTATTGCACGAGAATTCGAGGCGAGCGTCCTAATCGCAACGCGACAAAAGCTTCGATGCTAAAGGAGCTTTCACACCGCGCTAGTTTGAGTCGTTGTTCTCTGTACCCAGGCGTCGCGTTTTGTGACATTATCGTGTCGTTTTTTAGACGAGGTGTAATGTTAACAATTCAGATTTTGTCTCGATAACCCAGCGCTCTGTCTAGTTGTTCTAAATGGAACGTTCTCTGTGAAAGCTCCCTAATAGTAGGCTATACGCTTTGGTGATAAAAAAGGAGCGTTGTAGTTTTGTCGCGTCGCTCGCGCTGTCGATGGGATGACGCTAGTCTTCTTGCTCATGTGATTTATGTTAATGTGGCCTAATTATAGTCCACCTTTTTGTCATTTCCAGCCATACTCTGCCTGAATAAGCCAAAGGCACATTATAAAATGAAAACAATTTGAGCAAATGAGATTATTGAAAAATGAAATCAAGGGGTTTAGATTTTACCTATAAAACTGATATTACCCATCATCACCCAGGAACCTAGACGCATGGGCTGTCTACAGTACAAGAGTATTCTTGTGTGGTTCTTGTGTTTGAGAGATGTTTAAATATTCAGAGACATAGTTGTGATGTAAATCAAAAAAAAAAAAAAAAAAAAAATGTTGTGGTTTAATAAAATGTCATGTGAGTAATAACTCTGGAGTCATAGAAAAATGATGTCATAAGCACTGATTGGCTGATGATACCACAAGAACACACAGTCTCAAACCATTCTAGTAACTAATTGACAGGGAATTGGATAAAATTGACAATTTCACTTACACTATTATTATAATATAGGCTAATGTAATATGAGTTTATTATTGTTACACAGACAGATGTTTCTGTAATTTAAAATGTGACCAAAGTATGCAACACATTAAATGTAAGTAGTACGATGCACCACATTATCATGGATTGTTGTTACATTTTTTGTAGCCTTTATTTAATATTCTCATCATAGATGGATTAGTCTCTTGTGAAAAAGGAGTGTGCTTAATTGTATTGAATGTGCATTTGTAGTGCACTTCAAACCTTAAAAGTATATATTTTTAAAAACTTTAAAAAATGATCTGTACTTGCAGATAATATAATATTAATTAAATAAAATGTAACTTATGTGTACTTCAAAAGAGTACACTTTGATTAATATGTTTCTTAACACAGTAAAGTAAACTTTTGAAAAGTGCACTTTTTAAAAGTCCAATTAATGTCAAATGAAAAGTTTTACTTTAAGTAGCCTATTTTTTAAGTCTTTGTTTTAAGAAAATCTTGTGTCATGCTTTACATAAGTAGGCTACACTTGTTTTAATGTTTTGACTAACATACTGAAGCACATGTAAGCTACTTTATTATACTTTTTACTGTAATGTTTTATTCAATATTACATTTAAAGTAAATTATTTTAGTTCACCGGGCCAGCAGTACACTTTAACCATATTTCAAATACATTAGAAGTAATTATACAATTTCACTGTCATGTTTAGTTTCATTGTCTTGTTTAGTTTCTAGTCATAATTTGCTTTGTCACTGTTTTGCCTGTAAGTGTACATCTTTTCCATAAGGACTTGAAAAAAACATTTCACTTTTTTTTTTTATTCTGTCATTATTTACTCACCCAACATAAAATAATTTTAGAAGAATAATTTTCAGCTATTTTTGCCTATACAATTAAAGTTAGTGGGATTCAAAACCACATTATCCTCACTGACCTTCGTTTTGCAAAAAAAAAAAAAAAAAAAAAAAAAAAACCATCTAAATGTCATACAGAATGACATGAATGTGAGTAGTAGATTTTAATTTTTTTGTGAACTGTCCCTTTAAAGTAAATGTGTGTGTATGAGACGCGCCATTGGCTATTGTCACTACAGATAAAGGCTTAATTGCCCAATTAATTAGGAATTAATGTATCATATGAATAATGAATAGCATATAATTATTATTATTAATGTCAATAATAATAATCATTCATGGACCATCCAATAAATTCCAGTTATTAATCAAACCAAGTACACCCATATGAGCCACTAGCCAGGAATGTGTTGTGATGGAATCAGTTCTTTCACGCAGGGCCCACAAAGGCACCTTTCCTTGTGTTTCAGATGACCTGGCATACTGACATACTGATAAGGCAGTCTTAATGACTTTCCATGAAGAAGTGGGATTTTTCAGGTTGCATTGGACAGGCCATAGGAATCTCCCCAGTGGTGTCCAGGAAAGCCTGTGACAATATTTATCTTTCACTTCTTTTTCTAAGAGAGCATGTAAGCGCAATGTTGCTCAAGAACGACCGGGATCTTGCCTCACACAGCTTACTTTCTGTCTACGGCACTGAGCTTCTCCTTTTTGTCCAGTTGGCCTGCAGTTCTCAGCTCAAATCCACATGCAATATGCCAGCCGAGTCATGGCCTCAGTCTATAAATGACTGGTAAACTTTACATGTTCAACAGAGTCCAGCATTAAAGTAACAGAGGAAAGGAAAGGAAACTGGTTTCATAATGACAGCCTTATATTGTGTGTAAAGTGAATGGTATCTGGTTATGTAACCAAATATAAAGATACTTCTTACATCGCTCAATAGCTACCTCAAATAATCCCAAGTATTCCCTTAAACTCAAACCTGATGCTTAACTGTCCTTCCCGTAACTCCCGTAACTCAGCTCTCCTCTTTGCTAAATGTGTTCTGCCAGCATAAGGTTTAGCTCACAGTGCCTTTTCTCTCTGAGGTTATTTAAGACAATCCCTCTGTAATCATACTTAAAGCCTCAGCCGTTATAGTCCAGAGGAATAAAGCCTCGATTGTGAAACTGATAGGCCCAGAGCCCAAATGGCACTCTGAAGGTGTGTCATCAGAGCCAATACGGAGTTTGATTTCTTGATACCTGATACAGGCACAGTTCAGAAGGAATTAAACCCATACTATCCAGACAAGAGCCAAACAAGGACCAAATCTGCTTTAGTGCTTGAGCTGTTTGATAAGTGTATGAGAGGGATGACAACATGACTCATATTTGGTGGTGTGCACCATGCTGAAGCTCTGGCTTTGATATTGACTCTGCCAAAGTTTAAAACTTGAGGAGATTACAGTAAGTCCAAGTTGGCCAAATATGTTGAATTTAGGGTTACCATGATACCAAAATGTCAGCAGTCAATGCTGATGCCAGTGAAATTTCACTCTTCTTTGTACTAATTTTAATACCACAGCAAAACAAAAACACCATTGAACACACACTATTGAACTGCATTGTAAATAGTTACAAATTAAATTAAAACAACCAAATCTAGCCTTACAATACTTACAGAACTATGTTATGTATTCATAACTGTAATAAGCCTCAAATGCCTTAATTATTTTGTAAAATGACTAGGTAATAAAAAACAGCAAATTTCCCGTAAATGATTATTTTATTAAGAAAAATAATTAGATAAAGATAATTAAATAAATAGAAAGCATGAGAAGGACATGAGGAAGTTTTTTAGGTTTCTTTCGGTGTGTCTGTACTACCGATACTAACAATGATTTTAGCATCATCTTGGTACTGAAGTACTGGCTCTTGCATCCCTAGATGCATTCATTTCTCTGTACTGTAAAATTCCCCACAGCTTCCCCTCAAATCAAAGCAGTGCTAAGCCACTGAATTATGTAAACATTACAGGCTGTATATGATTTCAAAGGTTTTAGTGTACAGCCATCAGCAAACTCCAGTAAAGTCCATATTGATATCAGTGTCTCATTTACATGTAGACACTTTGAGTAGCTGTCAGTCAGGTGGACCCTTTGGAGAACTGGGACTTGGACTGGAGTCCAGCCCACCTGAGCAGTGCACAAGAACAATATCCAGCTGCGCTGTCAACCTTTAACCAGGCTTGGGAGGGTTACTTTAAAAATGTATTCCGTTACAGTTACAAATTACTTCATAAAAAAAGTATTCAGTAACGTAATCCAAGTACTATAATATGAAAGTAATGTAACTGATTACTTTTGGATTACTTCAAGGTCACGTATATAAATAAAGTCAAGCAAGAAGAAATATTATAAATAAATAAATAAAAAAACTTTTATTTATTAAGAATTTGGTCCAGTGTACAATATTTGCAAAATATGCACACAGGCCTGAATATATATTTATGTAAAGGGATATACAGACATCTAGTGGCTAATGTATGGTATTACAGATTATTTTGTTTTGTTTTTAACTAATTTTTAACAAAAAAATAAAAACATAACATTTAAAAATTGTACACAATCTACACATTAGTTTATTTTAAAATAGGCCCACATGTTGACTAAAGCCGTGATCTTTCTTAATTTGCCTGACTGAACTTGGGGCGTTGGCAGTGGGAGTTCCCCTACGTTACCTAGACAGCGAACATCCTGTTACGCAAGAAAAGATTAAGAAAGGACATTTTGGGTACTAAAAAAGCTACTCTCCTAATTTCTACAAAATAGCAGCGGAATTTCCATGAATTAAAAGCGATTTTACCCGCAGGCAGCATCGTTTCTACTAGCAGCAGTGATTCAATCTGCGTCTGAGGAGATTGTAAAGCTGTTATTTGCACATGCACCAGCGGGTGGCACACGTGAGTCATTTCTGGCAACAGAACCAGGAACTACTGTATAATCAAGCAGCGCTTAATATAGTGTTATTATGCCAAAATACTTATTTATTTAGTTTTAAATTAAACCATTGTAATCCTGAAAGTATTCCCCCTTTTTTCAAAATGTAACTATAATCTGATTACTACGTTTTTTGACGTAACTGTAACGGATTACAGTAACTGGATTTTTGTATCCTGATTACATAACGCCGTTACATGTATTCCGTTACTCCCCAACCCTGCCTTTAACCCCTTAACTGTAATCAGAGATGAAATATTTGAGAGTTTCAATATGCAAGGGCTAGAATTTGGTATATAGGAAAGGAAACTGTAGTTATAGGTACTTAAATAGAGTAATCATTCTTAAAACACTGTACACAACAATTGAAGGTAGGGTAGGCAATTATTGCGGAGAGGTTAGCAATAGCAAGTTAGCTTTGAAAGCATGAGATCCCACCCTCCCTTCGGAGCGCTCTTCAAAGCCACGGCTTCTCCAAACCACATGAACTCACACAGCCAGAGCAGAGACTGCAAAGCATCACGAGAAATGAGAGGAAATTACCTCAAACCACTTAACATTAGAATAATAATGAATGTAAACAACTTGCAGAGCTCTTACTTGTACCACCTGACTGCTGCAGTTTCATTTTGGCGTTGATAGTGTTGACATAGAAACTCATAGATTCGAGTCTTAGGACGTGAATAGTTCCAGGTTGGTTGCCATCTCGTAATTACGGTAACAACTAGTGCTGGGCGGTGTACCGGTTCATACCGAATACCGGTGTTTATTTTTGTTATGATATGAATTTTTTAAATACCGCAATACCGGTGTATGTCGCTTTAATAACGATCGGAACGCGGCGTGGCACGACACTGTTTGAGAGGGTCCTTTTTCACTGTTGCACTGTGGTGATGCACGTAAAGCGTGACTTTGAAGATGGATAGGTTAAACTGTAATTGATAGCTGTCAAATTATATTACAGTGTTTCCCATACATTGGTTCTCAATATCAACACAGCCTTTTGGAAAATCTATTTGTGGTTGGCATTGACGTCGTTGAATACACATGAGCACTGCACGTTTCAAAATCAAAACGCGGTGCGGGTGTTTTTATATGAATGTATCTGAAGTGAACTGACGGTCTTTAGAAAAGTTTCTTTGTTATTATGATTGAATCTTTCTTTATCTTTCCTGATAAAGCAGCGTTTATGAGCGTTGCTGCTTTGTGTACAGCCGTTACCGGGGAAACCGCTATTTCTGCCGCTCCTAAAGCGCCTCCTGCTGGCACCTCTTTGTAAACAGCCTTGCAAACCTGTATTAATACTAGTGTGGATTTTTTTCTACAATATTCACTCATGACTGTAAAATAGGGCATTCTAAGTCAATCTACTGCAGTATTTCCTCTCTCACTCAGTGAAAAATGTGTTTTACATCCAGTCATGCTTGAAAAAAAAACCGTCATATCCGTGAAACCGGTGTAATTTAGAAAAATACCGTGATGTGGATTTTTGGTCATACCGCCCAGCACTAGTAACAACATAGCGTAAACAAAGTATAAACTCTTTGTTTTGGTTCAGGAGGAAATGTAAAAGGTGATTTATGTTTGTTTGTGGCGCTCAGTGACTGTCTGTCTACAACTCTGTATAGCCTTACGGAACGCGCCGATGATGTGTGATGTCTGCGTGAGCACGGAGGTATGGAGATACGTACAGGCAGGTAGGACATTGTATCATTGCATATGGACTGAAAGCAATGATTGGATGAACATGTTTTGGTCCTGGGACTTCCACAGAAGATATACAGTATGTATATGTTTTAATATTAAGACCACTTCTATTATTGATCGCTTTCAGGATGTGATGAGAGTTTCAACCAGTAAAACAAAAAGTGTTTATAAAACAAATTTCCAACCCTACCTTTAAGCCTTTACAATTGATGGATATTATTACTTTATTTTTTTTTTATTATTATTATTTTTTTACAATACTGTGTTATAATATGTAAACACCTACCAGTGGTCCATGGTAAATACGTAATACGTGTGTTTTGCGATTTTTTTTATTTTTTATTACTCAATTCAAACAAAACCTCCTGAAGTTTGGATTTTTTCCTTTAGAAAGTTTTACTTGGATATTCTAGATTTCCAGATGAAATTTTGTCTACATGTAACAATCCCTAAGCAATTTATAGCCATTTATTACAACATTATTACAGGCGATTTTCAGTGAAATGTTGGTGTTTTTTTTGTTGTTGTTTTTTACTGACAATGTAGATGTGTCCAAAAAAGTTCAGGAAGTAAAATAAATAGAAACATTGTTATATAATAATAGAACACTGAAGCAAAAGTGACTTATATTAATAGTAATATAATATAATTATAAATTATCAACAAAAATACAAATGATTTTCACAAACTATATAAGAAGTATTGGGTTTCTTTGACGAATCAATGCTGATAAAAACTTGATGACGCAATCACATTCATTACGGATTCTCTGAATGTCCAAAAGCGAAAAACCTGATATCATCATAAAAGCAGCGAATCTCCTCTTTAAATGACTTTTTAAAGCATACAGATTGGATTAGCGGTTCAAAAGTTAGTAAACATTTAAGAATAATTGTTATTTTTAGCCGGCGGCGGGTATAGGTCTTTAAGGGTTAAGAGGCATTTAATGCAGATTATTAATCCAGTCCAGATTTTGAGCTAGATCTGCTGCTGGATCCCTCCTTCCATCTGTTTTATTGTTGCATTGTTGTATAGGACAAGTTTTGTGTATAAGATTAAAGCAAGATTAATTATAAAGGTTTGAGGACCTCATTCAAAATGCCCTTTGACTTAATCCAAACTCAAGTGGGATGCCTGGTGCTCCTTGACGTCCTGTTGTGATTTTGGATGAGTGGGTTAATGTGCATGTTGTGTCCTTGGCCCGCCTGCGTTGCCCCTGTCCACGGTGCTGAAGCACATCTTGTTTGGAACCCAGAACAATGCTGGGGCTTGACTAGGCCTGTCATGAAAACTACTTTTCATTGGGCGATATATATTGTCCCAGAAATAATTGAGATATGCAATATTATTGTCATTTTAAGACTATTTTATGCCACTGAATATATAACCATAATATAACAGAATAATAATGCAAGTAGGCCTACACCATTTAAAATGACAATGAACTTTACTCTTAAGAATATTTAGATACTGGATATGAAGTGTCAAAACACAATAATAATATTGAAATAATAAAAAACTTTTGCTAACAAAAAGTGCAAAATAACAAGTAGAAAAAACAAACACACTTACAAATGCACAAAATGCACTTACATGTATAGATTTTTCATCTACATTATTTTCCTGACCTTTTCTCATTAAAGGGTGTACACTATTCCTAAAAAAAATAAATAAACCTGCTTAGCTGTCAGATGTCCATATGAACAAAGTCACAGATGCCTCAACAGGCCATATGTGCTGTTAAATCTTGAGGGCCGTGGTTTATAACGCTGCGTCTATCTATCTATGAATGCTATAGATTTCAGGGCAGGAGGGATTTGGAAGTGTGCCATAGCCTGTCTCTTAATTCAGTGTGGGTGAAATGAGAGAACATATGTCTAGTCCCTCTCCGCATGACATCACCTTGCTATCAGAACTGATCTGTTTGTCTGCACTGCTCTCATGGGGTGCAGCCATTGTCCCTTTCATAATAAATCTCTCTCCTCACTTACTATTTTCTTTGCTCTCAAAAATCCAGGATAGTCAAAATTGGAATTGTTAGTTTTTTTTGACCACAGATGTTTAGCTGCTTTGTTTCATTTTAAATTGTTGCTGGTAACACTAGTTGTGGCATTAACAACCTAGGCTCACTGGAAAATGTAACTCTACCTACATTTTTGCAAAATCGTACATGTGCATACGATTCACGGCAGTTTCCAGCTGAAATGAACACTACTGGCATTAAAACCCCAACAACTTTTTACACAAGATTATCGATTATTCCTTGCATGATACTATGTTATGACCTCAAAATACTTTTAAAATAGTGCATACTTTGTAAATTGATACATTTTCACATTTGCATCAAATAACCAGCTCCTTATGTATGGTTTCTCTGGTGTAGAAAACTTTCCCGGTAGCTCACCTGGTGCAGCATTGAGCTCTACAAAAGCTTAGAAGCAAGCTAAAATGGCATGGTTAGGTCAGCACATGCATTTGTATTTCATGTTATGTTGTTTTGTTTTGTTCACACAACCGGTTAGGTTTAGGATGTGTTTAGTGTAAGAGGTATGCTATTTTCAAAGGAGCATTAACCTTTTATCGCCACTTCCCGAACATTTAATTTCTGAACTTTCGCAATACGTATGCAACAACAAACATAATAAAACGTTGCAAGATTCACTTTCATTTGTTGTGGATAAAACTTGGATAAAAATGCTTTTAGCGCCATTCTACTGGACATTTCACTTTGAAAGTGTCGCAAAATGCTCAAGAAGCTACGTAATATGATTTTGCAGACGATTTGCCTCAGGCATGCTTTTCCAATGTTCCTGGGTTGGAAATTACACAGTGAACATCAAGATTCAAGCTTGGGTCTGTATGACACAACATTAGCTATTTAACATTAGCTGAGTGTTAATATCCTGCCTGACACCATTAGCTAGTGCAGTTGCCTATATATTCCAATCTTGTTGTACATTTATATTTTTATGAATCGCATCACATAATGCTTTCATCTCATCTCAGCTCAACCACTTACTCAGCAGTTAAGACAAGACAATACTATGTAGGTGATCCGCACATGTCCATCATTTCTTTATGTGTGTACTAAAAGTGTGTGCAGGCCTGATATGATGTGTGAAGCAATAAGCTTGTGATTTTCAGGTAAATGTAGATTGGAAAAGCTTGACAAAGGGAGTTGCCTTTTGTCCTGGAAACTGTATGAGGAATATGTTATGCTTTTAATTCACATTATTGCATAGTAGATTTGTTATACTTTTAGTTCACCTGAGTTGTCTGAGATAATAAGGCCATTTGGTGTGGATGGTTTCTGTGCATCTTTGCTTAATATGAAAATAGGGACGCTTGTATGTTCCCTTGTGTTGTGCAGGGCATCTTATTGATTTAGCCCTACTAGAAATGAAGAGCCAGTGATGCCACTGCTAGTTCTGCCAAAATTTTGATTTGATTGACTTGAAAAAAATCATGCATTCGCTATGTTCTCTTTTCCTAAGGGTGTGTTCACACAGGTTTGTCCTCTGTTGCGATTGCTCTTTTAGTGCGGTTCATTTGAATAAGTGTGAACGCTGCTAGCTGAACCCTGGTGTACACCAAACAAGTGGACCGAGACCCCTGAAAAGGTGGGTCTCGGTCCGCTTCCAAATGAACTCTGGTATGCTTTTACAGAAATGTGAACGCAACATGTACCAAAGACATCTAAACGAACCAAAAACAAGACGTGATGTCTAGGGCTGTCACTTTTGTGAAAAAATCCTGTTAAATTTTTGAGACATAAGTGTTCATTGAATCGATTGTAAAATCAATTTTCCATGTCTAAAGACGTTTCCATTTTAAACGGCAAATATAGGCAAATCCACGGACAACTAGTTAGGCAGGGGTGGTGGTGGCGCAATGGATAAGACGCATGCCTTTGGTGTGAGAGACCCGGGTTCGAATCCACTGTGAGACACCAATGTGTCCCTGAGCAAGACACTTAACCCCTAGTTGCTCCAGAGGCGTGCGACCTCTGACATATATAGCAATTGTAAGTCGCTCTGGATAAAAGCGTCAGCTAAATGAATAAATGTAAATGTAAATGTAAACTAGTTAGGCATTAGGACGAACGTAAAAAGGGCGCTTGAGACGCGCACAAGTCAGCAATATTCCTGATGATTTATTGGCGTGAAGTTTCGTGCACAATGACAAACAGGAGTGCAACATTCTCGAAAAACAATAAGCAGAGTGGACTGCTATAACATCAATGAAAAACATTACTGCAGGCTTCAACATGGCTGTGTTTACGATTAGAAATGTCAAACAAAGTTCGCCTACGTAGGCGATTGTAGACCGTAGCCCGAATCTGTATTTGTATGCATGAGACTGTCTGAATACTGGCAGAATTCACATTTTTGTAGTAAAAAGAGACACATTATGCAGAAGTATAATTTGCTGTTATGTGTGTTTGTCAGAGCCTGCAGTTGCTGTGTGACGCGCGTTCGCTGCGGGCGTATCGTGACGAGCTGGACACGCTCAGAGAAAAGACCGGTAAAATCGATTCCCTATTTTTGTTTTCGAAACTTGTGTTGGTTGGTCTGATCGATTGTGCAATCGATTTTCGAACGTAAAGTGACAGCCCTTAGCCTGACTACGTCAGACTTCGTACTTCTGCTCAATTTCAGTTCGCTTCTGTACTCAGTCTGAGATAGCGACCTATCTCCCAGTTTTCCTCCGGCCTCAAAACAGCCGGCCAATCAACGAACAGAGGGCGGGCTGAGAGCCGTGACGTAGATGCTGATTGTACCGTGGATGCGTAGATTTACTTCACATAATCTGCAAAAGTCGTTCACAGCCATGTTCACGCCGGTATTTCGCTCGATGGTTTTGTTTTCGCATCATACATGTGTTTACAGTGGAAGTTCGATGCGGCTGAGCCAGCGCATAACACACGTCATAACCAAACGTTATGTGATTGGCTTAACCAAGACAAGCGATAGTATTTCCATATAAATGCATAAATTCGAGTCACAAACCGCTCCAAGTATAACGTCACAGAATTCAATCTACAGTAGTTACTACGTGAACGCAGCATAAGCTTGTTTTGGTTCAGGAGGAACTGTAAAAGTTGGCTGCTGTTTCGTTTGCAGTGCTCGCGCTGACGTCAAACATGTTATGGTCCTACGCCTTCCACAGACTATATACACATATAAATACATTTAGATCACTTACCTTAGTGATTGCTATCAAGATGTGAAGAGACTTTCAACCAGCATAACAAAAAAAAAATATTCTAGAACAAATCAGCTACCCTGCTTTTAAGTACATCATCAGAGTATTTAAAATGCACTTTTTCCTTTTGGAATTTTCAGTGTGAACACACTACTCATTAGTATAGTGCATAAGTACTATTCTAGTACTAAGTACTGTATGTGCCTATTGCTTTCTAAGACTGATACTAGACATTTTTTGCACTGATCTTCAAGGCCATAACATTTTGACATTCCTGAGAAATGTTATTTAATTATTTACTTACTTACTTACTTATAGGGCAACCAAAAACTGTGTAACATTGCCAGAATTAACTCTGTTATCTTATTATTAGTATATAGTTGTGTATATATATATATATATATATATATATATATATATTTCATTTAACACATTTACAAGCACAATTTAAATATAAAATATTTGATATTATAACATTATTTCCAAATGTTCTGTGATGGGGTTGAAATGAGAATGACCCAATATATACTGTTTATATGGTTTTGTATGTTCTGTGTATGCTGTTGGTGGAGGATGGATTTTCTTTAGATTTTCTAAAACAAGTGCAAACATGTTCTTTTTTATATTTATAATCCATTACAAAGCCGCCATTCTAATCCTCAGCCACACTTTTTTTGTTTTCAAGTGATTGCCTCTTTTCCATCTAAAACATCTCTGTCTTTGTTAGTGAACTACCATTTAACAGTGTTGTACAACTTTTTCCAAAAACATTTTAATGATTTTCATCCTACAAGTCACTACACTAACTTTATACACTGTAAAGATGCTGATCATCTTTTGGTAAAATAATGAGGGCTTTTCCAGTAAGCAACACAAGAAACAGTAATAGCGAGTGGTAAGTCAGGAATGAGACTGTTAGGGTGCTCAGTGAGGCTCTTTACTGGAAGTAAGGTGACTCATATGTGATGAATTTTCTTTGAGTTCTCCTACGCTTTCTGGTTGGATACAGTTGGTTTGATCCATCTTGGTTTAATCTGCCAAGGTCCAAACTTGTGATCTTGTGCTGTGACAGCATTTTAACAGCAGTGACAATAATATGCTGGGCTCACCTTTTCCAAGAGAGACTATATTACTATTGGACAAATATTGGCAGTGTTACATACTGTGTAAACAGGGCTGTTTTTACAGTTAATAACACATCTTCCAGAAAAGCCCCACCACAAAATATGTTGTGGCTACAAATATATGTTTGAAGTACAGGGGTCTCTGCATGTACTTCTGTACCTTTTTTCAGATCACATTTTTATTTGAAGGAGTGGTCCAGTCTATGGTTTTCTTGTTACATTAGCTGGGAAGGCCATCATAGCTTTAGTTTTAGGGCTGTTTGTTTAAGTGCGTGTACATATTTTCATGTATTAGTGTATGTAGCCTATGTGAGTTTATGGACAAGGGGTGTGACTGGTCCCCACCCCAGACGAGTTCTTTTTTTAGCCCTCTCAGGTGTCCCTCTGGATGCTTACAGGGAAATGAAAGACCTTCATTTATTGTAAATAAATGGCACATACACATACACATACACATACACATTTTCTTTGACACTACCAGTTAAGATGTCTGACACATTAAAGCAACACTAAGGAACGTTTCCTCTTCGGTCCCCCTACAGGTTGGAAGCGGAATTGTCAATTACCGCTGTCCTAAATAATTTAGCCTACTGTCGCACGCACACTCGCTGTTTATCTAGCACCGGCTTTGGAATGAACGATGTCCACAGACAAGGTAGAGTATGTTGCATGATTTCATGAAAGTATGATGTATTTCGACATCAGAAACGAAGAAAAAATAAATAATGACTATTGTAACGCTTGACGTAAAGTAAGTCAAATTGTAGTTTTCTTATGTCTCATTCGAACTACAGAAAGGTGACCCGGTTTGGCAAACTTGCATAGTGTGGTTATAGCAGATATAGGGCTGCAAAGCGAATCCAGAAGTGCCTTTCACCCTGTTACGACTTGATGAACCACTGAAACCATTTTGGAAACATTATTTTAAGGTAAAAATGTTTACTTAGTGTTGCTTTAAACTGAATATATGTTTCTCAAGATCTTGGACAAGACAAAGAAGGTCATTTTTGCCAAAAAAGTGTCAAGCATACATGAAAACTCAAGTTTGATAATTACAAATAACAGGAAAAATACAATAATAAAGGCTTCAAATGAAATAAACTGTGATTTATGTTTTTTTTTAGGTATTAAAGTAAGAAATGAAATAATTAAATGTAAAAATAACACTGAATTAAATATACACAGATTCTTATTAAAGCTACAAAAGTTATTCAGTCAAGAGCAGTTGTCTTTTACTGATTAATTAACATGACAAGTATATTATGCTGCTGTCACTTTATGTTAGATGTGAGGTGGTTGCAGTGCATGAAGGAGACAACGATAGAAATAACAGTCTTTATTAAACTTAAACACTCAGAAGAACACTACAATTATCACAGTAACATTAACCACACAATACATAAACGAGAACCAACAAGGAGTGACTAAAGCACAGGAGTATATATACACTATACAAACAAAGGCAGCTAGATAAGGAACATATGGAAGAAAATGAATGCCAAATGTATTTGAAACAAGAAAGCTTGATGAATTACACTAATTGAAAAAATATGCATTGCATTAACCATGCTTACATTTGAATGCATTGTATTTTTTAGGAATTGCATTTTTATGGGCTGAAATTCAACATGGTTATATATTTAAGCTGTGAAAATTTAAATTCAAAACATTTCAAACACATTTTCATTATTAAATATTCAATTAACCATATTCATCTTTCACATTTCACTTCCTAAATATTCGGTCTGTTTAAAAATACAACCTATAATATTTTCTGTCAATTTTACACGAAATTTTCGGTCCATTTTATTTCACTTCCACAAATGTGCTTCCACAAATTCAGTGGTTCAAATTCGACAGAAAATGTCGGACCGCCCTGGCCTCCTGAACTATCGGATCTTCCCTGGGCTCCTGAACTGTCGGATCCTCCCTGGGCTCCTGAACTGTCGGATCCTCCCTGGCCTCCTGAACTGTCGGATCCTCCCTGGTCCCTCCTGAACTGTGGGATTCTCCCTGGCCTCCTAGCCTGGCTAACGTCAGACCTCTTTCTCTTTGAGACGTGGTCTGGGAACCACATGTTCATTTTCTCGTATTTGAGGCGTGGTTTACGAATGCCCAGAGCCGTTTATTGGGCGCTACAAATGTCTATCAAATGCGCCTGTACATACCTCATAGCCAATCGTTTCAATTATACCAGATGACGTATGTAGAGCGACAGATATTCAACGAAGAAGACGACGATGGGTCAGAGATTTACAGTATGTGTACACCAGAGTCCTGCACGGGTCCGATTTTGTAAATCCGCACCCGCCCGTACCCGCAGTGCTTAAAACCGCACCCGACCCGTTTTCCGACAGCAGCACTAATTAAAATCTGCACCCGACCCGCTTAAAATAGAACCGACACCCGCCCCGCACCCGAAATAAAATCAGTTTAGACTATCACATTATAGACACACTTACAAAAATGTTTATTGCCAGGTCATACAGAAGTTATTACACGACAATTAACACAAGGACAACTTCAGCCGAAGGTGTCAAAAGGCCGATACATGAAGAACATGGCTAACGTTACCACAAAACTGAGTAGCCTTATAACATTTTACCAATCGAACAGTCGCGGCTACAACACTATATGCCACGCAATTTCATCTTGCCTACATCTGACCATTTTGGGTTCAAACACGCCCTGCACACCACACATACTTAACAGTGTTAAATATGAAAAATACAGTTCGATAGAACTGCTTTGTTACCAGTTTCTGCGTGCTTCCTCAGTGATGAAGTTCCACATTTGCGGCTATCCAACACGAAAATGTTTGCAGCAAAGCCTTTCACAATATTTTCTTAAGATAACTCCAAATTTCTCCCACACACTGGACTTGATTTTTGATGACGTATTGTCGACAACTTTACAATCTCCACTAGCTATTCTTTTCTTCAACTCCTCAGCATCCATCTCGACAACTGCAAGCAGATCGCGCGCGCGGTTATGATGAATTTTTAAAACTGAAAGTAGCCTAGGTAACGTTATAGATCCTGGGAGGGTGTGGCGCGTCGACACAAATAAACTGATGTGGATTTTAAATTATTTTATCAACTTGAAATACAGGCATATTTTTGTAGATCTATGTGTTCCTAAAAATATGCATATATTTTTACGTCTGTCATGTTGGATCCATAGATATAAACAAACTGCTTCGGTGTGTCGCATAGATGTCGTCATCGTCTTGCTGCTCCCTTCCCGTTCTGTGATTGGTTCCCTAGCTGAGGCGAAAATCTGGTCCATGGAATCCATGCTGACTAGCAGCGTGAATAAAATCGCGCTGCGCTCAAGGCAGCATGGGGAAACCCAGGCTACTGGCCTCCTGAACTGTCGGATCCGCCTTGGCCTCATGAACCGTCGGATCCACCTTGGCCTCCTGAACTGTCGGATCCTCCCTGGCCTCCTGAACTGTCTGATCCGCCCTGGCCTCCTGAACTGTCTGATCCGCCCTGGCCTCCTGAACTGTCTGATCCGCCCTGGCCTCCTGAACTGTCTGATCCTCCCTGGCCTCCTGAACTGTTGGATCCTTCCTGGCCTCCTGAACTGTCGGATCCGCCTTGGCCCTTAATGAACTGTCGGATCCGCCTTGGCCTCCTGAACTGTCTGATCCGCCCTGGCCTCCTGAACTGTTGGATCCACCCTGGTCCCTCCTGAACTGTCGAATTCCTGCCTGGCCTCCTGAACTGTCGGATCCGCCCTGGCCTCCTGAACTGTCGGATCCGCCTTGGCCTCCTGATCTGTCGGATCCTCCCTGGCTTCCTGAACTGTCTGATCCGCCCTGGCCTCCTCAACTGTCGGATTCGCCCTGGCCTCCTGAATTGTCGGATCCGCCCTGGCCCCCTGAACTGCCGCTGCCGCCACTGGAGGCCCCCTGTCCCGCTAGGCCTCACCCTCTTCGGCCTCCAGGGCTACCCCCCTCCCACCCCTATAAAGTCTTTGCGGCGTGAGGACACGCCTTCCGGGAGGGGGGCGTTCTGTCATGATGTCAGTTTATTTTGATTTCTGTTCTTGTCTGTCAAGTCAAGTCAAGTCAAGTTTATTTGTATAGCGCTTTTCACAATACAGATTGTATCAAAGCAGCTTCACAGTATTAAATTAAAATAATACAACAAAGTTTGTTTCAAGAGGAATTTATTGATTGATCAAATTAAATTAAATATCCCCAAAATATCCCCAACTGAGCAAGCCAAAGGCAACAAAGGTCTGTGTTTGGTTAATCTGTCAATTAGTTCAGTTCTGTCTTCCTCCGCCCCCTGCCTGTTTGTTTCTATAGTTTCTGATTGATTGTTAGTTCAGTTCAGGTGTGTCTTGTTAATTTGCTCTGTCTGTTTAAACACTGTGTTCTGTCTTGTTCTTTGTCAGTTCTTAACATTGCATTTTGTTGGTTGTTCTGTTCCCGATCTTGTTCCTGATCCTGAGAATTTGTTTGGTATAGATTTTAGTTTATTTGTAAATTAAGACTGCTGCACTTAGATCCTGTTTTGTCTCTGCTGCAACCACTATTGTAACAATTACATCTCTGTTGTTAGGTTTTCTTAACTTATATTATAGCTTGTGCAACGCTGTGCTGTAATACTACTGTTATAAAGAAAATGCTTAACATGGCTTATTAGACTAATGCAGTAATAAAAGATCAAACTCAGTATACACGTTGATGTACAATACACAACACTATATACCTTATACCATATACCATATACAACAAGCAGATGAGCCCAGAAAGTTATTTGCCATAGAAAATAATTAAATCACTTAAAAAAAACACACACACACACACACACACAAAAAACTTTAACTTGGCTTAATGCATGTAGGCTATAAAAAGACCAAACTCGCTATTTTGGTCATGCAAGCAGATGAGACCAGAGCAATGCAACATGCTACACTGCACGCTTAGCATTTTCTTTATAATGGTTTTCTATGAGAGGATACGCATTGCATTAATATTCTGGGCATAAGCTGCTTAACTGTACATAGTATGTTATACCGAATTTGGTATTTTATCATCACAATAAACCACATTAAGAGTTTTCTTTATGTGAAAATGCTTAGTTCGATATTCACAAATTTAGGGACCATCTCTAAAGTTACATACGACATTGGTATACACATTTCTAACTTCAATAGCATTTTAGTAGAATGTGCGTCTTGCTTGCATTTTGCTTGCATCAGTGCGTCGAAAGCACACATACACATTTTGTTTGTGGTTCAAATATAATGGACTCACGCGTGCTTACTGTACGACTCCTGTACGTCACTGATCGTCTTTACTTTGATTACAATCTGCATCCATTAAAACTACTAGTGATACAGTGGTTTGCTTTATCCAGCAGAGGAACGTAGTTTGCGTATCATCTTGCCATCGGTGGGGTGTTTTGACGTTCCGTTGAGTGTATTTCACTCAGCACGATTGCGCTCTTCAGTAACAATGACAAGCTTGTTTTTTAAAGCTAAACAGACACTGGAATGAATAATTAACTGAAAACTGGAAATGTGAGTCACTGTTCTCTCTGCCATCTCTGATGTAATAAGCCTAGTTTTCTTTACATTAGCACTGTTTTGGACTGATTGTTTGAATCATTGGGTTGAAAATGTTCCCGTATTTTAGCGGCTTAAAATTATCTGATCGCAAACAGAGAAGCGGAATTGGGTTAAAGGGTTAGAATATAAATTTCTGCCTACCTGTCACGATTTGGTCTCGTCATGGTCACGTTTCATGTCTTTGTCATGTGATCCCCTGTTCAAAGTCATGTGATGCTGCCATGTGTTCCCTTGTCTGATGTGTCATGTTGTCATTGGTTCATTGGTTCATTGTTCACCGTTGTCCCTTGTCAGGTCATTAGTCTTGTGTATTTAAGCCCTCATGTTTGCCATGTCTTTTGTCAAGTATTGTTTCCTGTAGTCCACTATTGTGTAAGTCTATGTTCGCGTTTATGTCCACGGTTTTGTGGGCCGTGCCGTGCCTTTGTTTTATGTTTAATCTTGTTTTGTTTAAATAAACTGCACTTGGGTTCTCAATAAGCTTGCCTCCAGTGGATCCGTTACACTAGCAGGGATAAAGGTGTTTGTGGCATTGTAAATGCTCAGTGTGATAAACTCCTGACTTCTAAGATCATTTAACTGTGTGTCGTAAATTACGTTAATGATGCAATTCCACGCGCTTCAGTAATTTATTTGTGTTATTTGTATTAAATTTTAATGCGTTAAGAATTTTGAATTAATTGCATGCAATAACGCATTAACGTTGACAGCCCTAATTAAAATAGATCAGATTTATTATATTTTCAGTTTATAAACCCCCTTTTTTAGAATGGGGTCCCTCACAAAAGGATGATCATATTGGGGGTCTATGGCATCTAAAAATGTAAGACCCCTGGTTTAGATTATGTGAGTGAGTGACATCTAAAAATTGAAAACCCTGGGTTTAGACTATATGTGAGTGAGTGATTGTCCCTCTCTGTTTTGCAGGTGACATTGAGCCCAGAGTTTTCTCGTTTGGTGCAAAGAACAGGACTTTCAGACAGACCCACCTGGAGTACACTGGTAAGACAGAGACTCACCTAGTGTCTGATATTCTAGTCTAATGTGACATGACAGGCAAGGATAAGTTGAATGTTGAGTATTTCTGGGTACATTCATACTGTCTATAGTTATCTGCTGTACTGTTATCCTTTCTTTGGAGAGAGCTGGTACAGGTCTTATAAATAATTTTTTTTTTTTATTAATGTGAAGTGACTACGCTTTCATGCACATTTCAGTTTTTCAAATATATTGTTGTTTCTGAAAAATGACTCGTAAATTTGACCGTTGCACCACATCTCATAGGTGAGCACACATTTTTAAAAACACGCCTTGAATCCCTTCTTCACTAAAGATACAGTTGCTTGGCATCTTGCATTTTTAAAGGCTCCTTATGCCTGTCACTTTTAAGTTAAAAACGACATTGTCAGATTAGACAGAAACTAAAGCACTTCTCAAAGAAAAAGTGCTGTATTTAAAGGTGATTTCCAATGATTTGTACCACAGAGTTTACAGTTTTTTTTTTTTGCTGTTGTTGTTGTGTGAATGGTATTTTTGTGAATGGGCCAATGCTTGTGTATACACAGTGCATATGGTGCATTTACCGGAATCTGGAAATTATAGGCAATTTACCTATTTTAATGTCTGAAAGCAGCTATTGTAGCTGTAAAGTAATGGGAAAAAGAAAGGGGATCCAGGACAGATCCCTGAGGTACCCCATGTCCCCTTTCCACCAACAATGTGCTGCTGCTGGTGTGGTTTCCCCAAATGGCAAACAAAATATCTCAGTGACAGTGCCTCAGGATAGTGCCTGCCCAACAAGGCTATGGATCTGCAGAGGCAGTTGTTCAGTGCAGGCTTAGTCCCAGATCAACCCTTAAGGAATTGAGATCCTGGGGTTAAATCTGCATCCAGACTATAAAACCTGCCGACCATCCTGCTACAGCACAAACATTTTGTAAGGATGCACCCCTAATGAGTCCTAGTGGAGTGTGCCCTAACCCCTAGAGGCGAAGCCATTCCGTGCACCTCATAGGAGAGGGAGATCGTATCAGTGATCTAATACGAGTTACGTTCCCTCTATTGTGGCTCCTAAAGCAGACCTGAAGCTGAGAGGATTTATGCCACTGGCCTGAGCTGTGGACATAGATCCTCAGAGCACAGACCGGACATAACAGGTGAGAACCACTGGCTGACCAGCCATAGAAGGAACTTTTGAAATATAGCCCGGTCTGAGGTGCAGAATAGCTCTGACATCTCCTGGAGAAAAGTCTAAGCAGGAAGAGGCTACTGACAGGGCCTGCAAGTCTCCTACTCTCTTATGCGGAGTCAAATTAATTTCAAAGTTAAAATGTATTCTTAAAATTAAGAGTAAACAATGTGTCATGTTTGTTTATGGGAAGCTTGTTTAGTAACATTATTTGTGTCATGTCATCATTCAGAGAGGTTTGTAGTTTCCCCAGTCCAGTACCAGCATAAGCACTTGGGCTGGGTAAAACATATTGATTTCTCGATTTTAATCGATTCTCATTTTTACGAACCGATATCGATTCTTAAATCCCAAGAATCGATTAGTCATCCTGTTTTCAGTTGATGAATGAATGTAACATTGTAGCACGCATCCCATCCAATAAATCGTAATAATCTTTGTGCTTTGTTACTATTGATATGAAACAAATTCTTAGATTTCAAATTACGTCCATTTTCTTACGAAATTCAAAAACATAAATACCGTTTTGGCGCTGTGGCGTGAGATCGCTCTGGCGCAGCTCAGCTCAAGAGCAGCAGCAGCGTGGAGCGCACGTGATCTTCTCTTCCGCCTTAATACCAGTTACCGCGCAAAATAAACATGAATGAGCATCTGAAAGTGTGTTAAAAGGTAGAGTACAACTTATCGAAATCCGTATCATGTGACATGGAATCGCTCAATCAGTGTTTCAACCGTGGAAAGACGTCAGTAAATCAGCTTGTAAACAATGTCATGTATTGTAACGTCACATTTACCTCAGAAAAACCATATTCAGTGACCATAAACTCGTTAGTCAGCTAGAAAAATTAACTGTAGAGAGGAGCATTTTGCTAAATATATGCACCATATTACATATTCATTATCATTTTTAATATTCTTCCATTTTTTATGCATGTTTGAATAAATCTGGCAGGTTTTTATGACAGCCACCATTTAAATGTTTATATTTCAAATAACTTTATTATTATAAAAATAAATAAAAGTGTAATTTAAGTGTTTGTATACAAATCAGTAAATTTTTACCTTCAATACTATAGTAGGCTAATGAAGCCTAGTAGGCTACCACTGACTCCCATAGTTTACCACTGACTCCCATAGTTTACAGCATTAGTTAAGAGATTTGTTTTCCTTGAGAGAATTTGCCATGTATTGTACCTGATATCCAAAATAATCAATATTGAATCGAATCGAATCGAAATCGAATCGAATTGCAAGCTTGTGAATCGAAATCGAATCGAATTGTGAAATGTGTGTCAATACCCAGCCCTAATAAGCACCAGCACAATTTGAGTGGAAATGGTAAATATTTACTCAGGATGCAAATTTAGTCCTAACGCTATCCCTATACCTACCCCTAAACCTACCCCTACCAATAACTTATCCCTAAAATCAGAGAGAAATGATAGATGAATAACACTGATGTAGAAACAACTAATCCTGCTTGTAAGACAAAACTTGACATAAACTGTAAGCTTCCCTCAAACCGGATTGGTTGATTGGAATGTTGTTTCAGGATCAACAAAGATGATCCAGGAACATTTTGTACTTGGTGTTGTACCAATGAACATGTTGTGTTACATGTTCTCTTACGAGAGGTCTCTCGTACTGCGTAAGATATCTTACGCTAGGGGAAAATCCTTTTTCCGCGAGATATTGAAGCCAAAAATTATCCATAATTTTGTAATAATGCAAAACGCGTTGCGGCAGCATGCAGACATAGGCGAGGCAGCTCGCGCGCCTATTGGCTGCTCTGCCACAACTGCAGCAGCCTATTGAGCGAGGCCTGGCGTGACGCCAGACCCAATCAGGGCACTTCGCGCCTGCTGCGTCACGTCCCGCCGAAATGGGCGTGGTCTAGACCTATAAATACCGCTCGCAGGCAGCTATTATCTGATTTTTCATCCTTCAAGCGAAGCACACGCATCGTTGGAGCTGGAGAAGAAGCCGCGCCGTCTGAAAGAGAGCACCTTCAGCGGGACGAGTCACTGAAGTCGCTGGCCGCGCCGCCTTCCTTGCCTTCCTGCTGCGCTATCCTGCGTTATATCCTTTCTCTGCTACTGTGTTTCTGTATGTGTGTGTGTGCTCGCCGCCGCGACACACACTCTCATTGCACTAAAAGAGCTGGGCGTCTTTTTGAAGACGCCCCTTTTTCCTGATCACGCAGCTCTCGCGCTCGCTGACGGCGACTGCCCTCACTGCGAGCTAGTTACTGCCTATGGTGACTCTGAGGACTCACCTGCCATCCTTCTCCGAGACTGCTCCTCCGCCCAGGACCGACCTCCTCTTTCTCGTACATTTCTTATTCCCCTCTGAAGTTCGGGCGATTGGAAATGTCAGTATTGCAGTGAGCAAGCCTGTTGTAATACACGCATGCCTGCAAACAAACGCCAGCACGTTGACGCTCTCTGATAATACTAATTATGCCGTCAATGCTCGCTCTGTCAGTTCCCTGAAAAGGCGACTGCAGATGTGTATTTTGCAGCCAACGAGCGCGTTGTACAACCCGCTCGCCTGCACCCAAACACCGTTTCTATGGTGTTCCGTGCGTCACTGGCGTAAGGAAAAAAGGGAGTTTTCTGGTCCCGCTGCGGACGGACCGACCTCCTTTTTCCTATACATTTCCCATTCCCCTCTGAAATTCAGGCGACTGGAAATGTCAATATTGCAGTGAACGAGCCTGTTGTAATGCACGCAGGCCTGCAATAAACGCCAGCATGTTGACGCTCTCTGTTTCTATGGCAACTTCTCGCTCGTTCAGTTCCAGTAAATGTGACTGTTCCAGTGTATTCTGCATTAAACAAGTCGGCGACGCAGCACGCTTGCCTGCACACAAACGCCGCTTTTACGGCTACCCAGATAAATCCCATAAGTGTGAATTTTCTGGTGTCCCGGCCACGGCCGATGGTGTTTTATGTGTAGAAAGAATGCCCACTGCCCAGTGCCCATCTCTACACACAAGCACAGCCCGTCACACAGGGCTCGCGCACATGAATCGACTCCGATCGATTGCGCTTCAAACATGGTGAATGTGCCCACTACCCAGTGCCCACTAACACCACGTTATGCATGTCTCACGGTTTCTGTAAAAACGAAACCAACGTGCATTCGCTTCACTCAAGCGAACGATGCTTTCGGTGTGGTAAATGTGCCCGCTGTCCCGCGCCCACATCCACACATAGACATGACAGTTCCTACGGGAACCGCCCAGCCCTCCCCCTCGCGGTTGACCACCGCAGAGGAGTCGAGCGCGGGCAATCTGCCCGCTGTTATCAGCGCGCCCCATGCCTCAAATGTCACGAGCGCGACGCTTGTGTTACAGCACGCCGAAGCTTCTCCATCGCTGAGCGAGCGGAGCGCGCTTCGTATTCAACCCCTAGCTATTCATGCAGACGCATGGGCAAAGCTGCGGGGTTTCGAAGTGGGTGCTGGACATTATAAAAAGAGGCTATTCGCTACAGTTTCGCCGACGCCCTCATCGCTATGCGGCGCGTGTCGAGACCACGGTAAAAGCAGAAGTAGCACATTTACTTTGAGCCGAAGTGGCGAAACTATTGAACAAAGGGGCCATAGAGCCTCTCTCTCAAGTTCAGAGCGAAGGAGGGCTATACAGCAGATACTTCCTGGTACCGAAAAAAGACGGGGGTCTCAGACCCATACTAGATCTGAGGCAACTGAACAGAGTGCTTGTGAAGCGACAGTTCAGGATGCTCACGACCAGACAAATCCTTGTGCAGATTCACCAAGGAGATTGGTTTGTGTCAATAGATCTGAAAGACGCGTATTTTCAAATACAGATAGCGTCACGTCACAGGCGATATTTGAGATTCGCCTTCGAGGGCCAGGCATATCAGTACACAGTCCTGCCGTTCGGTTTGTCCCTGGCACCCCGTACGTTTACGAAGTGCATGGATGCGGCACTCGCACCCCTCAGAATGAGAGGCATGCGAGTACTGAACTATTTGGACGATTGGCTGATTCTAGCGCAATCTCGCTCAGTGCTCATAGAACACACGACCGTTTTACTCGATCACCTCGAGAATTTGGGTCTCAGTGTCAATTGGGCGAAGAGCTCTCTGTCCCCCAGTCAGAAGCTATCTTTCCTGGGCACAGAATTTGACTCGCTGTCCATGATAGCGCGACTATCACCACAGCGCGCGGTAGACATTCAACGCACAGCGAACTCGTTCCGCTGCGGCGCGTCTGTCCCGCTCAAGAAATTTTCAGAAGATGCTGGGTCTCATGGCCTCAGCATCATCAGTGCTCCAGCTGGGCCTGCTCCGCATGCGCCCGCTGCAGTTTTGGCTGAAAGCGCGAGTCCCACGCCGAGCGTGGGCATCCGGTTTGCTTCGCCTCAGGGTCAATCAGAAGTGCGTCACAGCTCTGAAACCTTGGAGAGCGAACGACTGGTACCAGTCAGGTGTAAGCCTGGGGACTTCCTCGAGGGTGAAAGTGGTGTCCACGGACGCGTCCACCTCGGGATGGGGAGCGCTGCTCGAGGGCAGACCGTTCTTCGGCCAGTGGTCGGAACGGGAGAAGCGCCTGCACATAAACTGCCTCGAAATGCTGGCAGTAAACAACGCGCTGACGCGTTTTTGTCCCCAAATAAAAGGACGCCACGTCCTGGTTCGTTCGGACAAAATGTCTGTGGTGTCCTACATAAATCGCCAGGGCGGCCTCAGGTCCAAGAACCTGTACAGGCTAGCAGAACGCCTCCTGGTATGGGCTCAGCGCAACCTGCGCTCGCTCAGAGCAGCGCACGTGCCAGGGCTCCTGAATATAGGACCAGACAGACTGTCCAGGAACAATGTTCCGGCAGGCGAATGGTCTCTACACCCACAGACAGTCCAACTGCTGTGGAAGAAATTCGGCAGAGCGGAAGTAGACCTGTTTGCGTCTCAAGAAAACGCTCACTGTCCGGAATTTTTCTCCAAGAGCAGGGACGCGCTGGCCCATGTGTGGCCCCGCCGCCCGCTCTATGCTTTTCCCCCCGTCTCTCTCCTGCCTCAGGTGATAGAGCGGATCAGGGAAGAAGGATGCTCAGTATTGCTAGTAGCACCGTTCTGGGAAAACCAACCTTGGTTCCCAGTCGTGATGCAGTTAGCAAGTACTGCCCCGTGGCCAGTACCAGTGAGGAGAGACCTCCTCTCACAGGCCCACGGCTCGATCTGGCATCCTCACCCGGAATTATGGTCCCTTCATGTCTGGGCCATCAACGGGTACATGTTGGACTCCCTAAAGGAGTATTAAACACGATCACGCAGGCTAGAGCTCCGTCTACGAGACGGCTCTACTCCTCGAAATGGTCAGTGTTTTCGGGCTGGTGCACAGCCCGTGGCGTGTCACCCACAGACTGTGGAGTGACGGAGGTGTTTTCCTTCCTACAAGAGCCGTTGGACAAGGGCAGGGCCCCCGCCACGCTCAAAGTTTATGTGGCGGCTATAGCAGCGTTCTCAGGAACAACGCTTGGTCAGTCAATAGGAAGGAACGATTTAGTCATCCGCTTCCTTAGAGGGGCTAAGAGACTGAATCCTCCCAGACCTCCTGCAGTCCCCGTATGGGACCTTTCTACGGTTCTGGAAGCCATGAAAGGTGCGCCATTCGAGCCTTTACAGTCAATTGATTTGAAACATCTGTCTTTCAAGACTGTGTTTCTGCTGGCTCTCGCTTCAGTGAAGCGCATAGGGGACTTACACGCGCTCTCTGTGAGCGCGACGTGCATGGAGTTTGGGCCTAATGACTCGAAAGTTATACTCAAACCTAAGCACGGTTATGTTCCAAAATCCCTCAACACACCGTTTAGGGCGCAGGTTATCTCCCTGTCAGCCCTACCGGTCCCTGATGAGGAAAGAGACGCGGGCCTCCTTTGCCCAGTCAGGGCATTACGAGCTTATGTGTCTCGCTCGTCTGTTTTCAGACATACGGAGCAGCTCTTTGTTTCATTTAACGGGCGTTCTAAGGGACTAGCCGCGTCGAAACAGAGCCTATCCAGATGGATAGTTGATGCTATAGCGCTGGCATACGCCTCCAAGGGCATGCAGTGCCCGTTGGGTGTCAGAGCGCACTCCACGAGAGGCATGGCCTCTTCGTGGGCCTGGTCGGGTGGGATTGCCTTGCAAGATATTTGTACGGCGGCAGGCTGGGCCTCCCCGTCTACATTTATAAGGTTCCACAACCTAGAGGTTCCCGCCCTGCAGGCCAGGCTGCTGTCGGTCTAAGTTAACCAGTATTATCTGACCTGATGCTATCAGCTCAGAATACTGCGTCTACTGAGCACAGCTCGATGATCGACAGTGAAAAGCAGCAGCACGAGATGTGCCTGGGCAAACTGTGTAAGACCCACATTTCCCCATCAGTTCAGGCCGTACCCCGCCCTGTCTGTATGATGAAATCGCCTCGCTCGATAGGCTGCTGCAGTTGCCCCAGAGCAGCCAATAGGCGTGCGAGCTGCCTCGCCTATGTCTGCATGCTGCCGCAACGCGTTTTGCATTATTACAAAATTAAGGATAATTTTTGGCTTCAATATCTCGCGGAAAAAGGATTTTCCCCTAGCGTAAGATATCTTACGCAGTACTCGTTCCCTCTTCTAGAGAGAACCGAGGTTACGTTAGTAACCGAGTACGTTTTACCAATCAGGTTTGAGGGAAGTTTACAGTTTATGTCAAGATTCCTTGGTGAAATCATGTTCACCTAGTTAAAAAATAAATAAAATAAGACTAAAAGTGAAAAAGGAGAAGACATTAAACCAATGTCAGAACTTTTTTATTGTGATATTTACTTTTTCTGATGATATTAGGGGGCATTTTTGCCTTCATGAGGTCATATTTTTTTCTAACCATATGAAAATGGGATAGCACATGAAAGTGTGTTGTCCATTTACATCACTTAATTTTAAACTTTTCCTATTCATTAAAATTCTCAATATGAAAAATTGTAGCTGTTACCTAGGCAAGGCAAGGCAAGGCAAGTTTATTTATATAGCACATTTCATACACAATGGCAATTCAAAGTGCTTTACATAGAAGAAATTAAAATAATGAAAAGAAATAAGAATAATTAAAACAGTTTAGAAAAATAAAATAAAATACAGTACTTTTAAAAAATAAAAAAGAATATTTATTATAGATCTTTCTTTCAAAGGATTCCCTTAAGACTTAAATCTTTCAACCTTCTTTTAACCTTCAATCTTCTTACGACTTCCATCTATCAACTTTCCTTTAACTTTCTTTTCTCCCTCATTTACTCACACGTTCTTTTCACTTTCTTTAGCACTTTAGCACTGCGTTCACATTCTTTCTCAGACGAAAACTTTAATATCGTCATTTAAATACTGTTCTACTTTCAAACCCACATTAATCACTTTCACATTATCACCTTCTGAGTGGGCATTTACAGTTTCGGGCTAAATGCCCTGCTGACATAGGAGAAATTAAAATAATTAAAAGAAATAAGAATAATTAAAACAGTTTAGAAAAATAGAGTAAAATACAGTACAGTACAAACAGTCGGACGAACAGCGGCACAGTGCTCATTCAGTAAATGCACAGCTAAACAGAAGTGTTTTGAGTCTGGATTTGAATGTGACCACTGTAGGAGCACATCTGATCTCTTCTGGAAGCTGGTTCCAGCTGTGGCTGGCATAATAGCTAAAAGCAGACTCACCATGCTTAGAGTGAACCCTTGGTATTTCTAGCTGATATGATCCTAATGATCTGAGTGATCTGTTGGGTTTATATTCAGTGAGCATATCTGCAATGTATTGAGGTCCTAGGCCATTGAATGATTTATATACCAGTAATAATACTTTGAAATCAATCCTAAATCTAACTGGGAGCCAGTGTAAAGACCTGAGGACTGGTGTGATATGTTCATATTTTCTGGTTCTGCTCAGAATCCTGGCGGCAGCGTTCTGTATGAGCTGCAACTGTCTTATGGTCTTTTTGGGAAGGCCAGTGAGGAGTCCATTACAATAATCCACCCTGCTGGTGATGAAAGCATGCACAAGTTTCTCTAAGTCTTGTCTGGAAACAAAGCATCTAATTCTTGCAATATTTTTCAGATGATAGTATGCTGATTTAGTTATTGCTTTGACATGACTACTGAAACTAAGGTCTGACTCTAGTGTCACACCAAGATTCCTGACTTGATGTTTAGTTGTTTTACCCCTAGAGTGAAGGTATGCGTTCACTTTGAGAACTTCATCTTTGTTTCCAAACGCAATAACTTCAGTTTTGTCTTTGTTTAATTGAAGAAAGTTTTGACACATCCAACTGTTGACTTCGTCAATGCATCGGCACAGGGAGTCAATGGGGCTGTAATCGTTAGGCGATAGGGCTAAGTACAGCTGTGTGTCGTCTGCATAGCTGTGGTAAGCAATTTGGTTATTTCTCATTATTTGGCTCATTGGGAGCATATACAGGTTGAACAGGAGTGGCGCAAGAATTGAGCCTTGAGGGACTCCGCATGTCATGGATGTCCACTCAGACTTATGGTCTCCTATACTCACATAATAACCTCTCCCATCTAAGTATGACCTGAACCATTTTAGGACTATCCCAGAAAGCCCCACCCAGTTTTCCAGCCTGTCAAGAAGTATGTTGTGATCGACAGTGTCAAATGCAGCACTGAGGTCGAGTAGTACCAGCACTGATAATTTGCCTGAATCAGTATTTAAGCGAATATCGTTTATTATCTTTATGAGCGCTGTCTCTGTGCTGTGATGCGGTCGGAAACCAGATTGAAAATTATCAAAGTATCCATTCGAGCTTAAGAATTTGTTCAGCTGATTGAAGACAACTTTTTCAATGATCTTGCCTATGAAAGGAAGATTTGAGATCGGTCTATAGTTGCTTAATATGGTCTTATCCAGATTGCTCTTTTTCAGGAGGGGCTTGACAACTGCAGTTTTCAGGGAGTTTGGAAAACTCCCAGAGAGAAGTGAGGCATTTACCACTTCTAGAAGATCTGCTTCTAAACTGTTTAGCACAATTTTGAAGAAAGATGTGGGAAGTGTGTCAAGGGCGCATGTTGATGTTTTAAGGTGTTGTACGGTTTCTTCCAAAATTTTGCCATCAATTTCTTTGAAGTCAGACATAGTAACTACTTTCTCAGGTGGTCTGATCTGTCTGACCTCAGTGCAACTCAAGGATGTGCTGATCACCTTTCTGATATTATTGATTTTCTCAGAGAAGAAAGAAGCAAACTCACTGCACTTGCTGTTTGAGAGCATTTCACTAGGAATCTGGCTTGGGGGGTTTGTCAGTCTCTCTACAGTAGCAAAAAGAGTGCGTGTGTTGTTTAAATTGCTGTTTATAATATTTGAGAAGAAAGTCTGTCTAGCTTTGCCTAGTTCCATATTGAAAGCATGCAGGCTGTCTTTGTAGATGTTATAATGGACTACAAGTTTTGTCTTCCGCCACATGCGCTCTGCTTTTCTGCATTGTCTTTTCATATGTTGCACTGCTGTTGAGTTTCTCCAAGGTGCTTTTTGTCTGCCACTCTTCTTCCTGACTTTAACAGGAGCAATATCATCAATTATATTTTTAACTTTTGAGTTAAAAGAATCAAGGAGAAAATCAACAGAGTCAGCAGATATACTTGGTGTTAAGGATATAGCCTTCATAAATAGTACACTAGTGTTCTCATTTAAGCATCTCTTCTTGACAGACACAGATTTAGCTTCAGTGGCAGGAGAGATCAATATATCAAAGAAAATACAGAAATGATCAGACAGTGCTACATCCTTAATAAAAATCGATGAAATGTTTAGACCCTTACTGATAAGTAAATCTAGAGTGTGTCCATGATTGTGTGTGGGTCCATGTACATGCTGAGTCAGATCAAAAGTTTTTAAAACAGTTTTGATTTCTTTTGCCATATTGTTTTCTGCATTATCTATGTGAATGTTAAAATCTCCAGCAATGGCAAAACAGTCAAACTCTGAGGTAATTGTTGATAACAGTTCTGTAAAGTCCTCAGCAAAGGCTGGAGAATATTTTGGAGGCCTGTAAATAATAAGTAAAATGCGAGGAGCACCTTTTAACACAGTACCCAGATATTCAAAAGACGGGTAATTCCCAAATGATATTTGCTTACATTGATAGATATCTTTAAAAAGAGCATACATTGACCTATTCAAATCAACATCAAAATCAAAATGTATGCAAAGTATTCAGAGATACAAAAATAATTTACAAACAGCTAAACAAGCAGCAAAACACCCTGAAGCAGCATTGAAGCTCATTCTCATCTAAGCTGGTCTTTTCAGCACTGATGTGTTTCAAGTTTGCCCTTTCTCACCCAGCAGCCTATTACCTTTAGTACTGCACAAAGTACTGCACACTGAGCTTCAGATTCCTTCAAACTGTATGAATGGAAAGAAACAGAAAACTTTGGTGATGTCAGAGCTCCTGATCCTATTTCAGCTGGAGCAGAGGACAATTTCCAGAGCCACTCTAACTGGACCCCCTTTTTTCCACCTGCGGCCATTCTTTTCCATTTTTCCATTCTTTCCATTCTTTCCATTCTTTCCATCTTGTCCCTTATGAAAAAGAAGTTTATTCAAGTGTTGTATTAGTATAGTTCTTTTAAACTAAAAATAAGAAAGTATACTTTCAGTCTACATTTTATTTATTTCTCAGAAATATACTTTATGTACTTCTCAGAAATATTCTTAAAATGACACTTAAGTGTACTTGACTTATACTGAGAGAAAAGTCAAAGTATATTTGGCCTGTACTTGTACTCAATCTTTTGATTGAGACTTAAGTATAATTAAGTATTCAAAGTATACTTGGCTTGTAGTTGTGTTAACTCTTTTGATCGAATAGCCTATTAAATATACTTTTTTTTACATAGTTTTTCATATACAGTCTTATGAAACTTACATTGTTTGAAAATATTGATTAGAATATTGATATAAAACAGATATGTTTCTAATTCTGCGTATCTGAATTTTTGTGTAGGCTAGTCCACTGAAAGTGTACATAGGAATTTACTTTAATTCTACTTTACTCTTTCCCCACCATAGACTGAATTTTTCAGCTAGCCATGTTTTCACTGTTAAACGGTAGGGGGCGCTATGACACATCTTCTAGTACAGAATCTCTGGATCAAAACACAGGAGAAGAAGCTGAAACAAGTGATAGAAGATTGCTCACGCAAATGTAAAATAATGTGATCATCAAACTTTAAACTGCATGTAAATCAAAACTGCTTAATGTTACCAAATGAAATGTCGAGAAAACGACTGTTAAGCTTTGTTGGACTCAATCTACTCCATCTGTGTTTTGATCATCGTTCTGAATCTAATCAAGGTGTAGTCTTTGACAAAAATTGGATTTTCTCAACTTTTTTGTTGCCTTTCTCTATGAAACTTGCCGACATTCAAGTGTTGATAAAAAAGGATGCATGAAGCTAATAAAATGTTTTTAAAATGAGTTGAAGTACAGTTAAATGTATTTTTCAAGTATAAAAAGTAATATCTACATTTGAACATAGTAGTATACTGCAAGTACAAAAATAATATATAAATAGTAAACTATAAGTATAATGTTATGTTCACTTAAAGAAAACTTACAAGTATACTTGCAGTATAAACTACTAAACTAGTAGTTTACTGAGAGTACACTTCAGTGTGTACTTTCATAAACTAAAAAATGTTGCCAACTACTTGTATTAAAATAGTAAACTACTAGTATACTTATAATTTCACTTGTAGTACAGATGCATTACAAATGAGAAACCTAGTTGTGTACTTAAAGTTTACGACTGTTACACTTGTAGAACAATTAAACGTATACTTTTATATACTAAAAGTGGTCCCAAGCAGTATTGAAATAGTACACTTACAAGTTTACTACAAGTACACATTGATATTAGTATACTTATTACATAAAGTATACTTGGACATTACTTACGTGTACTTGTAAACTTGTAAACTTATGTGTACTTACTTGTAAAATGAACTTGAAGTATACTTCTTTTTCGTAGGGGGTGCTGAAAGCTCAATGGGAAAGTGTGCTTGAAGTGTGTCACCTCACTCTCTCCAGACTAGAAAAAGAAAACACAAAGCAACATTTAAAAAATAACTAGAAATGTCCAGTTCTGTCCGGAATGAATGAGGGAATCCTTAAAAATGCTTCTAAATAATGTGTCAACAGACACTAGATATGCATTATACAAAATTACCTTTCAGTTAGTGCTGTTGAAGATTGCGTGGGAAATTCAGCTTCTACTATAATTTTACCAAAAATATTTGAATTATAATGCGAGGAAGCAGAAGAAGTTATTCCCTGTGGTCTCCTGTCCCTGCTAGTCCCGCCCAGCTCCAAGCCTTCTTTATCTCCACTGGTCCCATCCAGCTCCAAGTCTCCTAGTTCTCAGTTGATCCTACCCAGCCTCCTTCTACCAAAGACTACTCCTAGGTCACGCCTAGGGTTGGGTACCGAAACCCGGTACTAATATGGAACCGGTAACCGGCCGAATCAAAACGCAGATTTCAGTGCCTCATTTCGGTCCCACTTAAATGCCTCAGCTGTCGGATGAAATATTTGCCCTCTGGTTCTCCGAAATGGACGTAAGAAGCATCATCACCGCATGTGATCGCTAGTTAACCCTTTGTAAGATCGATCACACCAGTGATTAAAACGTTCAGATCACGTGATCATCAACTTCTAAATTCAAATCTGCGTTTGCGTGTTGGCTGGCGCTGAGCCAGAGACAGATGCTCAGCGCTGTCATAAATCACAACTATTTAGTGTTTTCAACCAGGTTTATTTTAGGTTTCAGACATTTAAATACACTTAAGTACTAGGCTAGCAAAAAAATACCTTGATAGTTTGTAAAATACACACTGATGTCTATGGAAGCGGCATTAACAATCCTTTCAATTATAAATTGATTTAGATACACATTGTGTAGGTAACTATACAATTTACTCTATTCTTCTCACACTTCACTGCCCACTTACTTTCATGTAGCCTATTTCGGGAGTGTGGATGAATTGATGTGTTGTAGCCTAAATCTGACAGATAATTCTCTGAACTGCAGTGCATACTAACATGGTGGCGCCCATTGTACATCAACTAACATAAATCATGATCATTTTAAAGGTTTCTTAAATGACAAAACACTTTCACTTGTATTTAAGAATATAAAATATCAGCCAAGGACTGACTGACATGTAATGCAACCAATCACAGTTTGTTTTGTTCATATTTGCGGTTAGTCAAAGTCTTTTTACTAATCCATTTCAATTTGTAATTGAAATTTCAATCCCCCCCCACCCCTCCCTGAAAATATATGACACATTTTGGCATTGATAAGTGGTATCTGTGCCTCCTCACTCATAGAAAATCTTTACTGTCAATCCACCGTACATGAAGCATAATCTCACCTCCCCTTTGCCTCACGGTTACCGTGCTAGACTACGGCAGCTCATTCATACATTCAGCCTCTCTCTCTCCCTGGCTCTCTCGCTATGACTCACTCGCTCTCAGCCTCGCAGCCTTCACTCAAAGCCTGACTGCTCACACATATTAGCAGGGCTGAAGAGGAGACCTGCAGCTTCCAGGTAAAAACCAAAACAATGATGATTACTAGTCTAATCTGCTTGATTACCAGATTTCACACACTTCCACTTCTGCAGAGCTCACATTTACAGGATCTTGATGCTGCTTATCTTAAAGGGCTCTAAGCTATCTGTATAGTTCGTATTATGTGTTATGCTGAATTGTGAGAGTCATATGTCTGGTTGTACAGTATGTACCAACTGACGTTGAGTTTGGGAGGCTGTGTGCTGCCTGTAGTGTGCTGTGCGTGTGTGTGTGTGTGTGTGTGTGTGTGTGTGTGTGTGTGTGTGTGTGTGTTTCAAATGGCTGCCAGTACAGAAGGCTAGCAAAGAGAGAATGAATGGACTGACTGTACTGTGTATGTGTCCTCCTCTACGCTGCTGCCGTATGAATGAGACTCGGGGCGGATGGATGCCGGGGGTGGCCCAGGGCTCTTTCACTGGAGGGAGGGGAAATTTAAATCCCGGGAGATGGACGTGAACTACAGTCTAGATGAAGTCATTGGGATTGGGCTGATTGTTTGCTAATGATAAGCGTAAGGTGTACAGAAAAAAACTTGGAAGAATAAATGCATTGGAAAGCCAAAAGATTGCTTATCTGGAATGCCTGACACAGGTGTTTAGTGCATCAACAGATTTAGATTGACTGCTTAGCATATATGCTTTGTGTAGTTTATCTATGTCTGCATGAGTTATGTTTATGTAATGTAAAGTTAGAAAGAGAGATTTCATTATTAGCATGCAGTAACTGCAAACAGAACAAATGTTGCTCTGATATCTCAGAATTTCTCCAATATTGTTAAAATATGCTTTTTATCTGTCTTGATCCTTTTAACTTATAATGGCAATGTTTGTGAGCATTTTTAAAGCTTTATTTATCACTTTATAGAGCCACAATAGTGCAATGACTTTGCTAATCCTGGGCTGATCATTTGTATTTAATTTAAAATGAAAGTAATCCTATTATTATTATTATTGCACTCATCTTTTGAAATTGAATTGGAAATTTGTTTTATTTGATTATTTAAAGGAAACAGTGAAAAGTTGTTTTTCCTTGTCCATCACCTCCTGTCTTGAGAGATGGGGATTTTTGGAGGGAAGGGGGGCACCTTGGCTTGTCAGGCGCTCACTCTGTAGTCAGGGAGGATGCTGGGAGATAAATTTAGCCCTCCAGCTTTGCTTCCATCTGCCATTGCATGGTTTAGGGCCGTTGCTATAGGAACCACCATGGGTGCCCATTAGTGAGCGAAAGGGAATTTTGGCGAGGTTTCTTAAACGTATTTAAACAACATATTTTAGATTTGGTTAAGTACAGTGTAAAGCTTCTGTTTTGTGTGGCTGGGGTTTTAACAGAGTGGACGAAGCTTTATTCCCAGTTTCTAACCATCTGAGCCTGGCAGGGTTATGCTGTGGTTTGGTAAGACTCATCACTGACCTTGTTATAAAATATCTTAAAATGCTCACAGGTGCCCAGTGACCATACACAGTGCAGCTGGATGATTCTCTTTGTCACATACAGTATTGAATGTTTGCATGTTCTCATGGTTTCAGTACAAACATTGCCCATAGTTCTTCCCTTTTGCTGGCACAATCCCTTTTAGTATACATTTTGTCTGCGGTCTAGGAGAACATCATTTGACTTGATTAGGCTACCCATGGTTCCCGCGGGGTCTTAAAAAGTCTAAAATTCTTAACTTTAAATTTAAGGCCTTAAAAGATCAGGTCTAAAAAAGGTTTTACCCTCGTTCATTTCCAGAAACGCGGGCTGCAGAAAGTTATAACAAAGTAGAAAGTTATTACAAAGTAGCAAAAAAGTATGGAGTCGTAGCCTACAAAGCGGAGCTCTAGAGCAGGGGTCTCACCAACACGTCGCTCGCGAGACACCAGTAGCTTGTGGCCTGATTGGAGGTCGCTCGCCAAGAGGCCGTTCACATATCGCGTCTTCTTTTGCACGCTCAAGTTCGTTATTTCAAATGTAGGCGGGCGGCAAGCGCGCTCATAATAGAACTTAGAAGCGATGCGGCCGTTTTTTCCAGGCGGAGCGAGATGAAAAAATCTCAACTTTTTTTCAAGAACAAGAACCAACCGATCAGCTTCACCCTTTCCGTAACAACACTGAAAGCTCAGTCAGCATGAAGGATGGGGGTGCACCCAAACACTACAGGTGTTTTTCTCTTCTCCGTAAATAAATCTTGTAGCAGAGTTACAGCAAGCGTTTCTCGCCGGTGGAAATCCATTAGCTACTAAAACTTCTTTGTCATTGTGGAGAGCGCAGTGCTTGGTTGCATAGCAACGACAGACGCCACGGGAAAATCGGATCGAATTTGACTATTAATAATAAAAGATAAGCTAATGTGCATTGTAAATGTCAGTAATTTATCTTTTTTTGACTCATTCTTGTTATAAAAAAATATTTAAAGGCTGAAATATGTGAGGTTTATCTTTTTATTAAACCTTTTTTGTCAAAACTTTATTTGAACTTGTAACTGTTAGTAGATAATATGTTGCAAGACACCTTTAAAATCTGGCCATCATTTTTAATGTTATTATTTTAATGTTTATGTAAACAAAAAGTGCATATTGATGCTAATTTTATTTGTTATTTGCTGGTTAATGCGTCGTGTAGGTCTTAAATTTCAATCTTTATGGTTTTAAAATGTCTTAAAAAGGTCTTAAATTTGACTTACTGAAACCTGCAAGAACCCTGCTACCTGCAGAGATCTTATGAGTTCTCCCCAAAATACTTTATTGTGTGTTTCAAGTTAAATTCTAATTAGGGCTAAACGATTTTGGAAAATAATCTAATATATAATCTAAAATATATATATATATATTTTTTTTTTTTACCAATATTGCGATTGTGATTTAATATGCAATTATTTTTTAAGCTCTTTATCTTCTGTATTATTCAAAAAAGACAAGTAATAAATCATTGTACAGTAGGGATGGGAATCTTTAGGCACCTCATGATCCGATTCCTAAACCGATTCTTGATCTACTTTTCTTGTTAATCTTATTAATAAAACTTAAAATCTTTTTTTGTTTAATTGCATGTAATTATAAGTACTTTTAAAAATAATTACACATTACATTTTTTTATTAAAACAATGTTAAGAACTTTAAATAGGCTATATAAACTATATAGCTTCAAAACAAAACCTAGTAAATAACAATAAAAAAAAAAAAAATTAGGCTACAAGCAATAAACAAAGAGTGCTTTCAGTAGGCAATTTAAGAGTAGGCTATCTGAACGTTTTCCATTCAAGAGCTGTGAGTGATTTTTCTTTAGCAGTTTAGATCCGATAAGCTGCATTCACACTAATCCACAGGTCTCTTTTGAAATATAAGATTGTTTGTCCTGTCTGTTTAATCCCTTAAGATATAACTGACTGTGTTTACATTCATTTCATAATTGAAATTGAAATTGAAAGTAGTGAAGTCAGTGAGTTTCGTATTTTTAATATATAAGCCCACTGCATTCCAAAAGACATAAATGATGCCTTTGTAGAGCATAATTTCGCGAGCTTTATTACATTACTCGCGCATTACAAGAGTAACATAGAGGAAAGCGTGAGTTTCTCACAGCGCATATCCTGTGCAATTAAAGCAGCACTCAGTAGCTTCGGGACTTCTTCGCTGTATTCTCGCTTTTTGCTCGCAGGTTTCTCTCTAGAGCTCCCCCCACAGCTTCGGAATAGATATTTGACAACACTGTTGTAAAAACTCGTTGTTGATTCTCAGACACCAGAGGCTATAGATCAACGACATCAAAGCAGATGGGACGTTCTTTAAAACGTCTTCTTCATTTGGGTTCGGACAGCGTGAGGGAGCGCAATAATGACAGCATTTTAGCAGATTTCTTTTGGCCGTAAAGCAATTGTTTACATCGCGAGACCTGATATCACGCGAGACTTCCTGACGCAGCGGCCGGAAAAAGTTGCAAGTGCGTATTTTCCGCTCACGGGCACCAGGGGGGTGCGAAACGACCACCATTCAACCCGAAATAAGTAATATAACCATTCCAATGACACCGAAGCTGTTCAGTTAAGGTAAAAAAAGTTACTTAGAGCACCTTTAAGCTCGCGAATGTCATCGTAATTCGCTTCAACCTTTCCGAACTTTATGAATGATTATTTTACGGAAGGTTCGAGTGGTGTGTGTGAGGAATTGGAAGCAAGCAGAATACAGGTGTTTATAAAACACACGCAGTGTCATCACGCATCTGTGTTAACTAACTATAGAATCGATTCTGAAATTCTCTGAATCGTTCCAGAATCGTTGGAGAGAGAGAATCTATAACACAATATCACATAATATAAACATAAACTGTTCTTTCCTGTAGGCCAGGCCTATATGCGTAGCGTGCCAAGTTGATGCTTCCTCTGCGGACTGCTTTACTCTCGTGTGTCTCGTGATCAGAGTATAATCGCAGTCTTTGCGGTTACAAAATTGTGTTTCATCATATCGCGATATTATCGCAAATGCAATTAATCGTTCAGCCCTAATTCTCTTAATCAAGAACATATTTGGAAAAACAGCTTAGTCTCTCTTGTAGAAGCAATATGTGTAGTTTTAATACGGAATTGTGTAACAGTTATAGAACTGTGTTTGAGCTAAAATGAGTCATTATGATGTGCCACTGCAGTCTGTGATTCAAGGTCGCCAGTGTTTTTGAGTGGGAGGACAGAACAGGTGGTTCTAGAGAGATGAATGCTTACTTGACTCACATCCAAGTCCAGACAACCACCATGTTTTACGCCTCCTACACTATCCGTCCGACCTACATATACTCATCAAACCTAAAGAGCATGAGCCACAGAATGACATGTGAATACAACCCAGGCAGTTTTATCTTGCTTTGTTTAAATTTTCAGATTGTTTAATTTATTTTATTTTATTTGAAGTCTTCAAATCACAGTGCCCTTTTGTTAAAACAAAGTTTTATTTAGTATGTCAATGCTATCAATTAATTTTCCATGAATCAAATATTTTGGGTAACTGAATATAATTGTCACCTGTCAAATTCTCTACTTTCCACAATATAGCATTCTTAAATCATACACTCATCAATTGTGCTGGAATGTATAATTGGCAGGGATTTTGATATGTACCAGCAGGATCCCCTGTGATTCCACACCTAACCGCCCCCTAAAGCAAAGCGTGGGTGCCAATACCAGCTGGTCAGTGAGTGGGATGCCTAATTCCTTATTGTGTTCTAGTGAAAGTAGTGTCAGATTCAGTGAGTGCTGTCCGAAATTGTGCTTTTGTTAAGAATACCAAAGAACCTGTAGTATTCACTCTTTGTTACTACATACATTACTCTTTTTTTATATGCACATACATGTACACAGACACTTTAGTGTTACTTTAAGTCCAGTTAGACAGCTTTTATTTGACCAATTTACAGTACTTGAACAACTGTATGTTAATAGCTGGAAAAAGGTTAGCTACGATCCCATTAGATGTAGTTCATTAAGTGATTTAGAAATTTCAGAAGTTTTTGTACTTTGGTACCAAGTCAACTAAATTAAAAAAGAAAAAGTAACATGCCAGTCTTTCTGCAGTATTGGAAATAGCAAGTACAAACTCAGATTGATAACTTCGATCTGTCTGACTGTCAGGCTACTGCTTTCAAATGCTCACATATTTATTTTGTGTGCATGCTCTGTGTGGTCTGGAGGCTTTGAGCATTGCTACACACATGAATATAGGGTGTATTGTGTATGATATTCTATCAACAATTATAATGTAGAATTGACAGTCTGACTAATTCTGTTGCCTTCTGGTATTTCCCAGAATTTGAATCTTTGAAGTGGATCATCATCTGAACCAGGCAGAACATAAAACATCTGCAGAACACAGGGACTTGAAAACCAGACAGGGCACTCATGGAAAAACATAGTTGCCATGGATTTCCAAGGACAAGAAGGGACAAGAAACAGAAGAGGCAGAATTATCTGTAACTGAAAAAGTTGTAGTGGTATTCCACAAAATTAATTTGAAAAAGCTATTCTCACATCAAGCAATGATGTATACAGAATGCTACAGTTGTGACGATCCATGCATATGTTGAATGAAGCAATGTATTAAGCGATGCTCTGAATTAATTAAATTAATTGGTCATTCGTAGTCTGGAATAAACAGTACTTCAGGCTTTCATCAAATTTTATGGAGGCCTTGCATAGCCAGTTGACCACAGGGGAGCAATCTGGAGGTTTAGAAAAGCAGAATGAGACTCCAGTGGACAGCCCCCAGCCACATTCAGTCCCACAGTATCATGAACAGAACAAGGTTGGCACCCTGCAGCATCATGGACAAAAGCAAAAACGTATTAATCCTGAGAGAAAGCGTCTCAGATTACAGAAGAAAACTGCTCAGGAGACAGACAATGTTGAAGAGGTAAAGCCACCAAGGGCATCTGGTAGTTCTGAATATCTTGATGATAACATGAGGCAGCCTAGTGAAATGCCATCTGGAGCTTCATCCTCAGCAGTATCAGCTATACCATCCTGTTCCATGGATGAGGCCCTGGAAAGTACACCTCGACAAAAACGTGAGCGTAAACCTCAAAAGCCCGGAAAGTATGTGTGCTCATATTGTGGTCGTGCTTGTGCCAAGCCCAGTGTGCTTCAAAAACACATTCGTTCCCACACTGGAGAGAGACCTTACCCATGTGCACCATGTGGGTTCTCCTTCAAGACTAAAAGTAACCTGTACAAGCACAGAAAATCACATACTCATAGGGTGAAAGCTGGTCTGACTGCAGACAGGGAAGGACCAAGTATAAGTTGTTCGGAGGAGCCACTTACAGAATCAGAAGATGAAAGCCAACCATCCTCCTTTTTAGAAAAACAAAGGATGTCCATTCAAAAGCAAAATACCACAGAAAAGTGCTCTGATAAACAGTTACAAGGTACAGAAGATTCTCATGCAGTTAAAAAGAGACTTGCAATGAGACTTAGCAGAGGAAGACGTACACCTATAGGATCATCTGATGAAACATCCTCATCATTTGGTCTAAGTAGCAAAGGTAGCACAGAGTCAGGCTATTTCTCTCGATCTGAGAGCACAGAACTCTCTCAAGATAGTCCACCAAACACAAGTGCCAAAAGCTATGCAGAGGTCATCCTGGGAAAGTTTGGACGTCTTGGTCAGTTACAGAGGACTGCTCATCAGCAACATGCCCATCCTGCTGGGCAAGAAAGTAAACGAATTCCATTCTCTGTGCCAAAAAAGCAAGTTATTGACCACATAACAAAACTCATCACCATCAATGAGGCTGTGGTAGACACCAGTAAGATTGACAGTGTCAAACCAAGAAGGTTCTCACTCTCTAGGAGAAGCAGCACAGAACTGAAGCCAGCCTCTTCTAAAGAGCCTTTCCTTCACAGTCCAAAAGAAATAGATGTGAGTACAAAGAGCAGTGGTTCAATTACTCTTGGTGTACCTTGTGAGAAATTTCAGCACCATTCTCTCAGTGTGGAACAAACTGACGCAACATCAACTGCTCCTCTTCTGAGAAGTCACTCCATGCCCTCAGATGCAAGCGTTAGTGATGTGTCTGAAACTTCTCTTAGTCTTCGCCTTAGCCAATCCTTTGATGACCAGCAACCAGTTCATAATCGGCGTCATGGTATGCTAAGACGACAGCCTGCCATTGAATTGCCCATCGGCGCTGAAATTACCATAGACAGACATCCCTATTCCAGCTCATCAATTCATCCCTCAGTTCCTGCAGTGCCTGATCCCAGCCAGAAACAAGATACACTTGAGTGTGATGCATGTGGTATAGTTTTTAATGACTGGGAGAGATATCAAACACACTGCATGGTTCATATTTCTCAACAAACTGCAATTCCAGTCTATCAAGTGGAAGAACACAAAAGAACATTCACAACTCGTCCTGGTGCTTTTGCATTTAGAAAAAGAAGAAAAGAAGAGAGTATAGAACTTGACGATCCTTCTTTACCCTCAGTTTCTTATATATCACTCAAAGGATATATGTCATCTTGTGAACAGCCTATTAAAGGGACCATTGAATTAGGTCAAGAACATGGCACAGAATGTGCTTTGAAAGGAATATCTGTCATACAACACACTAGTTCATTTGAGAAACATGATAGTACTTTAAAAAATCCTGGACCAGATGAAGTCTCTCACCCTCATGATGTCTCCCATTGTTCTCCTTGCTCACAATCAAAGGAGCAGTCAATTAAACCATATTTCCGTAAACTTGTACGGCAACACAATGTCCAAGTGCCAGAGATTCTGGTCACTGAAGATTCAAACACCAACACATTGACAGCATCACACCCCCCAACTGTACCTAAAATCAAGGACGCTGAAAAGGTCAGTGAGTTCCAATGGCCCCAAAGAAGTCCAACTTTAGCCCAACTTCCAATTGAGAAGTTACCGCCTAAAAAGAAACGTCTCCGTCTTGCAGAAGCTGCCCAGTCATCAGGGGACTCAAGCTTTGAATCAATGTCCCTGCCTCACAGTCCAAGTCAAGACAGTTGTGTATCTCACACCTCCAGTCGATCAACTTCATTTGAAGAGGCTTGCAAAGCTGATGCAGATATGACACCAAGTAGGAGATCAAGAGCCACTCATACTTTGACAATTCCCACAAATTCTCACAGAGAAATGAGGCGCTCTGCATCTGAGCAGGCACCCCATGTTCCTCAACATGTTAACCTTATTAAGGAAGCTCGCAGTAAGTCTTTTGACTACAGCAGTTTGTCTCCAGATCGGACCCCTGCAGGATGGAGAGAAAGGCGGAAATGCCTTCTAATGAGGCATAGTGCAGTGAGGGAACCTGAGGAGGAGGATCAATCTTCTAAAGTCTTCAACACCAGTTCTCCAACTCAAAGGACTAGCACATCACCTAGCCATAGCCCAGCAATCTCTTACAGTCCAACCACCACCCATCTTCTCTCTTTAAGCAATACTGTACACACATTTAGTGAGAAGCAGATAATTCAATCACAGGATGTTTTATCAGAGAATACCCAGCAGAATGCATTGCAGTTGACACCATTGATTCATACTGACCAGCCCACAACAATGGGAAGTCTGCTTTGTCCATCAGGTGCTGCCAGAGCTCATTATTCTTCAATGTCGACAGGACTCAAGCTTGAAATTCCAATGGAGAATGAATTGGTGAATTCTGATACAAGGGTCAACCAACCATACCTCACTCATTATCACCACCATCAGAATCTTGGTTTTGATGTTACTTCAAACACAGAACTACTGAGACCTTTACCAGCTCAGAGAATTCCAGTCCGTCTTAATTCACACCTTCCACACCTTACAGGCTCTATTTATACTACAGCTTCACAAACAATTGCCTCAAGGCCTCAGGAACCTTGCTGCTCTGGAGTCAGTTCAGTTCAAGTGGCCTCAAAGTTTGAAATCATGGACCAGCAACCAATATCTGATGGATCCAAATCAGTAAGTGCTGGAGCAACCAAACGTGTGCTATCCCCGACAAGCAGTGAGGAGCTCAGCCCAGAAAGTGAGCAACAGCAGAAACGTGTGAAAGAGGAGGAGATTAAACAGGAAAATGAAAGGGGAAATGATGAAGTTTTGATTGAATGCAAGAAGGATGAAAGACTGGGTGAGCAAAGTGTCATCTTACCAACAGAACACAAAGAACCACCATTTCTGACTCTTAACACTAACCTTACTTTTACCTGGTGCTATCTAAACTACATAAAGCCCAATCCATCTATACAGAGTGAACAACAAAACTCAGTCTATTCTTCATGGTGTACAAGTACCCGCAATCCAAACCCTCCTGGCCTGACAAGCAAGGAAATGCTAGCCCTGTTGCACTGCAGGCAGAGACCAGAACCACTCATCTACACCATGGCAGCCATGTCACCCCCTCTAGACAGGAAACAAGAGACACCTGAGTCCCAAAAGCCTAACGTGACTGAGGTAAATGTAACAACTCTTGCATTCATCACGTCAATTATTTCTGCCCTGCTTGGAAAATCTGCTTAAGCTTGTAGCTGTGTTTTATAACATGGTAGCTGGTTTCTAGCTTCTCCAAGCTGGTCACTAGTTGGTTAACCAGCTACCATGTTCCCAAAACAGCTTGTCCACTTTAAACTATTTTTTTCAGTTAGGAGAATAACTGTTATGCTAGCTGACATTGATATTATTAAATTGAGGGATTATGTTTTTTTTAGCTCAGTATTTTAAAAGGCATATGAGGGTTTAAGTAATACTAAGGTAAGTGACTTACAGTCCCCACTCCACAGTTTTAAAATGTGATTAAACTTAATCTTCACAAGACAACATAAATGTAAACTTGTACATTTTACTTATAAAAAGTATACAAAGTCAACTTAAAATGTTGAATGAGACTCCCCCCCCCATCTCTGTCTCCCTGGGCTCCCGGAATAGGGTTGGTGAACTTGCCCGTGTCTCTCTCGAGTGTAGGTACATGCCACTCAGCCCACAGAACCGAAAGAAGCCCAGCAAGCTGAGTTGACAGAGGTAGAAAAGAAAACCGCAGTGGAGAAGGAGGACCGACTATCTACCTCCAAGTACAGCTCACGGGTACAGATTTGTGAGGGAGGGTAAGTCATAATAATACATAACACTTGTATAAATGCAACGAAAATAAAGTGTAAAAGCATAATGAATGCTTTACACAATTTACAGTAAATAATTCTTACTGTGTTTGCAAGGCAGCATTGTATAGAAATATATATTTGTTTATTTTCCTCACACTTTTCTGCAAGAAATTCAGCCTAAACCTCCATAGATACCTTTGTAGATAGTTTTATTCTTCAGTGTAGTCTAAGTGCTGTCTAGTTTTGCTTTTGTAAACATTATACTTGTGAAATGTAAAATTAAAGGGGTGGTATAATGCCCTTTTCACAAGATGTAAAATAAGTCTTTGATGTCCCCAGAGTGTGTTTGTGAAGTTTTAGCTCAAAAAACCTCACAGATATTTTTATATAGCATGTTAAAATTGTAAATTTTTAAGGGTGAGCAAAAACGCACCGTTTTGTGTCTGTTCCTTTAAATGCAAATGACCTGCTGCTTGTGGCACAGAGGGCGGAGCTTCAACAGTTTGCACTCACACAGACATTCACTGAAAATGTCCAAAACTTTTAGACTTTTATGTTCAAACCGGATTTCAGACAATGACGGAGAGACTCAAAAAGAAGTGAAAACATGTAGAAGCCACAGGACATTTCTGAATGGTTAGTTGATGAATTTATGTAGCTTAGTGTAGTTATCTTCTAGTCATTGATTAGCATATTCTGTCTTTATAAGCTATAAATCGTTTTTCGGGGGCGGGGTTTATGTACATTTTAGGGTTAATGATGTCACTAACCCGGGAGGAAGCTTGTGTAGTCCCAACCAGCCGTTTAATTCAGAAGGTTTTATTTTAAATTATGAAGAATTGTTATGTAAATTTAATTTCCCAGTAACTCCCAATGAATTTTCCATTGTAATGGACGCAATCCCTAAAGGAGCTGTTATGCTTCTAAAGGACTCTGTTAGATCATCTAACATTTTTCCTACTTTTTTAGACCCATTTGAACTCCCAATAGGAAAATTGGGCTTTTTGTCACATCCTTTATCACGTAATAATAGAATTAGATCCCTCTTTCAAAAGGCGCTAGTAACAATTCCATATATGGCTTCATATTGGAAGAATTTGTTTGATCATATTGATTGGAAGAAAGTATGGACTCTGCCTTTGAAATACATTATAACTAACAAGGTTAGAGAAATTTCATTTAAATTATTACACAAATTTTACCCTGCTAAAGCTTTTTTGAAAAGGTTTAAATCAGATATAAACACAAGTTGTTCTTTTTGTGGTGCCCCTGATTAAACTGCTCTTTGTATCTTCTGGGATTGTCCTCACACACAGTTATTTTGGGTTGAATTTTCTAATTTTATTAAGCACAATGTGCTTCCGGATTTCTCTTTGCTTTTAAAGGATGTACTGTTTGGTTTCTTTAATGTACAAAAAGCAAAATTTAATGAGTATTTTATTATTAATCTATTATTGTTCCTTGCAAAATTTCACATTCACCGTAGTAAATTCACTCAGCAGAATCCCTTATTCATTGTTTTTAGAAGAGAGGTCCAACAATACATCCAAAGCATTTCATCATCTAAGAATCTTAAAGCTCTTAAGACAATAAACTTGTTTCAACTTTTTAATTTATTTCATTAAAGCTTTCTGTTTTGTTTCTTATTTTATTTTTTATGAGCATATGTACAGGCTATATGTGTATGTATATATATATATATATATATATATATATATATATATATATATATATATATATATACACATATATATATATGCTGCTTTGCTTTCTTTATTTTGTTGTATGTAATTTGCACATTTTTGCTATGCAAGTTATATTTTTGATACCTTGGCATAAAAAAAAAACACACACACATATATATATATATATATATATATATATATATATATGGTCCCAACCAGCCGTTTGTTGCAGTACGTAAAAAGCGATTTCTTTAAAAGCAAATATCTCCCTTTGCTTTGAACTTTGAGCATTGTAACTTTGCAGATGTTGTTTATGCTCAAACAGCAACATTACACACTAACTAAAGTTAAAAAAGTGAAATCATAATCAACCACCCCTTTAAAGTTAATCAGTGTTGACTTATATCATTAGCATTTGGCCATTCAAAATGAAACACAGAGTGATAATGTCATTGTACAATTTGCATACTTATTTGTGATTCATGTTCTATTTTGCATTTATTTGCATACTGAATTGTGGTCTTCGTTCTTTTCTCTCATGCATTTATTTATTTATTTTACACTTCAAATATGATGTCAGGTTAGCTGTTGATTCTTGTACACAGATGTAAGAAAACCAGATGTGTGTGAGCATCATAATAAGCAAGCTATACTCTTATATACTATTTCATTTGAAAACCAGAAACGAACCTATATATATATATATATATATATATATATATATATATATATATATATATATATATATATATATGAAGAGTTCAGATGCAAAAGCCTCTAAGTGCCATCTGAAATTTGCTTCTAGAATGATCATTTTTATCAAGCTCGTATATTTAAGTTCAATAACTTCACTTAAATGGCAATGCAAATGACCTATTAATTGTCATTTAAGTGAAATTACTTATGTTAAATATACAAGCTTTATAAAAATGATCATTCTAGAAGAAATTTTCAGATGGCACTTAGAGGCTTTTGCATCTGAACTCTTCATATATATGTATATGTTTTTTTTTTGTTTTTTTTTTGCTGCCTTGCAAGCACTGTTTTTTTTAAGCACATTTTAGCCGTTTTTAATACTGTCATAGATACAGCAGCTATGAATGTCCTCTTCTCCACACCCATATGAAAGCTAGAATCTTTGTAGTTCCTGCACTGTGCATCCTGCTCATACTGTATGTGTGGTGGCTTTCTGTCACTAGTTTGTCAGTATTTTGAGCAGTGTTGTTCTTGCCCCGCTGCAGGAGATCAGTTGGCTGTCAGAGCCAACACGGACCGTCTGTTACACAGCCCGAGCCAGGAAACTACCTAGCCTGGCGGTCACTTCCTGTGGAACCCCACAGAGTCCCATTTACACCATACTGCATCAATGATTTTGGTCATTGAGCTGAAGGCATATGGAGATGGCCAAGAGGCAGTAGAGTCACATTTTGAGGTGTTTTCAGATGAATGAAAAACAAACATCTAAGAGATTTAAGTGGTTTTTAGCTGGATTTGCTTTAATACCCAAATTATCCGAATTATAAGTGGCAACCAAACACAGTTCCAAAATTGATTGTTATACAAAAGTAAATAATATATTTATTGAAAACTGCATAGGCCCAAGAAAAGCCACAATTATTTACATGAACAGCTGAATTGGAAATGTAGGTCACAAATTTTGGTCACTTCATATGCATTTGCAGGTCAGAGTTCACCAAAACTTCTTTGCATTAGGTTGCGTATCCGGTCTGCCATGCACATGTATAAATGCATATGAATGCATAAGAATGAAAGACAATGGAAGGTAAAGCCTAATGTGGCCATTTTAACTGCTTATTTTAACCCTTGTTGCAATTGAACCCATATTTAATGTAGAATTTGGGCGTAGTTTGATTGGATGCATGGACTTGAACATGAGCAACAAAAGATATGTACAGTATAATGTTTTTTCCAACCAGTTAATAAGCCTATTTATTTTGCTCTTTTACTTTGCACAAATAGTAGCTACTTAAAAAAAAAAAAAAAGCAATGCTAAGTATTTAGCATTTCTCTATCCTGTCAAAACAGACCTGTGACCTAATTTGGGTCTCGACCAACCAGTTGAAAACCGCTAGTGTAATTCCCAAAGTATACTTCCGTTTTAATTCAAGCGCTTAATGTGTGCACACAGCCGAACGCATAAATCCTAAAAAGTTTTGTTCACGAACACTAGCATATGCGTACAAATGTATATATAGCCTTTCAATGTTTATTTAATTTAATGTCTGTGCTACTTCTTTTCAAAAGTTAAGAGGGATAAAGATGTCTTTGTACTCGTTTAAACTTGTTTAAACTTTTAAAAGTTGTGGGTATCTCTTAACCCCCTCATGCAAGCACTCGTCAACGTTGCCGTCTATTGTTGTTGCCATCATTAGTAGTTTGTTGTTGTTCCATCTCATCCATTTCTTTTACGAATGTAAAAATTACAATTACAGAGTTCGAAAAATTGGGCTGTGTTGATGACAAAATTTTAGCACTTTGAGTACATAAAGCACATAAAAACCAAATACTTTGATCTAAAGCTCAAATGCGCTGAGTATACTAGCGACACATACACACTCAAAATTTTTATGTTTGTCTAGTGTCCAGTTGTGACCATTAAACAAGTCATGATTTTTTCTTGACAACATTTGGGAGGAACCCATTCATATTGCCTATCCAATCAGTACAAGAGGAGGCCTATATATACATAGCCGACTCATCTATTTTCCTCGACAGTTTTCTGCATTTGGACCCGCCCAATTGCAGCTATGTCAGAGATTGAGCTGTTCCCGTCTGATGACGCATTCCTCTTCTCCCGAAATCATTCGCCGCACTCCACCGAACTAAGCAGCACCCACTCTCCGCCGGGTGCTGCCTCAGAGCTTCTGGCTCCATTGCGCGGTTGCCAGCCCATCCGTTTTGTTCTCCACACCCCAAGATGCAGAGCCATGCTCCTACAGGTAGGACATCCACCATCCTCCTTGCCATCTTAGTACACCCTTGCCCATCCAACTATATCTGCAATCGAGAAATGGACACTGTAGGGATTAAGACATGAATAAAGCACAGTGATATCAGTTGTACATAAACCTGCAGACAGCTTGCTCCTTTTTACCCTCTAAGGCTGCCAGTAGAGTGAACAAAGACTGTAGGTGCCCAAAGCCACATCTCTTTCAAACACAGTCTTCCTCCCATGCGTCGGGCCGCGGCAGCAGGCCTGCAGCGAGCCTGGGCTGCGCCCCAGATTCCGCCGCTGCCAGGCCCTACTCTCGTCCTCCCTCTGCTCAGCCACACACCGCGGCTTTCCCCGGCGCTGCACCCAGTACAACAATGCCTGCTCCTCTCAACAAATGCCTTCCCCCTAGCGTGAGCAAGCTCAGCCATCTTAGCCATTTCATCCTGCTGTCTCTAACCCTCCCCATTGTCCTTTGCCTGCAGCTCCTAACGCGAGGCTGCCTCCGCTAGTGAAACACGGCCAGATAACATTTCCCTCTCCTCCCTCTGCCTCTAACCTTTTCCCCTACCAGTGGCCTACAGCTTCTCCCTCAGACCCTAGTGTGAGGATGACTCCACTAGCGGCGCAGGCCCAGTCATCAGTCTCAAATTCTCTTTTTTTGTCCTTTGCCTACAGCTCCAACCACGGGCCCTAGCGTGAGGCTGCCTCTGCTAGCGGCGCAGACCCAGACAGCCTATTTTCCACCCAGCTTTCCTCTTCCTTTACCTTCCCCGTTACTACCAAAGCCCTAGGGGCCGACCTAAGTGTGAGACTGCCTCTGCAAACAACCCAGGAGCTTCTCCCTCCTAACTCTCTTCCCCAGGCTAGGTCAGAATTTTCCCTCTTCTCTGCAACACATATGCCCATACCATCGAATGCCATCGCTTTGGAACCGCTCCCTGTCGCCAGCAAAATCAGAGCACAGATTTTGTCAGGTGCAGACATTGATTTATCCTTCCTACTCTCCCTGCTTCCCCTTATTGAATCAAGTCACCAAACTGATTGTGACGATTTTTCAGTTACCTAGAAAAATTCAGCTCATAGCCCATCCCGGATCCTTTCCTTCTCAGAATTCTGTATCGCTTTCAGTCGATACAGCGGAATCATTTGTGCTGCTTTTCCCCATAGGAGGTGAGAATTGAATTGAGAATCTTGCGATAATAGCAGAGCTTGTTTTATCATATGGAGGAACCCACTTTTACACCTGTCACAAGCTGTTTTTAGCTAAATGCGCCGTTCAAGTCTCACAATGGAATTAGTGCCCCTATTGGGGCATGCTGGACACAGACCTCCACAATAGATTCTTCTTAGACTGTCTGAACATTTCATGTGCAGTATGTAGATCGGTCTCCCATTCCACCACGGCTTGTCCCCAAGTAAATCCCTCAATTCCTCCATGTCCTGTTCCAAACCAAACAAAATCATCCAGTTACATCCCATGCACAGCAACCACCAACTTCGACTTTTCTGGTACGGATTCCAGAAGAAGACCCTCATCTTTTTCTTCCAGCAGACAGGTCTGCAATAACTTTAATACAGGGAAATATACAAGACAGCATTGTCAGTTTTTGCACATCTGCAACTACAGCAGCGCCACTCATGCCTAATATGCCCTGTCATGAGATCTATTAATACAAATAAAAAAATGTAATTGCTTGTTGACTCCAGAAAATATTTTCCGTTTGTCTACTGAAATGTCTTGCCACCCTAATCCTGACTTTACTAACTATTTTCAGCCTGGTCTCAAGCATGGTTTTGAACCCAGAGTAGAAAGCCTTCCCTCACAAAATATTATTTGTGATAATCTTCAATTTGCCCTCATAGAACCTGACACAGAAGACAACCTGATCAGTAAGGAAGTTAATTAAGGCTTCATGATCAACCCATTTTATGTTCTTCCCTTCGAAAAATGTTCGCATCAGCCCCATTGGAGTGGCTACTAGACAATTTTTCTGGTAAAAAACGATTAATAATCAACCTCTCAGCCCTGCATACATTTTCCGTTCCCAAGCATAAACTGCCTTATCCCAAAATTTTCCCTTCACTATCACAGCATTGATCAAGCAAAAATATGAATTAAAGACGCTGGTCGCGGAGCTTGGCTTGCAAAGTTGACATCACTTCTGCATTTAAAGTAATGCCCATCCACCTGGATTTGTGGCATTTATTTGGCGTTCGCTGGCAAGAAAAATATTATTTTGCCTTCCGCTTAACTTTCGACTGCAAAAGCAGCTCCAAGATTTTTGACATGTTATCCAAAGCCATTTGCTGGATTTTCTCTAACAACTATGCAATTCCTTACCTTATTCACCTCATCTCGCCTCCCAATGCCATCCCAGCCGCGCATTTTCCTCACAGTCCAAATTTTTTTCACTGAGCTTGTGATTCCAATTGGCCAGAACAAAATAAGGGGCCCAGCCACGTCCGTTGAATTTTTAGGCATTAACTTAGACACTGTAAAATTCCAGGTCTCATTGCCTAAAGAGAAAATCAACAGAATAATTCTGGTCGCATCCACCCTACTAGACAGCCCAAATTGTTCTGAACGCAAACTCCCATCTCTGCTCGGCCACCTAAACTTCACACTGCACATAATTCTGCAAGGCTGCTCTTTCATCTCACATCTTCTCTCCCTTGCATCCTCGGTTTACGCGTTAGAAGACCAAATCTCTCTAACTAATTTGTGCCGTGACGAGCTTAATTTATGGATAGCCTTCCTTAAACAATGGAACGGTCTATCATTCTTCTACAGCAACCTGGTTTCTCTCGCTCTCCAACTTTTCACCAACGCATATCCCTCCATCGGCTTCAGGGGATTTTATCAAGGCTGCTGGTTCGTGTCTATGTGGCCACCTCAGTTTTTAGACACAAGGCAGTTCCCAGCTTTGAACTGTATCCTCTCATCGTAGCAGCCTTTCTATGGGGGAAGAATGGTCTACAAGCAACATCGTAGTTTACTGCAACAACGAAGCAACCGTGCACTGCATCAATGAAAAACGTTCTCAATCCCCAGCAATGATCCCACTCATAAGAGTCCTAATTTGGATTGCAGCCTGCAATCAATTCATTATAACTGCTAAGCATGTTCCTGGGTCCAAAAACCAAATTACTGACTCTCTCTCTCGCTTTTCCTTTCAGAAATTCAGGCAGCTGGCTTAAGAAGCGGACCCCAACCCGACCCCAGTACCTCAATATTCTGAGTTAATCTTCTCATAAATCACCCTTTGAGTCCATTGCTCGACTCTTATCTTAACTCCATATTTCAGGCCTTTTCTCATAGAACCCTCCAATCTTACCTAACAGCATAGAGATGTTTTAAAACTTTTCCACTCACATTCAACCTGCCCTTCCCAGACTTTTCTCTTCTCACTATTACGTTGTATATCTCCAATCTTAACACAGTCAAGAGCCTTCAAATTGGTTCCATTAAAGGCTACATTAAAGTGGAATCCAATTTTTCCATAAACTCACTTTCGGCTCACCCTCCTCCAAAATAATCAACTCACAGACTTCCCTGCTTATCAAAGGCATTCAAAAAAAAAAAACACCCAGACGCCAGACAACCTTTAACTTTAGACATACTCACCAAATGCATTTCCACCCTCCGCCTAGGCTACCATTCCATTAATACCGCTCGCACTCAACGCTATGTTCATTTCATCTATAGTTTTAACCCTAAATCCATCCCACTATTTCAGATTTATCAATCTTAGATAACGAAACAATCTCTTCATCAAAAAAGCAAGGCAGATCAGACGAAAAAAGGCCATTTCATTTACATTTTCAATCTCCCATCACCTATCCAAACGTACCAAACCCCTCTACGTTACTTACATTTTAGAAACTCACAGGTTAAATACCCTTCTGACCCGCTTTTCACAGACGATTCAAATCACCCCGTTACGCGTTTCTGGTTCCAAAAACACCTCAAATTACTCTTAGCAGAGCACTTTTCAAGTCACTCTTTTCACATAGGTTCCGTAACCACAGCTGCTCAAAAAGGCCTCTCCCAGCAACAGATTCAAGCACTCAGTCGTTGGCCATCAGAGGCTTTCAAGAGCCCTGCCTCTACATTTAACCCCTTTCTCACCACCACAGCAACGTTATCCCCCGACTTTAGCAGAAGCTCACCCCTATACGCGAACATCCCTGTTTAATTGCCTATCTTTAATTGCGCTTAACTGCCATCAAGGGCTTACCCGTCCGATTGCTGCGAGTATTGAACTCCAGTCCAGTATTGAACTCTAGGTCAAACAGCCAAGCCTGTAACCATTCGACTGTTGGCGGGGCTTACCCATCTGATGCCATGAGAACCCTCCCCGGTCAAAATCTATTTCCCACCCGTCTTCCGGCTGGGGCTTACCCATTAGATCACTGTGAGTTTTGAGCTCCTGTCGGATGCTGTGAGAGCCCTCCCAGGCAAAACGGCTAAAGTTCCATCCTCGTTTGCCAGCTGGCGTAGGCTTACCCGTCTGACGCTGTGAGTATTGCGTCGGACGTCGTGAGAGCCCTCCACGATCGAAATCTATTTTCTGCCCATATGCCGGCTGGAGCATTCCTATCTGATCACCGTGAGTATTGAAATCCTGCCGGATGCTGTGAAAGCCTCCCAGTCGAGCAGCTAAGCTCCATCTCCATTCAGCTGCCGGCAGGGCTAACCCAACACCCATCGAACTCCCATCGGAAGCTGCAAGAGCCCTCCCAGTTCAGCGGCCAACCTACTCCCTGCAAAAACTGCACTATCAGCCTTGTATTTTGCAATCTTTTTTGGGGTGTCAGTACCGTTTCCTGGCTGCTTTTTACTCTATCTGGTTATTTGTAAGTGTGAACTCGTTAATTTGTACCTGTTTAAACTTGAGTTTCATGTATCTCTTAACCCCCTCACACAAACACTTGTCAACTCCGCCGTCTTTTGAGATCTAAGAGATGCTTATTAGAGTGAGTGGTTATTTTTAATAAAAGAGAGAGGTCTATATAATAAAGATAAATAAATCTGTGCTATGGATTAAAGCTATAAATCAGTCTGGTTTCAAGCCCTATGTTAACTACAAAAGAAGTCAGACAAACTGATTGACTGAACTGAACTGAAAGAAATGTAATTCTTCAAGGTTATGTAGTCTGTAACTTAGTCTGTCGTGACTGAGATCAGTTTACAGACACAAGTCTTCCTAAAAACAACCACCTGTGGCGCTTCTGAAGAATTATAGCATTTTTAACACACCATACTCTTCACAGCAGCCATGAAATTGACTCATAATTTGGCTGTGCTGTTTCTCCATCCAAGTGTGGTCTTTAGTTTAGGAGACATTTATGTCTCTCCAGAATGAGAACACTGAAGGTGGTTAAGGTGGTTTGTGCGTCTTAAAATGGAAGCTCTGAGGTTTTAGTTGATGAATGAGGGGAGTGATTTTGCGTGAAAGTTTGGGAAATGGATTGAGCCAGCATTTCAGGTGAATGGTAATTATGTGGTTTCTGCACAGTTCATCCTCACATAATGTATATGTCATGAATTTTCACATCTTTATGTGTCATGATTGATCCCCTTTCTTCGGGCCATGTCTTACCTTTTTAATAATAAGCTGTCAATATTTCTCATACTTAGATGTAGTTATTAAATGTCAGTGCATAACTCATCCCACACCATGCTACAGACATGAATGAGACTGAAAAATCTAATTTTCAAATCAAATAATGAATTTTCAGACATCTTAAAAAAAAGATTTTTTTTGCTAGTAGATGTGGTCATGTTCACACATAGACACACGATTCATATTTAAACAGTCTTTTTGCGGTTTACATACACTATATTGCAATTAGAACAAAGCACTCAAGAATAAAGACCTTACTATTCACAATCCTAAGCCGTTGCTCCTCGAAATGAAACCAAAACCAGCACTTTTAAGGTATATTTTTCCAGGATTATATTACTATTACGCTATTATTATTCCTCACAGCGTCGCAAGGCGACATAAAGTACATGAATCTGATTAAACTTGGTGTGTTTTATCGAATTGATGTGGGCGTTGACAGGTTTGCATGGATCGCCTCAGATCATTTGTGTTTCAATAGCACGCGTTCTCCGTGGGCGTGTTCACATTAGCAGATAATGAGTTGCCATGAGAACGACTGATATCTCTCTTTTCATACAGATTACATAAACAGATAATATTTGTTTCCATTTTGAATTTGATCATTTAAAAGTAGACACTTAAATGATTATAAAGATGTATTGCTCTTGCCTGTGTGACTAGTATTCGCCGAGTTTTGGTTAAGTTTAGAGACGTGCTCCAGAAAAAACGCTCACGGCGACGGAGAGGCAGAAAGCACACCCTGTTTATTTTCTTTATTTTACAAAAGCACAATGTTTTGTTTCGATTGCAAGTGGACGCATAAAAAAGTTGACATTTAACAGTTTATTGTTTTATATTTTTTAAGTCTGTATGACCATAAATGACAGAGTATTTTAAGCCTATTTTGCTGCTATGTGAAAAAAAATCCAGCAAAATGCGCCGATGCATTTGTCGACCCCAGAGGGTTAATGAAGCACAGGTGTGGCCAATCAGCACTTACTCCTGGCTGCTGATTGAATGATGAGAAATAATTACAGGGTGACCCTGAAGTGCACTCTGGAGACTCGTCATCACTCCCCCGCTTAAGCGTCGACCTGATCCTGGAACAACACAGGGGAGAAGACAGGGGTAGGTGGGGAGTGACACTGGACAGACCACACCAACCTGCCCACATCCTTGACAATCGATCCGTATTTCCATTTGCTGCCCCGGCCCGATGTTACACCTTGAAGTGGAAATCTTGGAGGGCGAGGAACCAGCGAGTCACCCTGGCATTCGTTTTGCACCCTTTGCCCGGGCCATCCACTGCAATGGAGCATGGTCAGTCACCAGAGTAAAGCTCTGCCCTAACAGGTAATACCACAACTCCAGAACTGCCCACTTTATGGCCAGAGCTTCTTTTTCTACTGTGGCATACTTGGTTTCAGCTGGAGTAAGCTTCCGGCTAAGGTACACCACCGGATGTTCCTCTCCGTGCAGTATCTGGGACAGGACAGCTCCCAGCCCAGAGTCGGAAGCATCTGTCTGGAGTGTGAAGGGGCAGTTAAAATCAGGGGCATAAAGGACTGGAGAAGAGGCCAACGCTGACTTTAATGCTTGGAAGGCTGCTTCAGCATCTGATGTCCATTCTAGTCTCTCGGGCTGCCCCTTCTTGGTCAGGTCTGTCAGGGGGCAAGCTATTGCGGAGAAGTTAGGGATGAAACATCTGTAGTAAACTGCCATCCCCAGAAAGGCCTGATGAGGTCTCAACAGGATGTCCATCATATGCTGGAAGGTTGCTGGAGCCCCATGCACCCCGAAGTGTAAAACCCGGTACTGCCAGTGGCCACTAGGGGTGCTAAAGGCTGTTTTCTCCTGGGATGCAGCTGTGAGAGGGACCTGCCATTATCCCCTTATCAGGTCCAAGGTGGAAATATATCGGGCTCTACCCAGACGCTCTATGAGCTCATCTACTCGGGGCATTGGGTAGCTGTTGAAGATGGAAACTTCGTTGAGTTTCTGAAAATCATTGCAGAAACGGAGGGTTCCATCAGCCTTTGGGACCATCACAATGGGACTAGACCATGGGCTCTGTGATGCTTCGATGACCCTTCAACATCTGCTGGACTTCTTCCTCAATAGCTTGTCGATGAGCCTCTGGGACCCTGTAGGAGCACTGCCGGACAATAGTTCCAGGGGGATTGCGAATCTCATGCTAAATTAAGTTGGTCTGCCCTGGTAATTCTGAAAACACATCTCGGAACTGTCCGACCAGGGATTACAGTTGTTTATTCCCAATAAAGAGATATTTTACATGCATCTTGCATCCGCGTATACTTTACGTAACAGAATGATGAGAAATAATTACAGGGCGACGCTGAAGTGCACTCTGGAGACTCGTCACAGGATCTAGACGAAGTCCGAACACAAGTGGTCACAGAAGATTTAAAAATGCATTTTAAGACCCGGTGTAAACGGTAATGTGTCTTGACTGACCACTTGTGGATTATTGGAAATGCATCTTAATACCAAGTGTAAATGTTTTAACCACCACGCAAAGCACCTTAGCAACTATGTAGCAACATGCTAAAAAACGCTCAGAAATACTTTTTTTTTTTTTTTTTGCATGCCCAAGCATCACTCATATTTTCTTCAGAACAGATTAAATCTAATTATTATATAATGCACTGCCTTTTGGACCCACTTTAATTAAAATTTTGGGAATTCTGGTATGTTTAGAATGAAATTGGTTATTTATTGGATCATATTAATTCCATCTTTACTTTGTGGTGAACAGTAGTCTGTTACTGTGAATATATCGCATCACAACCTAAATAGCTGTACAGCGTCAATCTAAAAAACTAAATCGCCCAAAATTTTACTCTAATATGGCTGTTATTTTTAAGAAAGCTGGCAACACAGTTCTTGATTTGTACTCATGTTATTGGTTATGAGCTGCTGGTTGGGTCCAGGGTTCCCCCCTTTCAGCTGTTTGCATTGGCACAGAAGCCCGGGCTCTGGGCACAGAGCGGCATTGCAAGATCCCCATGTTTGAGCCGGGGTGGTGGTGACGGGGGTCGAAGGGAGGGGGGCCCTAGTTCTTGACATTATAAATGGCGCTCTGTTTGAGGTCAAGTGGAGGCCCCGTTTTGGGACTTTCTGGACACAAACAGGGTGGATAACCAGCCAGACTACCCATGTGTGTGTGTCTGTGGGTAGGCGGAAGGGGTGTGTATGGATATATATGCATGTGTGGTGTCTGAAAGAGGGTCTGTGCCAAGCATACCAAGTTGTTTTAGAGCACCTTTAAAAGCATACCATGCAGGTGCTATAGATTGGAGACCAGATCTCCCACACAGACCTGTGAGATCAATGTAAAGGCCTCTTTATGCACATATTTTAGCCCAGAGGCTTTGCTTTGCTTTGCTGGTATTTTAATTAACCTAAAGGTGATGTTGAGAACTTGCAGTGTCAATGTCAACCTACAGTAAATGTGCTGCTTTTCTTTTCCATTCTGTTTAACTTATTAAACATTGAAAAAATAGTGCTAGTCTGATATGATTCACCTTTTTGCTGCACGCATTTCATCCAGTTATAGGGTTTGTTCAAAGTCTTTATTTAATCACCCTCATGTTTGTCCAAACCCAAATGAGAATGAGATTCCCTTGTGAAAAAGAAGTGTACTTAATTATGTGCAACTGTAGTGTACGTCAAATTTAGCAAAAGTTCATAAATAAAAATAAAAAAAATTATTAATGAAGTGCACTTTCATGACTGTTTCTTAACACACTAAGTGCTTAAGTGTACTTTTTAATAATCAATTTAATTACAATACAATCAGCAGAACCTTTTAACCATATTTCAAAGACAATAAGAATTAGTTATGAACTTGTATTTAAACATGTACTTAAGTCCTGCTTATAACTGCTTATAAGTACATACATGTAAACTATAATACATTTTCATTTAATTACAATTATCATGCAATTAAGTGCCAGAAAACATTACATTCAGTTTGTACTTGTGTGTAGTCTTTTACAGTATTTAATCTCCGTAATAAGTACTTCTTTTTCACAAGGGTTCAGAAGGGTTCCAGAGTACTATTTTTTATTTATTTTTATAATGAGAACTGTCAAGCTCCAGAAATGTCAAAAGTAGTCCATACGGCTTGTGCGAGTCTTCTGAATCCATATGATAGCTTTGTTTGTAAAACAATTTTTTGTGAATTATTCGCTAATTTAATTATGTGTTTGATTCGCTAATTAAACACATGGTTGTCATCAGTGATTATACAGTATATTGATCTCACAAGATATGTGATGTTATGATGATGATTTTTTAATTAATAGAACTTCAGTTATTCTAAACATGTATGTAATTCAAAATTTGTGTTTTGTTTCTTAAACCAGTGTGTCCAGATTTTTTAAGCTTTGGCCATGAAGTTTCCATTTGGTTCATCACTTATTTTATGATATTTCTCTGGTGCTTGGTTTGTTACCTTTAGAGTTTGAAAGCCACAATTCCCATTATGATAAAGAGCACTCTCGACATTCTGCAATATTTTTCTTTCCAACATTTTCGGGTTATCTATAGTCTTTCCCTTTAGTAGTTCAACTTATAAGGGTCAGTTTGTTATCTGTCAGTGACTCCTGATCAATGGAAAAGCCCGGTGAATGTTCACACAACATATTCTTTCAGCTTTAATGTTGTGTTTTCCAGCTACAGGTCAAGTGAGGAATACGTGTATGTACGTGGCCGGGGGAGAGGACGATATGTATGTGAAGAGTGTGGAATACGCTGTAAGAAACCCAGCATGCTGCGCAAACACATTCGACTACACACGGACGATCGACCTTACGTCTGCCAGCACTGTAACTTTGCCTTCAAAACCAAAGGTATGCTGCACAACCGATGAATGGAGATTTGTGGTTTTTAGTTCATGTCTGTCCATATTATATTAATATTATTGATAAAGTAAAATATACATTTAATATTTATATTAACTTTGAGCCCATCTACTATACGCTAGTGTACACCTAAAAGACAATATTAACTTTTTAGCAGATATACATTTAAAATGTACATTCCAAAATACTTCATCTCCTGCTCAAGGGCAAATGCAAATATTTGGTCAAATAAAATGTACTGTGAAATAAGATTGGCACTCTACCTAACTCCACCTGCCCCTGACTAGTAATTGCAAGAAGCAAATTTAAACTAATTTACGATAAGGACAAGACCATCAATATGCTCCCTGTCCTGTAGTAGAAATATTGCCAACACAACAAAAATAGAGGTTTATAATAGATGTTATTGCATCACTAGTTCGATGACATCGGAGGTTGTTTACATGGACAAAGTCTACACCTGGATTCTCACAGGGACGAACTTGATATAAATAAGTTTCTTTTTTTTCATTCCCATGTTGAAGCTCTCATACTGTTTTCCTCAGGGAATTTAACCAAACATATGAAGTCAAAGGCTCATGGGAAGAGGTGTCCAGAGGGAACTGCTCCAGGACCAGTTCAGTGTGAGCTTGAGACAGATGAGGGAGGTGAGAAACTTGTTTTTGAAAGAAGTCTCTTCTTCTTGCTCACTAAGGCTACATTTATTTAATCACAAATACACTAAAGCAGTAATATTATTACAATATAAAAAAACGATATAAAATTGTATATGTTTTAATTGTAATTTATATCTGTTATGGCAAAGCTGAAATTTCAGCCGCCATGTACATGTATCATTTATATAAATTCAGACAAATTCTGTCTGAAGTATTAGTTACTCAATAACTTATTTTTGTAGTTCTGCTTGTTGAAAGCATTCAAACTTTGTCTGTCAATTTGACTTAAAAAATTATCAAAGCCAATTATATGATACATCGATTAATCTGATTATTTGGAAATAAATTATGCATTTGCTATGAATTATTGTGGCATTTGGATTAAGTATGGTTACTTAGCTAGTGATTGAATTAGTTAAATGTATTTGTCTTTTTTGTTTGCATAATTAAGATACAGTGACTCTCTTGTGCTGTAGGTGACAGTGATAAGCGTTTTCTTGAGACGGATCTGGTGGAGGAGCACCAGTTCTCAGATGCAGAGGAGACAGATGTGGATGAGGCTGATGATAATGATGAGGGTGACGAGCAAGCATCATGCTCCTCTTCATCATCTAAGCGGTCTCTCTCCAGAGATAATTCTGGCTCCTGTGACATCTCAGGCTTTTCAAACCCAGGCTGGGAACAACATCCCAAACTGCCTGTCAGTATGAGCCCCCGAAAACCGAGCCACTATGGAGAAGCTGCCTCTCCGAAGACCACGAAGTCTATAGTAACCCTTCCACACCTCGAACCCACTACAGGGAAATGCTCATCCCCCATCCGCAGCCTGTCTCCTGGCCTGCAAATGTCCCCTGCTTTACCGCAGTCTCCTCAGCGAGACATGTCCCCTCTACGTTGTCCCTCTCCGAGACATAGTCTCTTTCCATCATTTGGCCTTTCCTCTTTGTCTCCTTCTGAACACCCAGCCTCATCGTTCCCAGAGAGACGCGTGTCCCCCATTAGAGCCTTGTCCCCCATACAGCCTTCGTCTCACAGTTGTCCACTTGCGTTGACTGTTGGGGCCAGCGTGACTGTTCAGTACCAAGCTGATAGACCCAGAGATTCTACAAAAGCCTCACCCAACAGATTAAATCTCAAGACCAAACCGGTAAGTGTCTTTATGTAGATCTTTCTGACTGAATGTAAGAAGTAACAAGTGACCATAATGCTGATAAGAAAAAGTTAAACGACCATGCCATTTATTTAGTGCATTTTTATATTGGCCTGATCAAAAATAATGGTTTCCCATTTAAACCTGTTTTGTTTAGTTTCTCTAAAAGAAAATGACACTTTTATTACCCTTATACCCATAGAATTTTTTATTTGTTTTTATGTACTGTATTTAAATAGTATTCTCGCTTGACAACAGTGTTGATGTGCAGAACACATACTGGCTAGCTTTACTGACTCCATTCATCCTTGTTTTAATTGTGAGTAAATTGTGGGTTTCTAGTCTTGATAGCTAAATATGTAGATGCTTCTTTCTTTGTCTAAGTTTGTTTTACTCCACTTATAGAAAGATTTTTTTTTTATTAGTGCACAAAAAGACACCCAAATATATCCAAGATAAACATCCAAAAACACATATCCTGATTCTAAAAGCACACTGTGTGTTATTTTTGTGTCGCACCTTTATTACAAATAGAAGTCAAGCCACCGGTCTTTACATACAATTAAAGCCAAAACCTTAGATAGTAACCCATGAAATGATGAATGCATACTCATCTGTTTACCATCTACTGTATGAAGTAAAAATTTGGGAAGAACCAGGACTATCTTTAGCTGTCAAGACCGTAGCTGCAAAAAAAAGATTAACCACACTGTTTAGAAATAACGTCCTTTTGCCTAGAATAAAGATGACTGCACTAGTGGTCACTCTACAATATCCAACAGACCACTTGCTGATTTCACTAAAAAAATGTCTTTCTGGCTCCCCTCAAGGAGAAAACACACAGTCCTAAGAGTAAGACCAACATGACACAGTCTTGGCCTCTGCCACATGGGCGTCTCTCCAGGAACATGCAGCCGAAAGAAGGCCAGCGTGTGTTAAGTCACCTGCCACTGCACTCCCAGCCCCAGGTGATGATTCCCAATCTCAGCCTCACGATTCCTATAGGCGGGATCCAGATGGTGCAGCCACGCTCCAATATGCTCCTCCGAAGCGCTTCTCTGAACCACAGTGTGGCCCAGATGACTGTCACTGTACTGACAAAGGAGAAAGGGGCAGATGGGAGTCCTACAGTTGAAGTTCCTCATCGTAAAAATCAGCTGATAGTGTTCACGGAGCCTACGGTGGAGATGAGCTCTAAGAGTAACACTTCCTCCGATGAAGACAAGGAGAAAATCCGGGGAGTTATTCAGTCGGAGCTAGTATCAAAAAAGAAGGAGGTTCCCAGCGTTCCCATGACGACCTGGAAGAGTATCTCTCAAAGAAATAACAGAAAGCATTCTCGAAGTCCCAAGAAAGCTCAGCCGGTAGAAAGCTCAAGAACATCCATGGACACTAAGTGTTAAAGAAAAAGTTCAGTCAAAAATGACAATTCTTTCTTCATTTATGCATGCGTAAAATATGTCATTCCAAACCTGCATGTTTGGCAGAATGTTCAGTTTTGCTCTTTTTAAACAGTGGCATTTGGTATTGTCTAATTGTCAGAAATGAACGGGCTTGGGGCAAAAATGATACCAAAATGCACAAGACTGCCTGCATAGACACAAATCAACACCTGCATCTTCATCACCGCCCTCTGGCGTGTTTGATATGCAGGCAGGAGAAATAAAAACAGGATTATTTACATTGTATTTTCACTGTGTTAGTTATGCTGAAAGCTTCAGTGAAAGTGCAGAAATTGCGCTCTTTACGCATTACTGTGATAGGCTACAACGCTCATCCCTGCAACCTTTTATGCAATGTGAGTAGATATGAATATACTGTAATGCTGTAATCAACCCTTTTCACAATTAGATAAAATAATACGTTTTTTTTTCTTAAATAGGGGAGAGTGGGGTAAGATGAGCCATTTTTTTACTTGTGTGTTCCTCAAGATAAGAGAAAATTAGGCAGAAGTAAACAATTTTTTTCCTAATTTTAAATAATTAGAATACATCTATGACAAAGGGTTCTAAAAATATGGCTGCTTATTAAAAAGTATTGCTGTGGCTCAATTTACCCCAGGATAGGGGTAAGTTGATCTGAGTCAGAGGGTGCACCATCTGGGTGTAAACTGACCATCTAACTGAATGTTAATCAACCCCATGTGAAATTTTAAAGATCATTTACCTATTATAAAAACTAATTTAAAAATCAAATTTGCTTTTACAAAGTCATATTTCTTTTCTAAAGCTAACTTAAACAACATAAAACCAACCAAATTAAGTTGTAATTTCAATATCTTTAATTGTTTATATTTCTGAAATAGTATGTTTAACATCAGAGTTGTAACTTCCCAAAAAACAGACCAAACAGAGAGTTTGTTGAGTAAAATTAAACAAAAACTGAATTAGAATTAATGAATAAATGTCACTGAAACTAATAAACATTTTAGTCAAAACAAAAGGTTCTTGGCATGGTAGTTTTTCTGCAATGTTACCTAAATGTTAGGGACTACGGGTGGAAAGATATAATTGGGATGCACCAATACCACTTTTTCAGAACGAGTCAGATACCGATACTGAAAACCGATACCTGTATTTTCACTGCATTCCTAACATTTCTAATTGTATTTAAAAGATAAACCAAAATAATATAAATCATATTAGTCTGCTTAATTTGTCCATAATTATTTTCATGTTCATATTTACTTTAATCAAAGTTATTTTCATGCTTAATTAAGCCTGCTAAAATGCATTGTATGAGCTTCTGTTACTTTCTACATAAACTAGTGTGAATAAGACGTGAAAGACAATTCAGTTCAGTATTTGCGCGCTGTCTATCAAGACGTAGGTTTTCAGAGCGGTCACTTTGTATGTTTCGTTCATGGAACTTCTTGACCTGCAAACGTCCTGTAATAATGTAGGGAACCACCCATTATACATAAATCAGGTAACAGTTCATGTTTTACTTACATATACGATTTAGTTTTAATCCAAATAACACGTGCTGAGTGAACGATTAGCAATCAGAGCATTCTCTCTCTCTCTCTCTCTCTCTCTCTCTCTCTCTCTCTCTCTCTCTCTCTCTCTCTCTCTCTCTCTCTCTCTCTCTCTCTTATGATTTGATAAGATATTGTGTCTATAAATAGTTGTTTCCACTAAAAAAGTATGCATTTTTACAATACAAATCTTTAAAGGCTGTTTTCTCAAAAAATGTTTTTATTTTTTTCTCTGTATCCACTTCAGCAGCACTTACATACACCAAACTTTCTAGTTGTATTCCTATCTATATTCTTAAGGTTTTTACAGAGGGGTTTGTTCATATATCATTCAGATTCTGATTTATACAAAATTTTATACCTAAAAATGGGGCGAAAATTGATTTATTTATGGCTGTTGTTGGTATAGGAGCATTTTTACGAGTACGAGTACATGAGCTCAGTATCAGGAATCAATATCGGTGCATCCCTAATGATTAAGAAACTTCTGGTTCTTATCAGAGAAGGATTTGGTGTACTTGCATTGTTCCTATCAAATAAGCTCAAACTAAAAATAAATTAAAAAGTATAAACTAAGCCATTTTGTGTAATATTACATTGAAATTATACCAGTTTATACTTCAACTTAACTTGTGCCTTATGGTGGGGTAAGTTAAAACGCCGGCTCCCACAACATTTGACTCACTTTGCCCCATAGCTGCAATTTTGGGCAAAACTAGCTAGCTTACCAATTCAGACTAATATTTAGCTAAATGATTTGCATAGTTTTATACATTGCTAAATCACCAATATGGATCATAAATATTTTTAGACCTGGATAAACTTGCTTTGATGTAACGGCCACATCTGTTATGCTACATTTTTACTTTGACAAGCCAAAAACAGTTTTTAAAGTAAATGGGTGCCTTCCACTCCTCCCGTGTGCTTCTCCTTTTCACAGTCTGTCAGAAATGATGGGTGGTTCCAAAATATATGGTCAAATGACAATAAAAGTGTACGGTTGCCAAGATAAAGGGGGTGGGTCAACTTACCCACTGGCTCATCTTGCCCCACTCCCCCCTACTCATTTAAATTTTACAGTGAAATATAACATTTCTTATTTTGATTTATTCAGTAATTGTATTAATTACTTGTAACTTAATAATAATAATAATTATTATTATTATATAATCACAAAATCTTGGCCAAATTGTGCATCCCTTAAAAACAAGCAAAGCAACCCTGTTTTTAATTAACATTTTAAATTGTAAATCGCAATTCGATTTTCCCTTAACAGCAGCTGTATACTAAAAAAAATTCTAAAGAGTTCCATATACTTACAGTATTCCAGTAACAATTTACAGTAAGGTTTCAATAGTTAACATTAGTTGAAGCATTCAATACTATTAACAAACAACGAGCAATACATTTGTTAGACTATTTATTAATCTTTGTTAATGTTAGTTAATAAAAAAGTATTCATTCAAGTTCATTGTTAGGTTATGGCAACTGCAGGTCCATTATTTAATATTAACAGACACAACTTTTAATTTAATTAATACATTAGTAAATGCTGAAATTTGCATAAACAAGGATCAAGAAATGCTTCAGAAGGAAACATTTTTTTTTTCTTTTTTTTTATTTATTGTTAGTTCACTTTAATGTAGTGGAAAAATTGAACCTTAATTTTAAAGTGTTACCATTTTTTGTTATTTCATGTTACCCAATCACAGCAGTGGGCGTTTACATTAAAGATTTAAGGGAGACATGCCCCTTAAAACAGAGCGTTCAAATCATATTGCTTATATGTGACCCTGGACCACAAAACCAGTCTTATGGGTAATTTTTTTTAATTGAGATTTATACATCATCTGAAAGCTGAATACATAATATTTCCATTGATGTATGGTTTGTTAGGATAGGACAATATTTGGCCGAGATACAACTATTTGTAAATCTGGAATCTGAGGGTACAGAAAAATCAAAATATTGAGAAAATCGCCTTTAAAGTTGTCCATTTCTATTAGTGCTGCATCCATTCACAAAAATAAATGTTTTATATATTTAAGGTGGGAAATTTACAAAATCTTCATGGAACATGATCTTTACTTAATATCCTAATGATTTTTGGCATAAAAGAAAAATCTATCATTTTGACCCGGCTATTGCCACAAATATACCCGTGCAACATAAGACTGGTTTTGTGATCCAGGGTCACATATTGCCCTTATATTTCTAAATTATAACAGTTTTAATGTAAAAATAACATTATAAGTGCACCTCAGGAAACATAAAATGTAAAACAAAAATGCAGTTCATGACAATGGCATGGTTTAAAGGGCATGTGTTGTATGGATCACTTAAGGGTATTTTTAAGATGCCTTTTTGTTGCTTAAACATTCTGCTTTGCATGCCGGTTTGGATATGAGGGTGAGAAAATGATGACAGAACTTTATTTTTGGGTGAACTATCCTTTTATAGGTCTGTCAGATTCTGTGTACCACAGAAAATGTCACAGGTCATGATTCAAGTCACTGGGACTAAATCTTTGCTGAATAACCGGAGTCGTTTTTGCTTTGTTTAACCTTATGTAGATACATTATGTTCCTTATCTATGTATATTTTCTTGTCTGCATTCTACATAAACACCAAACACACAAATATGTGTGTTTGATCAGTGTGTAATAAAATGAAAACATTTATTACATATATTTAACAAAATTATATATAAGGTGCCAATAAAATTCAACTCCCATTTTCACGTTTTATTGTGTTACTGCATGGAACCATTGAACGAAAAAAAATCCTCTCATTAAAAATATATCTATATCCTACTGTAAATCTTAATAGAAATCCTACTGTACAAATGTATGTTTTTATATGCATTTATACTATATTATATGGCATTGCAGTGTATATGTGTTTTTCTTTGTTGTATGTGATGGTCGGTAGAATATTTTTGGCCAGCATTTTAAACACTCATGCATTTCCAGTGAATAGTCTAGAATATGGTCAAACCCAGAAGATGAGCAGCTCTGGTTGATGGTTCAGATGTTCTTGTGGTGTTGATTATTTAGATGTGGGAAGATGTCAGTATGGTGTTCCTCCCGTTGTGATGTATCCAGATAGACGGAGATCTCTTGTGTAATCTTACAGACAGGACAAAGTATTATCAGAAATATAAGAGTAACATGAATTTAAATTAAATGATGTTACAAGAGTCTGCTGTTGCTTTGGCCATGTTTATTTATTCGATAATCTATGCACAAAATGATTATGTGTTCTGTCATACTTGTATTTCAAACTATATGCAAAGATATTGTTAATGTATGGATTCTGATAACTAATGCTATTAATAGCATTTTTATACTCATGTATATTCATGAAAATCTGATGTCATTTTAATTAAATACAATCATACAATCTGGTAACACTATTTTGCAGTGTCCTTGTTTTCACAAGTGTTTCCACAGCGTTCCATCACTCCTCAGCGTTTACAAAGGTTTGCGTTTTTGAAGTTTGCACACAGAGATAACCTTTTTTTCAAAAAATGTCAAGGCTTGCACCTTGGAATCTATTTCAGGGTTTGTGTTCTCGAGCCAACAGGCACTGTTTGTGTGCGGATGAGCGGGCCGGAGCGCGTTGAGTGTTTCCTGTTAGAATGGTGTTGTGTTGTGTTAACTAATTATCTTTGCAACAGAAGTGAATCAATCAATCAAAACTAACTTTAGCTGGACAATAACTTTATTCTAGAGCTGCTGTAAAGCCAAAACAATCTCAGTTACTGTAATTTCCTATTATCACTGTAAAGCTGCTTTGAAACAATCTATATTGTTAAAAGCGCTATATAAATGAAGGTGACTTGACTTGTTACACATGTTACATAAATATATCTGGTGTGTGGTGAGCGCACTGGCGCCGTTGTACTGTGGCTGCCGTCGCATCATCCAAGTGGATGCTGCACACTGGTGGTGGTTGAGGAGAGATCCCCTGATATGATTGTAAAGCGCTTTGGGTGTACAATATGAAAGCGCTATATAAATGGCTCATTCTATTCTATTCTACATGTAATTACGGTAGTAATAACTATAAATGATGCATAATTACATGCAACTAACCCTAAACTAAACCCCAATCCTAACCCTAACCTATATAGTCAAGTCAAGTCACCTTAATTTATATAGCCCTTTTTTACAATACAGATTGTTTCAAAACAGCTTTACAGTGATAACAGGAAATGAACGCAACAAAGATTGGTTTTGGCTGTACAGCAGATCTAGAAGAAAGTCATTGTCCAGCTTAAGTACGGTTTTAATTGATTCATTTTACACGACACAGTTTTCAACTGAAAACAGAAAACTTTTTTTCTTGAATTTTATTGAATTGTACACTTGTGGTTTACTTCAAATCTTAAAAGTCACAAATCTTAAATGTTACTTAGATTTTGTTTTAACACACTTAACACTTTTAAAAACTGCATGTTAATTTGTAATAAGTTTATGTATCGTATGATATAATGTACTAGATTGTCACTTAAATACTTTATAGGTTTCAATATAAATTACATAAAAGTGTATTTTAGTTTAAGCTTGTAATTTGGCAGCACACTTTAACCAAATAATTAATTTAGAAGTAATTATGAAATGACAAATAAAGATGTTAAGTACTTCAGTCTTATTTAAATGCACTTAAGTCTTATTTAAAAGGCTTTAAAAAGCTCTTTTAATTTTAACTGATTGCATTTATACAGTATAATAATTTACAAACATTTAAATTTAATTTAATTGATATTGACAATCATTTTAACCACATTTTCATGTCAATAATTTAAACAATTATGCAGTCTGAAAACATTACATTCTTTAGTATTTAAGTATTCTTTAGTACATAGTCATTAAAGTATATTATAGCTGTAATAAATACTCTATATATATTAAAAGTATGTTAAAGTTGACTTCTTTTTCACAAGGGTAAGTTCAATGTACAGCAATATTCTATCATTTCTGGATAGAGTAGCTAGAAAATTGTCTCCGCTAGTGGAATGGCTTGGTGTTTAATGGGAGAGCAGGTTCTTGTATAACACCAGCATATTTCAGCAGAGTGTCATGCTGCTAACCAGGAAAACCTTAACTGTACACTTAACCTTAAAATAATGAATTGTTGACTCCACTTGAAGGCAGTATAGTGTGTGACCTTATGAATATGCTTAGAGGATACCATAGAACTTTGGTGATAACGCCCCCTACTGGCACATGATAATACTTCTAAATAATGTACTTTGATTCTTTATATCATGCTTAATGAATGGCTCCGTGATTGATTGAATAGTTGTTCTGTTTTTATTTATTTAATTTAAGTCATAAATCAGATTTTTTTTTTTTTAAATGAATTTTACTAACAAACTAATATCACAATATCATCATTATTTATAATTATTGTCATAGCTGTTGAAAAACAAGTGAACACAATAAAACCACACTAAAGTTGTCAAATTGTACCGTCACATGTGTTTTATAGAATTTGTTTATTATTTAAGAATATATTTATAAATGCCGAAAAATGACAACTTATCCCATAAAGTGTGATATAATTGCCTCAACATGACCCCAGCCTCCCTATATTTATATTAGAACATCAGGCTTCATTAATAACTATTATTTTACTTTTTCACTCATTAATTTGTAGCGTTCTTTTTTCTTAAGGAACTGAGAATGCTAATGTAATAAATGGAGTGTCTACTCTCAGTTCGTCACTAGAGGGAGCTGTAAATGCGCTGAAACTTAAATGAAAGGTTCTCATGCTTAAAGTCAACGTGTTGACAACGTGTTCAAAGTGTTATCGATAGCTAAATAGACTCTACATAGTACAGTACAGATAAACGAACTAAATGATCTGATCCATTTTTCAATTAAAAATAATTACAATATAATCCTATAACAGTATATTGCATACACGGAATACAGACATAATGCTTTTTATACTGTACAAACTCTATATGCTCTAACGGTAAGATTTATAAGCTGTTTTCCAAATGGGAAGGACAAGGATTTCGGAGATTGCCATCTTCATGGAGACAATTTGTCCCCATAATGTAGGGTTTACCTGAACCACAACACACACACACACACACACACACACACACACACACACACACACACAGAGCTCAGCAACCATTGGTTACGAGTTTAGGTATCAGCATTGACATTTGATTACTGATGTTTATTTAGAATGTATGTTGCAATAAGACAGTGAGGGTTTTTCAGTCAGGCCCGTATGGCGCTTGATTTCCAGACGCAGATCATGAAATGTTTGCGTTCTTTACTGTGATGCAGGTCATAGCTCACACCAGAGGAATGTACAGGAAACGGAAATGGACGTGTTTGTGGCTACCCTATCCGTCATTGCCTTCATAGTCATTGGTAAAAGATAATGGATAATCTCAATCAGGATTCCAAGAAAGTGATTCCATTTGTCATTGTTTGGAATTCCTCAAACACCTCTGTTACTGGGGGCATAAACATCAAAGCGATTATACCTTCAGGTAGCCTGTGATAAGGGTGAATTTCGCAATTTTGAGGGTGTGTTCTAAAACACCTAGATTAATAGCATAACTATTGCTCATCCTGCACCGTTACACTTAAGCAACCATCTACTGCATTAGCAATGCCCTAGCAACTACATAACAACACATTGGAAACCTCCCACAACAATCTTAATTTTTTTAAAACATTTATTTTTAACATTTCTGTAAAAGGGATTTGTAAAGGGATCCCTTGTGAAAAACAATGTTTATTTATTTAAAAACTACTTATTTAATTGTATACTGTGTATTGAATGTAATGATTTCAGTTTAAATGCAGCTAGCTGAACTTAAGAGTGCTTTAATGACTCACTTAAAGGGATAGTTCACCCAAAAATGAAAATTGGCCCACGATTTACTCACCCTGAAGCCATCCTAGGTGTATATGACATTCTTCTTTCAGACGAATACAATAGGAGTTATATATAAAAAAAAGTCCTGGCTTTTCCAAGCTTTATAATGGGAGTGAATGGGTATATGATTTTGGAAGTCCATCAAAGTGCATCTATCCATGATTAAAGTGCTCCACACGGCTCTGGGGAGTTAATAAAGTGCTTCTGAAGTGAAGCGTTGCGTTCGTGTAAGAAACATATCCATATTTAAAACTTTAGACTAAAATAGCTTCCGGCATACCTCTGATTGTATTCATCTGAAAGAAGAATGTCATACACCTATGGCTTCAGAGTGAGTAAATCATGGGCTATTTTTGGATGAACTATCCATTTAAAAAGGACTCAGATATGAATATGTAATTTAATATTACGCCTCTTATTTTTTAAAATGTGGTTAGATGTACTGACAAGCATTTATGGTAAACTACAACATACTTCAACTTAATTTCTATCAAAACTTGAAATTACAGATAATGGTGAAGTTGCAACTTAGTCAATTAAAAATATAATAACTTTAAATGTAATATTGGATAAAATTAAACAGCTAAAATTATAAACAAGTACTTTGTCCTTTGTAGCCTATGTTAGTCATAGTCAACATCACAACATAATGATTTAAAATGTATACACTAAGTAAATGTTTTAAATTAACACTATTAAGTGCAATTCTTGAAAGTGTTATCTGCAAGTATAGTTTTCCAAAAAAAACTTAAAGGTATAGCGGAGGATCTTTCCAAATTTTAGATAAGACCCGCCCTCTCCACTTTTTGAAAAGTTTGATTGATTCACCAGAATGATTGACAATTAGGAGGACCAATAGTTTAGACTACCCACCAGGAAGTAAAACATCCTCCGCTATACCTTTAAACTTAAAATTTGAAGTACACTTGTGCACAACGAAGAGGCTACAATTAAGAACACTTCTTTTTCACAAGGGATAGTTCAGTCTAATACAAATTCTGTCATCATTTACTCCTTCAGGTCATTCCAAATCTTTATTCGGTGATAAAGTCAAACAAAGTAATTTAGTCTTTTTGTCCATTTAATGAAAGTCAGTGGGGTGCAAAAGAACCCCAATTGACCCCGTTCGCAAAGACCCGCCACCTTTAGTTACTGTTGGTATGTCCGACAAGCCACGCCGCTCTCACGCCACACACCATGTTCTCACGCAGTGAAAAATACATTGCGGAGCAAAGAGGACACTGATAGCGTGCTGACAGACAGGACATGGAACTTATTTTTGATATGAAACAAAGTCTCAACTTTCAAATTTGGTCATGTTTTTAAAGAAATTTAAATAATAAATATCGTTTTGTGGCTCTTTAATGTGTCTGACAGATCGCTGTACAGCCTCAGTTAAAGCTGCTCGTGATCCGATCATCTCTTCCATCTAGTTAATTTGTAGCATCAAATAAACATGGATGAACATAGGAAGGAATGTTGTTTTAACTGCGGAAAGACATCAGTTGGCCTAACACTCCTCCAACGTTAATCTACTAACTCTCCTGACTGCTTTGTCGGACAAAAATGGCGGATGGCGGATTATGATTGGTCAGATCGCCTGTCAATCAAACTCCATGCGAAGGGTCAGTTGGAAACCAATTTACTTTGAGGTATAGACTCCATGGAAGAAAATTATTACTGAATTTTCATGTGAAGGGTGAACTATACCTTTAATATGTCACTGATGTATGTGATGTCTTAAAATGGGTCTATGTGGAATGGCACACTTCACAATTCCAAAGCTAAGTTGCAACAATGACATCATTATTCCTGCATTGTTTAACAATTTTGCATGTCATTATTTGCTGCTCTGACTCTCCTTCTCTCTCTCTCTCTCTCCCAGTTTTGGTCAGGAAAGTCTTATGGAGCATAAGGTGTCAAAGTGCAGAGGAGCAGTGCATTCCTGAGAGCTTCTGAATGAATTCCACAGGCGCTTTCAGTTGTTTTGTGTTTGTCTGAGCAATAGCGCCACATTCCTTCAACAAGCCAGCACGTTAAGTGGAAGAGGAAATGGATAAAGCGACATTGTTAGATTGTGACTGTAGATACTGAGACAGAAAAACAGAGAGTAAGTCTGAGGTGTAGTGTGAGTGTATTGAGCAATCATTAACTTATCAAGCACAATAATATGTCTAAGAAAAAATGTTTTATAAATGCTATACAGCACAATTAATCATATTATTATGACTTTAAGCTCTTAGTTCATAAATCTGACATGTATGCAATATTTGATTGGGGAAATAGCATGTAATAATACAAGATGGGTTATGATCTTCAAAAATGATGGGAGACTTAACTAACATTTGCTTTTAGTTATTGTTGTATCTTCTTGACCTCCACATTTCCAACAGGACAAATAATCTGTGAGGTGCCATTGTTTGGTAGATTGTGACATCACTCTGGCATTTCCTGCCCCCCTGCAGTGACTCCTGACTGTTTAATATTTGTCCAGTTTATAGGAGGAACATTTTTGTTTTGTAGGGCAGTTGCTGTATAAATGATCATGCAATATTCTTTAACCCATATAACATCACATAACAAATTATTGCAGAATCCATCGTTTTTATATTTCATTGCATATCCATGCATTTGAATTATAATAACCAACAAAGTAACCAACTTTCTAAATAAATAAATGATTTAGTTAAATTATGTTAGAAAAAAAAATCAGGTTCTCTCTGCCTTTACCATTATCATTAATTATTTTATATAGTCATAATATCGGCAAAATATGGAAAAAAATGTAACTCAATGCTGGAAGAGCAGCTAGAGGACATTTGTGTGTACATTTCCTGTGTTTAATAAAATGTCTTCCTTCAGGTCAGAATATTTTGCATATTTGAATCAGTGACATTTGTTAACAGGAGTGTGCTGATAGGATTAATGACAGACAAATGATGCTGTCCTGACTTCCATTGATGGGGTTTCGTGTTTAATTTGCATATTTTCTGAATGTTTTCCCTGTGGTCAAATATATAAGGTTAGAAAAAAAAAAGAGTGGTTCCACTTTATTTTGATAGTCCACTTTAGACATTCTACTAACTATAAGTAACTTTGCAACTACATGTCAACTAACTCTCATTAGAGTATTAGTAGACTTTAGTAGACTGTCAGGTTATGGTTAGGTGTTAGCTAGGGTTCGGGTTAGGAGAATAAGTTGACTTGTAGTTGCCAGGTTACTAGTCAGTAGAGTGTCTGTTGGGGGACCAACAAAATAAAGTGCTAGCAAATATTAAGCAGACAGTCTACTAATACTCTATTGACAGTTAGTTGACATGTAGTTGCAAAGTTACTTATAGTTCGTAGAATGTCTAAAGTGGACTATCGAAATAAAGTGTTACCAAAAGAGTCAACTGTCAGTGTCACATTATGAGTTATGAGCTTTTATATGCTATATAAAATGTGTGTATACAGTAAAAGATAATTGCAAAACGCACACACACACACACACACACACACACACACACACACACACACACACACACACACACACACACACACACACACACACACACACACACACACACACACACACACACACACACACACACACACACACACACACACACACACACACACACACTTGATTGTAGAATCAAGAAATACACCCTAACCTGTGAGGAAATCTAACCAATCTTATTATGCCATGACATATCCATAATCTGTGGTCCTGGACTGGATATCCTGGACATGCACTATCAGTCCTGCTTTTTCCTCCAGGGGTTTTCTGCACTAATGTGGAATGTATCCCTGGACACATGCAAAACATGCCATTAAATGCTATCTCCTCTGATGATGACAGCACGTGGGCTCCCCCTGCGAAAAAAAGGTTTCCTGTTTCTGTGACACTGACTTATCCAGGGGGAGTTAATGACATCACTCCCTGTTCCATACCTTTCTTTTAACCCCCCCCCCCCCCCCCCCCCCCCCACACACACACACACACACGCCTGGAACCAGTGGAACAGTCACTGTTGTGTAATATCTGATGAAATGGGAGGAGCGTTCGGGAGGATAAATGGAAGGCAGGCAGGTTGAGTTGAACACAAGCACCTGTCAGTCTCTCTCTTGAACACTGTGGACTGCAGACTCTGACTGAACATCAACACTCAACTGGATTTAACAGACGTGTTAAACTCTTGAGAAACTACAATGGCTCTCTCACTGCGGATTGCTGTCTTTATCTCAGTTACACTATGTGTGCTGGAGCAAGGTAAGATACTTCTACCTTTTAAAAGAAGAACATTCTAAAGTGTTATGTCCTCTTGTGTGAGTCACAAAAGTATGAGCTGTGCATTTTCGGTTTCAAAAAGCTTAGATTAATTATACGTTTCAGTTGTTTTAGCTTGACAGCAATATGATTTTATGGATCTTAGATGGAGATTTTTCATCTCGGATTTTGGAATTGAGAAAAGGTCTCCACTAATCAGATGTTATGATTACATTGTCATATATGTCAGTGTATTCTCTTGTACTTTGTGACCCCACTGGTGGACATCTGCCAAAACATAACACACAAAGAATATGATTGTCTTATTATCTTTACAGAAAAGTGCAGCTGTCAGTACTCAGTGTCATATCTATATAGAGTAGTGCTTTTATACTGCATTTACATACTAGAATTTGTGCATTTATCAGATTACATTAAAATGAATTCTATCCATGTAATTGATCAAATATAGAATAATACATCATGGCACCGATGGGTCCATGATGAACCTTTAACATCCACGAAAACTTTCCATTCCACAAAAATAGTGAAAAAAGGTTCTTTAGATTATTAAAATGTTTTTTTCACACTAAGAAACATTTTTTATTTTAAGAACGGTGCACTGAAAGGTTCTGTGTGGAACCAAAAATGCTTCTTCTATGGCATCACAGTAAAAACAAAAAAAACAAAAAAAAAAACATTATTTTTAAGAGTGTATGAAATATTGTGCAATTGGATCTGATCTGTACTTTTGTTGGTATACCTAATGTATACAGGTTGAGTTGGTCATGTAAAAATCAGTAGATTTAGAGATTACCATATATTTTAGGTTACCAGAAATCCATTTGTGAATATGTTTCTTCAAAGATTCTGTGTGTTTTCTAGGGTTTGGATATCCACTATCTGAAAAGTCTGAAGCATCTAGCAATCCACCTGCTCTCAAACGGGTTCGTACCAAGCGCTGCTCCTGTAGCAGTTGGTTGGACAACGAGTGCATCTATTTCTGCCATTTGGACATCATCTGGGTCAACACACCAAGGTGAGTGTGTATATAAGATAAAATAGCATGAATTTAGGGAATGAGATACTTGATAATTTTCAAAAAGACAGTTCAAGTAAAACTCAAAAATATGACTGGTAAAATGGTCCCAGTGCAAAATGAGGTCCAGAATATGTCATTTTAATAACATGTAGACACTGAAATACATGAATTTATAACATCTTGTGTGCATTTTAATGAATTATCTGCTAATTCTCTTCTTCTCATCTCATTACAGTAAGATAACCCCTTTTGGTCTGGGAAGTTCTCTTTCCCGTCGCCGGCGTTCCACTGGCCGTTGTGAATGTGCGAATCCCACTGACCGTACCTGCTCCAGTTTCTGTCACACCAGGTGAGCTCCACCCTGAAGATGAAATCAGATAGATACGTGTCATTTTGTCTGTCGCGGATGACGTAGGCAGTCGTGTGTGACCTGCGGAGATCAGGGCAGTTTGTGTGGGAGGATTTACCAAGCTCTGATATGCATCCCTTTTTTGAGATAAAAGGATATAAGGGAGTGAAAAAGAAACCATCTAATGACTAAAGTAGTAATGAGTCATGCAGGTCCCAAAATCAAAGGACAACTATTTTTGGACAAGTTTATTTTTATCAGAACAGTCCTGTGGTTGTTCAAGGACAGCATTAGCTAATGTCTGTATTTGTCTGTTTTTATTTGGGAGAGACATTTGGATTTGGATGCCAGAGCCATTGAAAGTCATTGAAAAAAAGTTGAAATCTATATATATATATATACACAAAGCATAGTTTATACAATAGCATTACCAGTCTAGCAAAATTTGGACACATTTGAATGACCAAACTGTTAACTGGTGAATTTAGTGTGTGACCTTATTCTCAAATTTTATCTGCAGCTCAGAAAATCCAGATATGGAGATTGTGACCCAAATTGGTGACCAGTCAAATCACATGGGCAAAAGCAGTGATCATCTACTGTCAACTCTCAGGTAAATTTGCCATCAACATAAGCACTATTAGCACATGCTTTTGCTTTAGTTAACACAAAATATCCTGCTTTGGGGCTAAACAATGTGTCATTTCCATTTGCAGGAAGGTGGTTAAAGACAACCTCATGACAGCGTCACGATCTGCTACACCCAAAAAGAAATCCAGAGCCAGGAATCTCTTGATCAGTTAGAGAGAGATGAAACGACGGTCGTGTGAGCATTTGAACAAAACCAATGCTGGATGAAGAGGATGTGCCTTGTGAGGAGAGGGGGCAAACATGGGGGATTCTCTGAATTCAAGATAGAACTGAATGTTTCTTCAGTTGAGGTGGAGCAGAAACGTCTGTTCGCCAGAGTACAAGGATGATTTAGGTGGTGAAAAGAAGAACAGATCACCTTCTGCTCCAGTAAAATTGTGACATTTCCAAATGAGTGAGCTGAAATCTGAAAAATCGCTGAAATACTGCAAACATTTTTGCAGGAAGTTATGGTGGGTTCTTTCTTGAAAAGACAAAATAGGCCTATATAAACATAAAAACCCTTTACCCTCAGACTGAAGGACTATTTTTTGTTAATGTTTTATTTTAATATCCTTTATTTATTAGAGTTTTTCTCTGTATCAGAGCTTAATTATATTATATTATTTATTTATTTATTTATATATTTATTAAAATTTTATTTGGAAAATGAATGTGTCTGATGCTTTCTATGAACAACTGCTCAAGAAAGTGTCTAAATGGAAAAAAAAGAAAAAAAAAGAATAAAGCTGTTGCCGTGAGGAAAGTTTATCTGTTTTCCTTTTTACGACTTTTCCTTCCCTCCATTTTTACTCTTTTTTTTCCCCCTTCAGTGAAGGCGGAAGTATTTATTGCATACTTTCAGTTGGGTGTTTTTATTGTTCAGATACCAGCAAGTTTCAATAGCTCAACACTTGCCAAAAAATGCTGTTATTGTTTTCCTACATTACAAACCGGCTGCTACTGTCTGCGTAAAATACTTTAGCACTACTCTATGAAGAGTTCCCATTACTGTCTCAAAATACCCTGAATTAAATGGAATCTATTAATGACTACATGTGTATTATTATTTATAGTTCTGACTATTGTAATACATTTAATTATCCTGCACCTGTTCTTGTTTTCTTCCTTATTCACAGACACTTGAATGTTTAAACTTGAATTGCTTACGTCCAGAAGTCAGTTTATTTATTTAATTTATTCAATGAAATCAATTTTTTGTATCATTGTTTCTATTACTGTAATAAACAAACAATATACTATCAAATAACACTGAAGTCTTTATTGACTTATGGCAATTTTCTGTATTACACGGTCATTGGATCACGTCCAGATGAGTAAAATACCACATTACACTCCTTGTTAAACATTAAATTCCTCCACAATATACTGTAAATCCATCTTCTCATATTCATCACACAAAAACAGGGTACATTTATGAAACATGCAACTTTTAAATGAAAAAAGAGCATAATATGCTACCCTTTATATGTGAACTAAATGTGAAACCATGTGAGATATTTTATTGTTATGTCAGCGTCATATTTGTGGCTGATGCTTTAAGATATCCTTGAAAAATGTTCATGCAGAACTTTGGAGTACTGAGAATTCCACATGTGCATTCAAACAGGTACGCAACATACCTATTTTAAAGGTCAGAAGAGATGTTAGCTATATGGGTGAGGTGAGACTAAAAACATTTGTGTTATTTCTTTTTTTAAGCAGAGTTTGACAGTCTTCTGAGACGGTATTTTATCTTTATCTTGTGCAGTCTCTTTGTCTACCACCCCATTCCAGCTGCCCGAATGTTTACTCAATACTTGCAGTTTTAAAATTCCAAGGAACATTTAAGGTATTCCATAATGTAAGAGGAGAGTATCATTATGTGGGTTGATCTATAGAATTTGGCTTATGTAAAAAAAATTAAGTAAAATGTTTGAAATTTCTTACATAATTACTATGGGTTACTATGGAGTAATATAACTAATAGAGCTTTCAATTGATTTTTGTATTAGATCAATTACATTAAGTGCTGCATAATTAATTAAATGAACCACATTTAAATACAATGCAATTTTGCAGAAAATAAAAATGCAAAAGATGCAACAATTAAAAGATTACACTATTGTGACAGGCAAATAAATTATTGAAAGGACATATCTAGGAAAATTCCTTTTTATGAAATGTCAGGGCGTGATTAATTGTGTTAATATTTGTAAACATATTTTTTACAAAGTTTAATTATAATACCTCTATAACGGGTAAATTGACAGCCGTAGTAACCAACATGTCCTCAGCATATGGTAGTGTTTTTAGTAAGAGCTTTTCAATCTTGATAATATTTCAATACAGCAAATTTAAGTAGAGAATTTTAGACCCTTATGTACAACTAGGCCACAACTACAAGACTGAAACCAATTTTCTCCTCATCTCCTCTTTCTTTCTTCAGCAGAGATGAAAGCATCTTGTGCTCACACAGTTCTTTGAGAGTAAACAGCTGACTAAGTGTAAGAAAAAACAGGATGCTGTCTGCACATTCCCGCCGCATTCCTTCAGATGTGTAGTTAACGAACTAGGGTAAAAATGGAAAAACAGTGGAAAAACACTCTTTGAGAGGAACCTATGTGGCAAGGACGGAAACTGATTACGACTAAATTGTTGTGGTTGTCATAACACTGTGTGCTTTGTTGAAATATTTTCCTTTGTGTTCTTTAAGATTTTCAGTGTTGCTTAGGCCATTAGCAGTGGATGCAGGTGCATGTTTGTCTGCAGGTTAGCATGCATTCATTTAAAGGAAATATTATCTCGTCTGGATCATGTGTTTGCTCAGTTTTTTTTACAAACTAGGGTGATTGCAGCAGTCTGTTTCTGAAAGTTCCTAGTCTTCCTTTTCTTGCATTGCAGAAGTGTGTGTGTGTGTGTGTGTGTGTGTGTGTGTGTGTGTGTGTGTGTGTGTGTGTGTGTGTGTGTGTGTGTGTGTGTGTGTGTGTGTGTGTGTGTGTGTGTGTGTGTGTGTGTGTGTGTGTGTGTGTGTGTGTGTGTGTGTGTGTGTGTGTGTGTGCCCCAAAATGCCCCAAGAGTTTAGCTTAAATTGGCAAAACCAAATTTTGGGATTGTCCTCTCAAAAGGGGAAATTAAAATGCCGGGGTCTTCTTTTAGGGGTAGGGTTAGTCTGTACTAATTATTTTTGGCCCTATATTGGGGGATTGGGATCAGGTATCGATCTACAGTATTTGTATAAACTATTATTCTAACAGTATTAGTAAAACTTGACATAACGTTGATGATGAAACGCTTAAAAAATGATTAAATTATGTTTTGATTAGATTTGAAAATATATTTTAATTTATATTATGCTAGGTTCATAGTTGTACTGTAAGGCGTATTATGGAACTTAATATAAAAACAATGTAAATTAATGGGAAGTCCCCATCATGATATATAAACAAATATGTAACAAGAGTGTGTGACAATACATTTTAGTTCATGAGAAATTAAGTGTGAGATTAACATGTATCTAGCTGTGAAGCTCTGCACTTAAATACCTGTTTTCAAAGTTTGTGTTCTCAGGCCACCAAAACGCTGTAGTTGTGTAAATGAACGTGAAAAAAGTTACTACATATACAGAACATGGCAAGGTTTCAGCAACAAAAATGTAATTGTTTATTGATAACGACTAATAATTATTCCGTCAAGCAATGTAGTTCTCCAACAACGTATTATCAGAACGGTTGTCAAGAAACACACAACATTGGTGCAGTAACTGATGAGGTCACAGGTGTGTGTTTATAAACAATTTTAGAACAACTTTGAACGCGGCCCAAACGTATTCTAACTTAACCTCACAAGTGAATGATTTGAAAAACTCTTCATAGGCAGCAACTTTGTGAGCCACATAAACCATCCAAAAGACTCAATTTTGTAATGCTGAAAACATGCAAGGGCCAGGCCCATGGAGAGAAAGAGGACCTGGGGACTGAGGGAGAACAGAGGCCAGGTCAGAGCCGGCAGTAAACCACCACAGCTGAGCAAGTGGAGCAGAAGACCATGGCAGAGCTGAAAACCACCAAGACTGACCTGGCAGAGAAGAAGACCACCACGGCGGAGCTGGAAATCACCACAGCGGAGCTGGAAACCACCACAGCAGATCAAATAGAGCAGATACAGTTGTGTCAGAGCAGACAGAGAGTTCCAGGACGGCTTCCTTGGCCATTTTCTGACAGGCAGAGATTTCATGGGCAGCCTCTCTGGCTGTGTCAGAGCTGATAGAGAGTTTAGGGATGACCTCTGTGGTCATGTTGGGGCAGTCAGAGTTCCGAGATGGTGGTCACGTCAGAGGTGCCCTCAGAGTTCAGAATCTGCCCCCATTGCCATAACACGACAGACAGCGGGTTCAGGAAGGTAGGTATGCTGCTGCCTCGGGAGGAGCTGTAGAAGAAACAGGAGAAGTGTGTGCAGCCCACACACACAAAATGGTAGTTGCCATCACAGAAAGCATAGCCAACCGTGGAAAGATGTCTGAGACCAATTGCACTGAGACGACCGGACTCGGGACCACTGGGCTTTGATGCTGAGACCACTGGACTCGGGACCACTGGACTAGGATGCTCTGAGACCGCTGGGCTTGAGCGCTGGGACCGCCAGACTTCGGATGCTGGCCGCTCGCGCATACATCAATGGAGGATCCGCCGCACTGAATACCAGTCTCCTCCACCCCGAGACGGATCCAGTGGCTAGGATGGTACTGGCCGATGGTGTCCGTGGTGGATCAAGCTCCACGACTCGTGTCTGTGTATGTGCGCTGAATGCTCTGGAGAGCTTCATAATTGATTGTATTTGGACTGAGTTTTTTGAAGAGCCGTGAACATGACTTAGTTAAGCACGAGTAAAGCAGGAGCCTCAGTAAAGCCGACCCTTTCCTCTTTCTTCCTTATCCTGAATCACGTTACAAGGACCATCTGTGGAAAGTAGTGCATATAGATTTTCATTGAACATCTAAAACAGCAAGAAATTGTCCTGAAAACGTGTGTGATAGGGTCAAGTCCAAAAATTCTGTGGTCCTCAAAGGAATTCTCCCCCTGACACAGAAGTATAAGACATAATCTTGCTAGATCCATTTTAGCACGGAAAGCAGGTGATGAACCGGATTTAAGTACAGGAGTTTTACTTATATTCCAAACAAAACATCATCAAACACTAACATCTAGGAACATGGGGAGCATAGCTAGCAGGTATCCACACAGCAAACAACGACTGACAAAGGAACAAGGAAACACACAAGATAAGTAGGGCTAAAAAGAGACAGGTGAAGGTGATTAGCTCCTTTGGGAACAAACAAGGGTAACTATAGAAACTAACAAGGCAACAAATACAACCGGAACTATCTGGAGGAAGAAAGAACATAGGAAAAATAGGAACAAAACTATTCAACCTCCTCGCGCCCCTCAGGAACCCGATGATCAAGTCGTACTTTCCCACAGTGCATCGTGATGTGCGGCGGTAGCAGCAGACAGGAGATAGGAGGGAGACAGCCTTCGCTCCAGCCCTTCTAGCAGGAATGAAAGCATGACTCTGATCAGGCATTTACGGGGGTCTTCTCGGTGAGAAACAATCTGCAATCTCCGCACAAAAGACAGGGACATCCTTGTCTGCCCCTGGGGTAAACTGGACGCCGCTGAACCTGGGGGGACGCCAGGCAAACTGAATTGCACAGGCTGGAAAGTGCTAGCCAGGCTCCCAGACACTGTGCGAGCGGGACCAGTGGGACAACAGATGTATCTGCAGTGGGGCAGCGAGGTGGAGCACAGGGGCCCGACCTGGAAGGCATAGCATCCCGGAGTGCAGACAGAGTGTGTGGTGTAACATTACATTAGCAATGCCAAAACCATGGGTTTGATTCCTAAGTAATGCATGAACATGACAAAATATGTAAGTCACTTTGGTTAAAAGTGCATGAATGGCAATGCATTCTGGAATTGAGCTCGTAAGAGAAGTACGTCTTAGAAACAACCTGTTGAAACATCTTTGCTGACTAAGGATTTTGAAACAGAACTCAAACTAGGCAACATTCAGACTTCTGCTTTCTTAGAGCCCAAAACTTTGTTCCCAGACTTTTTCATGTCCAGGCTTGAGACATATTTGAGCACATACAACAGCTCAAGATGCAGATCATGGTCATTCCTGTGTTGTGGCACACGTAGAGCAGATAGCCAAAACTGATAGTCAGACTTCCAACACTGCAGACAGTCAGACCTTCTTTATAAACAACCTTCAACAAGCTCTGTAAACGGTCAAATCTGTCAGTTTAATTGCATTGGATAACTATCTTAATTTCTCATTCAAACCTGACAGTGATAACCATCTCTGGTTTACCCTGATCCACATACCAGAAAATGAAGGGAAACCCAGTGACTCCTGGTGCAGGACGGTGGAATCTGCTCGGATTCATGTTGCGGGTGAATGCTGGAAGTCACGTCTACTGCGAGCAGGTGCATGAAGGTACGACTGTTGACTGCAGATGCAGTTGTTTCCTATAACAGGTCTAAACACTTGGCAGAAGCAAACATATTTGTTTTTGTAGGAAGTCATTACTGCAGGTTGTGAAAAGAAGCAATACTATGGCAATTGTCTATTGGTTCAAGAATGGAGAAATTCTCATGGGAGTCACGTAAGAGTGCATTTCCCGCAGGGAAATATTACGTGTTTTGTAGAAGGAGAATCAACTATTTCAAATGAAAGACATCCTCCCTCCTCAAATCAGAAAGCAAAACACACTCTATTGAGAGGTACTCAACTTCAGAAGCACAGTGTTTAAACAACAACAGATGCAAAATAGATTAGTTAGCCACTAGTTGACACATAGGGTTGCACGTTGTATAGTATGATATTGACCCAGACACTTGTGTATTTGTCTGGACAGGTGTAAATATGTATGCATACCCTTGTGAAAAAAGAAGTGCACTTTAGCATACTTTTAAAAAAAGAGCACTTTGATTGAAAATGTTATGTAATGTATTCATACACTTAACTGCATGTTATTTACAATTAAATGAAAATGTATATAGTTTAAATGTATTAAAAGTTGAATTATAGTTAAATTTAAGACCCAATTAAGCAGAACTTAAGTACATATTTATATGTAGGGGAGACCGGGGACAGTTGCAACACTTTTTGCATTTCTCTCAATTACTCAGAGACTATTTGGACTAGACCAACCAAATATTAAACTTGCATCTGTCTGCTAATTACCCATCCCATTTAAAGATGATTATATATGACATATCGTTCACAGTATTTATTTGAATGGAAGAAGTCAGATGTTGCAACTGACCCCGACCCAGGGGACAGTTGCAACACAACCCAGGGACGGTTGCAACATGTTAAAAATACCTTAAATTTCATTAATTAACTTAAGCTTTTTGTCTCAATGAGCAAAGAATTCTGAAAATATTAACTGTTTTAGGCCTACTATAATATTATAGTATTATTTATTTCAATAATATTATTGTAGCCTATTATTTATTTATTTAGTCATATTTATCAAATAACAGTTATTGAGTTTTGTTTGTTCATGTGTAGAACATAGGCCTACATAGATTCAGTGTGCAGGTGTTACAGATGCTATTAAATCTCTCCATATTTCAGTGTCTGACAGGAAGAATTTAACAATTTGCAATGCAACAAACTTTTATTAAACATGCAATTTATAACATGTTGCAACCGTCCCCGACCCTATCAGCCATGACAGAACATCATGTGCCTGCTAGACACACTGACTTTGACACATTAGACTTAGAAGTCAACAAAACAATAATTCAAACGAAGTAAGTTTTGATTAATTCATACAAAATTTCAGGACAGTATGACAAAAATATATATCATGAAAAAAAATGACTTTCATACCTCCAAAACAAGTTTTGTTCAATAAATGCAGCAGCAGAGGTTGAATATGTCTACTGTCTTCTTGGTGGGGGGAGGATCTAACTGTGCATGTGCAGTATGAGTGTCATCACTCTAGCTTGTTTTTGATTGGAGAAAAATGACATGTTGCAACCATCCCCTGTTGCAACTGTCCCCGGTCTCCCCTAATTTTATAATTACTTCAATTGTTTTTGAAATATGGTAAAGTGTACTGCCAAATGTACTGACAAGTGGTAACGGTAAATTACAATATACTTTAATGCCATTTCTATTGAAACTTACTGTCATGAAATACTGCCATGTATTTAAATATATTTAATTACACATTTGTAATGATGAAGTTGCAATTTAGTACATTTAAAATATATTAACTTTAAATGTAATATTGTATAACACCCTACAGTTAAAATTATTATCAAGTATTCCACATGTTATTTAGTATGTTAGTCAACACATCAAAATAAGTGTACTTCAGATTACTAAAACAATGATTTAAAATGTACTTTGAAGTGAAACTTTTAATTTGACATTAGTACAAAGTGCACTTAAAAAAAAGAAAGAAAAAAAGAGATAGTTCACCCAAAAAGGCGAACTTTTAAAAAGAAGATATTTTAAGAATGTTGATAACCAAACTGTTGATAGTTCTACTGACTATAACTTTGCAAGTACATGTCAACTTATTCTAACTCTAACTCCACCAGTCTACGTATACTCTACTAACACTCAATGAGAGTTAGTAGACATGTAGGTACAACATTAATTATAGACAACAGAATTTGTTAAAGGGACCATCAGATTAAAGTGAAACCATATATTCTTTTGTGTTAAGCAGAAGAAAGAAATTCATGCAGGCTTGGAACAATTTGAGGTTGTGTAAATGATGACAGAATGTTCATTTTTACTATCCCATTAATAGACTTTAATGGCATTTTTTTCCTAGTAAAATTCTATTGTACACATTTTTTAAATATATTATGATTTGAAGTATACAATAAGTGTACATTCAATACAGTTAAACACACTTGTTTTTCACAAGAGTAATGCAAACTGTTTAAATGTTGTTGCTTTTATCTAATGTAATTAAGGCTGATTGACTAGTTGTGGCATGTGGGTGCCTGTTACATGCCTTGGCTTTATTGTGCCCTATTTCAGGTCATAAGTTTGTGTCATGAGCTTTTGGTCTGCTGACATTTCTTTTGAGATATTTACAGTATTTGGAAATGTTTGGTTTCCAAGGAGCTATATATCAAATAAACACACACCTAAACACTCACTCACTGGGTGGACGGAGGTGGACTTAGTGTTGTGTCTGTAGCTATAGTTCTAGTTTAATAGGAAGGAAGAAGCGTAAGCAACAGAACCGTATAAGGGCGTTGTTCTGCATGCAGCTTTCCATGACATGCACTCAGAATAATGCTAATCAAAGAAAGGTATGACAGAATAACAAAGAGGTTTTAATTATAGTTTGGATGATTCTACAGAAGCTGTCCTCACAAGCGTCTCAAGCAATGCAGAGATTAGAAAGAACTATGAAAGATCAGATCCATAAACTATGTAACTTGTTTCAGACGAAAGATCAGATTTATTTATATGACAGATCAGAGCCATAAACTCGGCATTGGTGCCTTTCCATATCAGTAACATCACACTTTTCACTCTCCTTTAAGCTCATATGAAACATAAGAACCTTTCAAACTTGCAATGTCATGCTAAAATCAATAAAATAGCCAGTTCAAATAGGAAGGAAGGAAGAATATCAACTGTAAATGTGTTTGTATATAACAAAGAGAACAACAAACTAATGCCATCAAATTGCTTGTCCCACAGGGTGATAGGGATGTTGGAACCTATCCCAGTGGCTCAGGCTGTAGGCAGGGAAATACCCTGTGCAGATCGCCATTCCATCATCAAAAGGCTTGGGTGAGATGACAGTTACACACACATACGCTCTTAAAAATAAAAGGTTCTTTATTAGCATTGATGGTTCTCATTCATTCTGACAGTGACGAGCGCTGTTAGACCGGTGAGGCAGACTAGCATAAAAATGTAACATTTTAAACTTTTTGTCATCTTAACAACCAATAGAGTGGTGCGTAATGGAGTACAGCAGAACAGCATTAAGAATATAAAATATTGGGGGAACAAATTGGCCATTTTTAATGATTGGGGAGGGGGGTGACTTGTCCCCTTCAATGTGGTGGTTACGGCCCTGCTTTGAGGAACTCAAAATAGCTCTTCTAAACCCCCTTTCTGGAACCTTTAGTGTATGGATGATTTAGTGTCTCAGTTCTCCTATACAGAGGTGCATTTCATACCATTATATGGCAACACCATTAATCAAAAAGTATGCCATAAAGCTATTGGTGACACCATTTTCATGTTAATGTCAACAAGTTGAACATTAATTGTTTCCTATGTCTGCGCTTTACCAGAAAAATGCCAAATGATTTCTTGTAATCTCTTGTCTTTCAAGTACCACATGTTTCTAAAACAGTCACAGATCTACATTGTGATCAAAGACAAACATTCTTTTCAGGAAGTAGTGAGGGGTTTTCCATATTTGCCATAGTTGCCTGTATATGAACTCTGACTGAGCTGGAATGATGGAATGGCAACATTCTGAGAACAGATTACCTTAATGGCTTTAATGAAAGATTTCACATACTTATAATTCTAACTAAAATCTTAATAAACTCTTATCATATTTTGCTTGGGGTCTCATACCTCCCCTTGGGAAAAAAGTGTGTTTTATTTTTATTGAATGTGAGTCATTCTCCTACGCTATTGACACAGTGAAAATAATCTTTTGTCATGCATTTAAGTATACTTTTTTTTATTTTGACTAACACACTTGTCAAAAGCACATGTAAAGTTTTAACCAAAGTGTGTATTTGATATTACATTATATTAAATTGCATTACAAATGTGTAATAACACATTTAAATGCATGAAATACAATATTTAATAAAAATTACATTAAAGCATAATTTTAGTTCACTATAAATCCTTGGCAGTATTTCGTCAGAAAACAGAAGTAGGCCTAATTATGGAATTACATATAAAAAATGTAATTTAAATTCAAACTTAAGTTGGTCAAAAAAGCACTCTATGGGTTCAGCTAATTGCATTTAATATAAATGTAAACCATAATATGTTTCCACTTAATGGAAATTGAAGGGTTAGTTCACCCAAAGATGAAAATTCTGTCATCAATTACTCACCCTCATGTCACAAACCCGTAAGACCTTCGTTCATCTTCAGAACACAAGTTAAGATATTTTTGATGAAATCCGAGAGCTTTCTGAACCATCCATCCGCTGTTGACGTAGTAAACATAGTGCAGCACTTCCAGGTTGACTTTGTGTCAACAGCGTAGGAGATTGACACAGACAAGAAGAAATTGTTTAATAAAGTCGTTATTTTTGTTTTATTTTTGCTCACAAAAAGTATTCTCAACGCTTCATAACATTAAGGTTGAACCACTGTTGTCACATGGACTATTTTAACGATGTCTTTATACTTTCTGGGCCTTGAAAGTTGCAATGACGTCGCTGCCTATGGATGGTTCAGAGACTTAGATTTTATCTGAAATATCTTAATTTGTGTTCCGAAGATAAACGAAGGTCTTACTGGTTTGCAGGTTACGGGAACGACATGAGGGTGAGTAATTAATGACAGATTTTTGGGTGAACTTACCCTTTAACATGCAATTAGTGTCCATTCAGTTTGCACTTCTTGACATGCAACAATGAGCTCGCATGTAAATCTGACAAAATGCATTTACAGAATATTCCAGGCATCACATTTTACAATCTATTTTAAAAATGACAGAGTTGATGTTTTAAACACATTCATGCGATGGTGTTTACATCTTCTCCCCTCATTACTGATTTGGAGTCATGATCTAATTGTTTTTCACTGTTGTCCGCTCCTGACCCACTGTTAGGTAATAGGTAAACATACCACAATACATCTGAGACTGCTTTCTCTGATGCTGATGACCTGGAGTTAGTAATCCATTAAACTCTTGTCCTGAAACACCCTCCAGATCAAGTCTGGTGCTTTGGCAGTCTGCGCTCCCATTGGGTACACCCAGATTCCTCAGTAGCTTGAAGCCATTGTTCCATTTTCCTGTGTGACTATATGACAATCTCCAGACTGTCAGATCTGCTAAATTTGGTCCTGCTTTCCACTGCTCAAAAAAAACAATCTTTCACCTCAAACAACATGTTATCGTTTTCCATGATGTGACAGACAGAGACCCATCTTGAATGTTAGGAAAGATGACAGATTTAGCATACAGTGCAGAGGGGTCATAGTTACATATCAGGGTGCACTGGTCTGGAGGGACATGGACTGATCTGGAGACAGCCATGAACCATGAACCAGGAACCAGAGGCAAATGACTCACAGTGATGTAAAAAGCATGGCTTTCTTTATTTAGCAAGAAAAGGGTTTTGTCATGTAAGATTTGTCATGATATATGGAATGTTTTAGGCACAGTTTTGCAAAACCGCAGGGTGAAAGTTTCATGGAAAATTTGGATAGTTCATACAGTATTTTTTTCCACCAACAGAAAAAGAAAAAAACAAGCCAAAGCATCACTCCTTGCATGTAAGCAAGCAACATAAACAAAAAAATCCTGGGTTGTTTCAACCCACAATTAGGTCAAATATGTATACAAGTCGTTCAATTTTTTTAAATTACATTTTTATACCTAACGTTTATGTTTGTCCATATTTTACCCACAAATGGGTTAACAACCCAGTGTACAGACTAGAACGACAGTGTAACGGAGTATGTTGTTATGGGAAGAAGGAGGCGGGAACCGCTGAACGTTCACAGACTTTTAATAAAATAATTAAACAAATACAAAACGAAAGTAAAGGCAGCAGTCCCTCATGGACGACTGCTGCCACATAATAACACATAAACAAAACGATCTTCACTGTCACTGTTACTTCGCTCATCAGTAACCACGCCACTGGCCTCACGCCATTCTCTCACGGCCCTCGGCCTCGTCCTGCTTGCCACAGACAGCAATTTCCCCTCCTCGCTCAAAAGGATCTGTAATCACTCTGTTCCAACTATGCTCAGAGCGATTTCAGAGCGAGAGAATACACAGACACTCCGACTTTCAAAAACTCTTTTCCACACTTCAGTCAAAATCACACAACTCTGCTTCCACTAGCCCGCTCACATATTCTTGTCTGAACCGTTATGAAGGTAGAGATAAACAGTATTTTAAACTATTGCAATGCCACATGGCCAAACAAAATAAAGAACCATAACTACTTGTCATGTAAAATTCAATGATCCAGTGAGGTATATACTGCCAGTATCCATGCAGTAAGTGGGACATGGTGCTTGACACTGCTTGCATTTTGTTTTAAATAATCAAAAATAAGTATTTTGTTTTGTGTGAACCTCTAAAGAAACATATATTCCAAGGCTTATTCATTTTTTATGTTTTGTATAAAACTTTTGCAGTTATTTCTTGTGTTTCTAGACTTATTGCAATGATGTCCCTGAAAACTAAGCAACAGCACTACTCCTCCTCTATACTCCATAACCATTACAACAAATGTTAATGATTTCTAGACACATATTCAGCTTATCATGACCTGAATAAATATGCACACAACTAAATGATCTGTCCTTTATGAAACATCTGACAGATAACACAATGATAAGACCTAATTGAGCTGGCAGACACTTGTAAGTAGAGATGGCTGTTAATCATCTCACTAGGAGCTGAACAATGCAGATCAGAGTGAATGTGTGTATTTGTCAGACTTTTAGAATCTGGGCCACGCAGTCCTCCTGCCCGAAAGACTTGAGATTATTTAGTGTTAAAGTCTTGTCTTATCTGATTCCTGCATGGTTTGGAGTTGAGGACTCAGATAACTGACTGTATTTCACACACCTGCAGGAGAGAATCAGTTCAGTGCGTCATTAGAAACAACAGCACTTTCTGTCTCTGTCCTGACCGACACAGGAACAAGAAGCTTGATGACATCATGCAACCCCTAATCTGTTGACGGGAGAGAACAGATGCAACAAGGCCTGCGCTCATGATCACTGTGTGTGACAACATATGTTAATTACTACAATACTAACTCCTCCCTAGAAAAATTCATCAATTCATCAATTCACGAGTTCACACTTACAAATAAGTCGGATAGATTAAATTGGTAAAGGTATTTGGCGTGCTGTCCGGGGAGAGGGCTCTGATCTTGCAATGGCCCGAACACAGAGTATTAGCTCACTGAGATGATACAGACGGAAAAATAAATAATAAAGTTATCGCGCAATCCTTCTGACAGGATCATTTTATTTGACAAAATATCTCACCATTCAGGTGTCCAGGTCGCACTCAGTCACCATGTTTGGTCTAAAACGCAAAGCTCTCATGTATCTCCGCAGGACGGCAAATGTGAGCAAATTTTCTGTCATCTTTGCAGGACCGTGATATGAGTGTGCAAAGTAACATATTTTAGCAACAGTGTGAAAGTGTTTCACATTACAGACACAATACAGGTATAAACATTAATATCTATTGGTACAATATGCGTCTATTGACAAAACTTCCGTCATATTTTTTAAATATCTCCGTTTTGACAGTCTACACTACAACGCGAAAATGGCATTTTCAAATTGATCCACTTTGGAGAGCGTTTTCAAAAAGCTTTGTTTTCAATAATAAAAATGGCGGATCAGTGTGGACAGAAGGCCAAAACAGAGAGAAAAAGATGCGCTTTCAAACAAAAACTTAGTGTGGACAAGGCCTTAATGTTACAGTAATACCGCCTCTCCAATGTTTCATCAAGTTCGTTGTTGTACAGTGGCAGTTCTAAAATGAAATGTCTGGTGAATGGCACTAAAAGGTTAAAATTACATTTGAACACAACGTAACAGGCCTACCACTGATAGTGTTAACAAAAGCAGAAATGCTACAAACAAACGGCTTCTATTTTAGCTTGCTTCTACAAGTATTTGAATATACAAGCCATTTTTGTTTAATGGGACTCGTATCCCCATGACAACTCGTACAGCTGTCTTCATCGCAAGTGCACTGATGTATCAGGTGAGCTACCAAGCAAGTTTACTGCAAATGTCAAAATCTATTAGTTTACAAATCAGTTTTGAGGTCATTTTGTATTGTGCAACATTGCAAAATAAGTCTTTAGTAAATGATAATCACCTCCTGTAATCATAATTTCTGTAAAAGGAATAAATGTTGTTGGTGTTTTACTTTCATTTCAGCTGGAAACTGCAGTGACTTGTATGTATGAAAGTTTTTGCTGTTAAAATGTAGGTACTGTAGAGGCATGTTTTTCCCGATGAACCTATGTTGTACAGTTTACACATTTAAGCTCTCTTCCAAAACCTAGCGAGCTGTCTACAGTTTAAAGTTCTACTGTTTACTATTGTAGACTACTGTTTATATACGCATAAGCAATCAAAATTTAACTTCATACTTTAACATAATTAAAATGGTATCTCAGTTGCAATGAAAAGCCATCATGAAAACACCTTAGATGAGGAAAAATGGCATGTTTTAGATGTTAGAAAGATTGTTACTTGTTTTCTTATGCATTTATGCAAATCTAATTTAATTTTATCAGTAAATGCTACACTTCACGTGTGCATAAATTAAATTAGTTTGGATTATGATGCAGATATTCAGGTATTTATGTATGTAAACAGCCACCAATGTGATATGCTCTACAGACATTCAACCCTGCCACACAAACAGCATAAGAAACTCAGCTAACACTCACAGCCATTTGCAATCATTAACATTTTTATCAATTAATATTGTATAAACAAAAAATAATAGCAATAGCTCAAACAAAAATTGGGTTAAAAAATGCATAGGATAAATAGGTTAAATAGTTTTGGATTATTTTGGAAATCTAACACTAAACAATAACACCATAGTTGTAAATGTTCTAAAAACTGTTAATTTTAATCTGCCATTTTGGATTATCCTTTGCACTAACACCATTGCAATGCATTCTGGGGTTTGTCTTATCTGTGACTTATTTATATGAATACTTGAAATCATTACATTTTAAAAACAGGTTTTTCTTATGTCAAAGTAAGATTCATGTATCTTCTTGTGTTTTTGAAAACAAAACAAAAGTTTACTGATAACAGTATAAAGAGTTATTTGATCCTTCTTTCAAAACAACGAAATACAGCTGGCTGAAAATGTTGTTTTAGTTGCTTATGTGGTGGATTATCAAATAAAATGTAATGATGTGATGAAATATTGAACTGAATGAACAATAAAAAAAAAAAGAGTTTTGTTCCTTTTCTGAAAAAAAACCCCTAGATTTTTCCATGATACAGTATGGTTGATATTTCTGTGGAATAGCCCATGTCTGTAGATTATATACATTTTGGATGTCATAAGGAAAAGTGATTTATAGTGATAACATGAACTACGTACCCATCTCAAGTTTTGCTTCTTGCCACGGACCTCACAGACTTCATGTTCCTCATCAGGCCTCACATAGACCTCACGTGAACATGTTTATCAGGCTCGATCAGAACCTGCATCCACTGGGTTCAGTTATAATCCTGACGACAGACACGTTCTCCTGTGATCTAATCTGATTAGCCCACAATCACACGTCATTGTTTTAAAATGCCATCAAGAACTTAGTAAGAGCTGTTATTGCTCATGTCTGAGAGATTTCATGTGGTTCTATTATTAGTCTCTGACACAGAGGACAGGGAGAGTAAATCTCCAGTGAAGGGTGTGGGATGATTAAACACATTTTTTGTGTGGTAGATTAAATGTTGCTTATCAAGGACATTCGGAGGAATGCACTAATATTATATATATATATTTTTTTTTTGGGGGGGGGAATCTGTTTTTTTGTGTGGCATTTAACATCTGGCATTTTAGCAAAGAATGGGGAAAACCTTTTATGGAAAATAGCTGCTGTACGTATGTATGATTTAGAATGGTGCGTAAAAGGTGATTAATATCAAGTTAACTGACAGTTATCAGGATTTACACCGTTCAAAAAGTCAATAAGATTTAATATTTTTGAAAAAGTATAAAAACATAATATTGTCATGGTTCTGTTAGTTTCATTTTCATGGACTCTTAGTTTGCTTTCTTTAGCTCCTGTTGTTTATTGTTTAGTTTCCCACCACTTATTAGTTACTATGGAGATTTATTAATCATCACAGGTGTTTGTCATAATTTCCCTCATTTGCTTTGTATTTACTGTAAGTTGTAGTCCGTGAAAAAAATTAGATATCCAACAGATCCCTCAGAAATTAAATAATAATTTCATCAGTGCCTCAGTTATAAGACGTGTACGATTATTTATTGGTAATACATATTATGTTTGTGGAAAAGTAATTTATACCGTACATTATTATTATAAATACCTTATTAATAAAAAATCTTAATAACAATCACTGAATGCATGGGCTCAAAGAAGCACCTGTAAAAAAAAAATAATAATATATAAAAAAAAAATAATAATATATATATATATATATATATATATATATATATATATATATATATATATATATATATATATATATATAGCCAAGCTGTTTGAACCTGAACAAATGTTTTTCACTGAATAACACAGGAAAGTTTTGTGGTGTATTATGTAATCATGCATTGTAAAGTGAACACACACACACACACACACACACACACACACACACACACACACACACACACACACACACACACACACACACACACACACACACACACACACACACACACACACACACACACACACACACACACACAACAAAATACCTTGCCAAAACGTCTTTGTTAATTAAATATAATTTTTTTTTCAGAAATACTTTTCCATGATATACTGTATAGTTTAAACTAGTAATATCTAGTACAGTAAACTACTAGTTTAATTAGTAATATAAAATATAATGTTGTATTTATTTATTTTTTGTGATTTTTTTTTGTGATTTTCTGTCAAAACTAAATAGTCTAAAAAAATATATGATTTCATCCGGAGTGTGCATACACTGTATCATTTTTGCATGACTTAAACATTCTACTTGGCTTGAAATGTAATGGCTTACAGAAGACATATCCATAGTGCACCAGCATAAACTGTGCCATCCATCAATACGTTAGCCTTCACTTCAGAGCAAAGTTATGTTACATAACAGAATTCATGAATAAATTCATTCAGAAATACAGTTCTCCACACACATTTCTATTTACACTATCCTATTAAACTTGATGAATGATGAGAAGAAAAAAAAAACTGTATGAAACAACACAATATAACACAAAACTTGAGATGGGCACGTAGTTCATGTTATCACTATGAATCACTTTGCTTTATATGGTATCCGAAATGTATATAATCTATACACATGGGCTATTCCACTGAAATGCTTCACCGAATGGAGACAGTGAAAGTTGATTGGAATCATATAAGGAGAATGTTGGCTACTGTTGTGCTGAACTTCATCTGATAAATAGAGCGTATCCTGTTGTTTATGTGGTCATTCTAAAAAAATATGTCAAATCATTCTTACAACTACAAGAGCTTAAATGTGATTTACAATGCGAGATACAGTTTGTTATGAAAAACAATGAATAGTAGTTTCCATTGTGCTCATTATCGCTTTGATCGGTCTCTGTATGTAACATAAAGGCGGGTACTTTAAGGTAGGGAAATAATGTGTGACTCAACTCTGATCATGCTTCTACTGTACATTATCTGATGCTATACAGCACCCTCAGACACACATGCATGTTTATTTTTCCCTCTGTGAAAACATATCGGCGGGCCACACTTCAGAGGTCTGTCAGGGTGCTGTTTTCCACTCTAAATTTAGCCGTATTTTGGTTATTTTTGGCTAAAGTATCACAGTTTATCTCAGAGAGGATGTAACAATTATCAAACGGTCATTGTCCTGTTGTGAATAAACATAGACTGTAGGTTATCACCTCGTTGCAGTGTGTCTTATTTATTAGGGGTTTTTTCTAGAGTGGACTCTTCAGGAAAATACCCTGCTTTCCATCAGTTATGTGGAGAGCTGACTGCATGTTGTTTATTTTGTGATATAAGAGTGAACTCAAGCAATTGTATGTTAAGTTTTTCATGCTGGAAAGATAATAAAGATTAAAAAAAGTAGGTTACACTTTATTTTAAGGTGTTCTTGTTACAGTGTAATTATACATTTAAAGCAACACTATGTAACTTTTCAACCTTCATAATATATTTCCAAGATCCTTGTGATGGTGCAACCCGTTCTCATCTCAGGGCGTCATATAAGGCCGTTTTGTCACGTCCTTCGGCGTTTTCTGCCCACGCATATAGCACCCTTTTGCGTATAGATGACACGCACATGGCTTTCAACCAACTTCAATGTAAAACCATCCGCGATGTAATTACACGCTCAGGGCTTCGCCAGTCGTCAATTCACCTCAACATTGACCGACTGCACAGACTAAAGACGTTTTCAGCAACGACTTATGTTTGCTCTATGATTAGGATTGCCTACACCTAATATAGGAGGTCATTGTTTTCCATTATTTATCTTTTGAGAGGAGATATTCGCCATTTTCAACACCCTTATCGTCTGTGAGAGACGCTCGCGGCTTAACCACCTCCAATGGAACCCATCCGCGTTCTCTTACGAGAGGTTCTCTCGTATTGCGTAAGCTAGCTTACGCTGCGGGAAAGTCTCCTTTCTCGAGATACTGAAGCCAAAAATTATCCTTAATTTTTTAAACTTTGTCAACGCAGTGCGGCAGCCTGCAGACCTAGGGCAAGCGAATCGCGTGCCCATTGGCTGCCCTGCGGCAACTGCAGCAGCCTATGGCTGAGCCTTGCGCGTGACGTCACGTCCAATGAGCGCGCTTGGCGCGCTTAATGCGTCACAGCCCGTCATTAGGGGTGTGGCTTAGCGTATATAAGCAAGGAACAGAGGCTGCTTCACTGATTTCTGTCTCTTCAGCGAAGCTCTTCGCATCGCTGATCTTCGAGGAAGCCGCCGTCGAATCAAGCGACCAGCACGCCGAGGATTTCAGCCTGAGGACGCCGGCCGCTCGCCGCCTTCAGCCTTCCCTGCCTGCTGCGCCATCCGGCATACATATCCTTTCTTTGCTCTGTGTTGTGTGTCTGTGTGTCCGCCGCGACACACCTGCATCTAAAAGAGCGCGAGGCGTTGTTGCAAATGCCTCGCTCATCCTGTGGCTCGTGCAGAGCCGCGCTCAGCGACGGAGACTGCCACGTGTTGTGCACTCTCTGCCTGGGCTTCGACCACGCAGCCCGCGCTCTCTCCGAGGGCGGCTGCGATCAGTGTGAGGAGTTACCGATGTCGACCCTACGGGCTCGACTCGCTAAATTCGAGGAACCTCCACCTTCTCCGGCCACTTCTTCTGGGCCACGTAAGAAGAAACGTCGCTCCCAAAGGCCGCCGGAACTGGACGCTACAGCTGAGCGCTCGCCGGAACCTCTCCTGCGAGTCTCGCTCTCTCCTTCCCCCCCACCCTTCACCGACGCGCAGCTGCCGGCCTCTGCCCGCACTGCCGTCGTCCTGGGGGATGATGCAGATGATGCCGCTGACAGCTGCTCTCTGCTCGCGTCTGACAGCGAGGACTGGTCGGGCTCTCACCGCTCCGCCCCCTCGACTTTGGAGTCTACCAGGTCACGTGCCAGTGTTGACGCGGAGCTTCTCCGCCTCCTCACTCAAGCGGTCGAGAGAATGGGACTGGATTGGTCCCCACCTAAGGAGCCAGAGCCCAATCGCCTTGACGGGTGCTTTCTACCTAGCCGCCGCCTTGCGCCTGCCTCTAGGTCAGCACCCTTCCTGCCTGAGCTCCACACCGAGCTTTCTAAATCCTGGAACACTCCGTTCTCCACCAGACTCCGCTCACCAGTCTCCTCGGCTCTCTCTCAGGTGGACAGAGCCGCCGAGAACGGCTATAATGCTATCCCCGCCGTTGAGGAAGCTGTGGCAACGCACCTTTGCCCGCCGTCTGCTAGATGGCGCTCAAAGTCTGCCCTGCCGTCTAAAGCCTGCAGGACCACCTCAGCTCTCGCCGGCCGCGCTTTCGCCGCCTCCGGCCAGGCTGCTTCCGCCCTGCACTCAATGGCCGTCCTTCAGATCCTTCAAGCCGACCTCCTCCGTGAGCTGGATGAGAAGGGCTCGGGTCCGTCCGCCTTAACTGATCTGCGCAGCGCTACGGATCTTGCGCTACGCGCCACCAAGACCGCTGCTCAAGCCATCGGCAGATCCATGGCCGCGCTCACCGTCATCGACAGACACCTCTGGCTGACTCTCGCTGACATGAGTGACTCAGAGCGCGCCGTTTTCCTGAACGCACCACTTTCGCCCACCGGCCTCTTTGGCCCTGCGGTCAGCGGAATCGTGGATCGGTTCTCCGAAGTTCAGAAGGCGTCACAGGCGATGAACCTTTTCCTGCCCCGCCGTTCGAGCCCAGCCACAGGCCGCCCTCAAACTCAGCCTCCTGTGCGCAGCTCTAACCAGCGCTCTTCCAGGCCTCCCAGCGCTTCGCAGCGACGCCAGGGCAGTCGCCCCAGGTCACGCTCGACCAGCCGTCACAGACCGCCGCCCCCACGGGGCCCGCGGCCCAAGATCGCTTTGAAGCCTGAGCCCGCGAAGTCCTCCTAGCATCCGCAAGGAGGAAAAGATGGTTGGGTCCCGCTACGGCCGGACCGCCATCGAAACGCACAGCTCTGTCAGTCCCCTATGTTCAGGCTACTGCAGCAGCACACACCGCAGCCAACGAGCCAGTAATGACACTCGCTCGCCTGCACACAAACGCCGTTTTCACGGCGACTCAGATAAATCTCAAAAAGAGTATAAGTGCTTTAAGTGTAGAAAATGTGCCCACACCCACGTGTTCACTGCTTCACACATGTACAATCCCCATGGTAACGCGCCCAGAGCGATCTCTCATAAAGCGGCCTCACACCGCTCGAGTACTAAATGTAGGAAATGTGCCCACACTTCCGTGCCCACACCTACTCGCTGCTCGCTCTGTCACTCAGTTACCTCAAGTTGCTACGGCCCAAGCCGCAGGGATATTAAGTGTAGGAAAAGTGCCCACTCCCGTGTATTCACTGCCTCACACAGACCAGGTTCCCATGGCAACGCGTCCAGAACGCTATCTCTTAAAGCGGAAACTTTCCGCTCGAGCATCAAGTGCAGAAAATGTGCCCACAGCATTGTGCTCACACCTGCCCACTACCAGCTCTGCCAGACAGGCTGCAAACCTCATAAAGCTCCCAAACACTGGCCGTGTCATAAGTGCAAATCCCGCGCCAGCTCACGAGCACGCGCACCCACTTTCAGACACCATTATCCCCACGCCGCTCTCGCGCCTGGGTTATTTGACAGCAGCTCACGCTCCATCGTCCGAGATCGAGCTTCTAAACTCTGCACAGTCGGCCAGCCCTGTTCTTCTGCCCTCGTGTCCGAGCATCGGCGGCGCGCGCGCCGCCCCACCCTCTTTGATACAGGTTCCCCACCCCGCGCAACGCGGCGATCTGAACCCAGAGACCATTCGACCCCTAGCTATGCATGCAAAAGCATGGGAAGCTATTCAGGGCGCGTCAGAATGGGTGCTCAACACCATAAGACACGGCTATTCGCTCCAATTTGCTCGTCGCCCTCCGCGCTTTCTAGCGCAGACGGAAACGAAAGTGAGTTTGGAGACAGCGCACCTGCTTCAAGCAGAAATAGCAAAGCTGCTGCGAAAAGGGGCCATAGAACAAGTTCATCCTTCCTCGAGCGAGTCAGGCTTTTACAGCCGTTACTTCCTCGTTCCCAAGAAGGACGGAGCATTAAGACCTATTTTAGATCTGAGACATCTGAACAAGGCTCTCATGAGACGGCCGTTCAGGATGATTACAACCAGACAGATCCTTGCGCAAGTTCGCCCAGGAGACTGGTTTATCTCTCTCGATCTGAAAGACGCGTATTTCCAGATCCAAATAACTCCCCGTCACAGGCCATTCTTGAGATTCGCCTTCGACGGTCGAGCTTATCAATACACAGTCCTGCCGTTCGGCCTGTCTTTAGCACCCCGTACATTTACGAAATGCATGGACACGGCTCTCGCTCCCCTGAGGAGTCAGGGAATGCGAATTCTGAACTATCTGGACGATTGGCTCGTTCTAGCACAGTCAGAGACAGAACTTGTGTCTCACAGAACAGCGCTACTCGACCACCTGGAGGGTCTGGGTCTTGCGGTCAACTGGACCAAGAGCTCGCTCTCGCCCCGGCAGTCAATTTCCTTTCTCGGAATAGAACTGGACTCGGTGGCAATGACGGCCAGATTGTCGGAGCAGCGCGCGCGCCGCATTCAGCGCCTCGCCGCATCCTTCAAAGAAGGCACACAGGTTCCCCTGAAAGCATTTCAGCGCATTCTGGGGCATATGGCCTCAGCTGCAGCAGTGCTTCAGCTGGGTTTACTGCGCATGCGCCCGCTTCAACGCTGGCTGAAAGCGCGCGTTTCCCATCGAGCCTGGGCGACCGGCGGCTCGCTAATCAGAGTGACTCAGGTCTGTGTCTCAGCCCTGCAGCCCTGGCTAGCAGCCGAATGGTATCACACTGGAGTGACTATGGGAGTGGTTTCACACCGGAAAGTTGTCTCAACAGACGCATCCAACCTAGGTTGGGGAGCGCTCTTCGAAGGCAGACCGGTCTATGGCCACTGGTCAGACCAGGAGAATCTCCTACACATAAACTGTCTAGAGATGCTCGCGGTCGAGAAAGCGCTCATGCACTTCCTCCCATTCCTCCATGGTCACCATGTTCTAGTCCGCACGGACAACACTTCAGTAGTGGCCTATGTGAACCGCCAGGGCGGTGTCAGATCAAAGCAACTCTGCGCCCTGACGGAACGCCTCCTCATATGGGCTCAGCACTCTCTGCGCTCTCTGAGAGCATCGCATGTGCCTGGCCATCTGAACGAGGGCCCCGACAGACTGTCCAGGGACAACGTTCCCCCTGGGGAGTGGTCTCTACACCCCCAAACAGTCCAGTCGCTGTGGCGCCGCTTTGGCAGAGCGAAAGTCGACCTCTTTGCGTCAAAAGACAACGCCCACTGCCCAGTGTTCTTTTCAAAGAGCGAGGACGCGCTGGCCCAGACATGGCCCAGCGGCCCGCTATATGCGTTTCCACCAGTCTCTCTGCTGCCTCAGGTCATCGAGAGAGTCAGGAAAGCGCGCCACACAGTGCTCCTCATAGCCCCGTTCTGGGAGAACCAAGCTTGGTTCCCGGAACTCATACAATTGGCAGACTCAGCCCCCTGGCCGATTCCGGTGCGGAGAGACCTTCTCTCTCTAGCCCACGGCTCGATTTGGCATCCCCATCCAGAGCACTGGTCTCTGCATGCGTGGAGCCTCAACAATTACACGCTGATCTACCAGAAGGGGTGATGAACACGATCATACAAGCTAGAGCCCCCTCCACGAGGCGGCTCTACACGTCTAAATGGTCGGTGTTTAACAAATGGTGCACTGCCAAAGGGCTTAATCCACAGACATGTGGGGTCTCACACGTTTTGTGCTTCCTTCAAGAGCTACTGGACGCGGGCAGGTCCCCCTCCACGCTCAAAGTCTATGTCGCGGCTATTTCAGCGCTCTCTGTCTCAGAGCCGGGCCGCGCATTAGGAAGGAACGAGTTTGTCATCCGCTTCCTTAGAGGAGCGAGGAGGATGAACCCCCCGCGACCCCCGTCGGTTCCTATGTGGGATCTTTCACTGGTCTTAGACGCACTGAAAGCACATCCCTTTGAACCCTTAGAGACTGTGGATATGAAATACCTCACGCTCAAAACCGTTTTTCTGATAGCTCTGTCTTCAGTAAAACGTGTGGGAGACCTTCACGCGTTATCCACTAACGCTGCGTGCCTCGAGTTCGGACCCAATAACTCTAAAGTTATTCTCAGACCGAGGCATGGGTACGTCCCCAAAATTCTGGGCACTCCCTTCAGAGCGCAGGTCATTTCCCTGTCAGCCCTGCCAAATGATGGCTGCGAGGCAGATAGTAATCTCCTCTGCCCAGTTAGAGCGCTAAAAAGCTATATTTCACGCTCCGCCGCCTTTAGGCGCTCAGAGCAGCTCTTTGTTTCGTTTGGTGGGCGCACCAAGGGTCTCGCCGCCTCGAAACACACCCTGTCCAGATGGATAGTTGACGCCATCGCAGCTGCTTACGCATCTAAAAACCTGCAGTGCCCTTTGGGCATTCGGGCACACTCCACCAGAGGCATGGCCTCATCGTGGGCGTGGTCTAGTGGGATTCCCATTCATGACATTTGTGCGGCGGCAGGCTGGGCCTCCCCCTCCACATTTGTTAGGTTTTACAACCTGGAAGTCCCCGCTTTGCAGGCCAAAGTGCTATCAGTCTAGGTCTCGCGTAAGCCAGCCCACTGTCTGTGCGCGGGCTATGTTGTGGATTTAGCTCTACTGGTTGAGCTACACTATGTGGGAAGTGTTAGTTGGACCGGCTGTGCCGCTCCCTGCCCCATATTATGTGCTTGTGTACTGTGGTATCTTGGCCGCCCAGCTCCGCTTCGCGTTCCCTGGGCCCCCCCCATGGGATTCATTCAGGATGCTGGGCGCGCGCACGGCGTTGACAAGGGTGTTCCCGCAGCGTAAGCTAGCTTACGCAATACGAGAGAACCTCTCGTAAGAGAACGTACTCGGTTACTAACGTAACCTCTGTTCTCTCTAGAGAGGGAACGAGTATTGCGTAACCCGCCGTGCTCTCGCCACGAGCTCATTTTCGCTTCATGCGACAGAAACCAGTGAAGCAGCCTCTGTTCCTTGCTTATATACGCTAAGCCACACCCCTAATGACGGGCTGTGACGCATTAAGCGCGCCAAGCGCGCTCATTGGACGTGACGTCACGCGCAAGGCTCAGCCATAGGCTGCTGCAGTTGCCGCAGGGCAGCCAATGGGCACGCGATTCGCTTGCCCTAGGTCTGCAGGCTGCCGCACTGCGTTGACAAAGTTTAAAAAATTAAGGATAATTTTTGGCTTCAGTATCTCGAGAAAGGAGACTTTCCCGCAGCGTAAGCTAGCTTACGCAATACTCGTTCCCTCTCTAGAGAGAACAGAGGTTACGTTAGTAACCGAGTACGTTTTACAGGACGCAGTTGGACTTTGCTAGCCAATCCAAGTGCGTGATATCAGACGCTTTCAGCAACAGTAGCATGCGTAGGCTACAATTTCGTTTAGTTTTAAATAAGCCTGTGGTAGCCTTCTCAATTTAAACGTGAATGTGTGCTAGGTATCCTAACTAAAAACACGACAATATAGGTTCCATCATCCCTTAATTGCCCGCAGGAGTATATTGGCCGAATTCAACACACACCCTTTATCGTGTGTGAGAGACGCTCATGGCTTTCAACCATCAATGCAACCCACGGGCGTTTTACAGGACGCAGTTGGACTCGTTGAATATGGACGCTTGGCCAGGACCCCTTGGCGTCACACTTTAACGCACTGGGTATACCTTTGGCGTCATTTTTCAACGTGTAGGGTAGTCTGTTTGACTTCTATAGAACTCTGAACCCGGAGCCTGCAGCGTTGAAATTTGACGTCTTGGGTAACACCGCAACCCGTCTGCTGTGTATGGCTCGAGGCTACAATAAATAAAAATAAAAAGGAATAGACTACAATGAATGATCTATGCCAGGGCTAGTAAAATGGCGGCCCCCAGATGATATTTATCTGGCCCTCCAACTGGTTTTTGATGTTTAAAAACCCTCGCAATCTGATATCAAAGTGCCCTCTCTGCGCAAAGGTTTAGCGCGTTCGGCAACCGCATTCAGCGGTGAGTTTAACAACGCACATGGTGTGCAACCGCATTCAACGGTGAGTTTAACAACGCCCAACTGCAGGTAAAACGGCATTCAGAGGTGAGTTTAACCAAAACAACGCTCAACTGCAGGTAACTGCATTCAAAGGTGAGTTTAACAACGCTCCACGGCGTGCAAGTAAGCAGTTTAAGCGTTTTCTTGTCATAGGAACTGGTACATAGGTACACTGCTTTAACTAGAGCATGCTGGGTAACGTATTTTTATCGGAGGTTTGTTGATGTTAATAAATATATAATATGCTACGATTGTGTTCAATTAATATTTTATTTTTTATTTTATTTTTTATTGATTAAATCCTCTAAATTAATAACGCTGACGTCACTGTATGGGGCGATCCCAAGGTCCATTGCGATTTCCCACTTGGTAAGTAGAAGAGTTAATTAATAGAGATGGATACTATTCTTAAATTTACATCTAAAAACTGTTGAATCAGGACAAGAAGTTGTGTTTAGAACCTTTAGATGTGTAAGGTGGCAATTTCGTATGACGGTAAATAATAGAAGGCATTATAAAAATATAGCTTGCTGCACCAAATGTGCAGGCTAGCAAAGTTAGCTAATTGAATTCAAGTTCATTTTTGTCGCATATAATCATGTATCATACTGGGGAATGTAATATTTTCAGTATTACATTAGCCCACAACTATTATCCAATATTAGAAATGTTCAGATGAAGAACAGTTGCCAGATTGGTTTGTTTTACAGCCTAATTGTTTAAAATCCACGCAAAATTATATAATTAACACCCAAATAAATCTATAATTAACAATACAAATTAATTTATAACTACAACATTATTGTGGCTCATCACAATATGAAATGATAAATAATTTGTGTTCTTTCAGAGGCTATTTAAGGCTACTACAGTGAACAGTGCAACTGTAAAATTATTTTCCATTTCTGTCCTTTGCCTTAAAATAAAAAAAAATTCCACTTGCCCAAGCCTTTTTTTATCACACATAGATCAACCCAAAACCAACCAAATAGCTGGGAAACTATCCAATCTGGCAACATGAAGAATACTGGTGTAAAATATAAGGTGTTTGATTCTGAATTGCTGAATTGCAGGTCCTTCAATTTTGCCTGCTCTTTATTCTAATCCCCCACCACACATACACACACAGAAACACACACAATAAAGGCACTTTTAAGAGCCACGTCTGTCTTGTGTTTTTCTGTCAAGTATTACTGTAAGTCATGATGGCAATGGCAGAAACTGCAGAGTACCTCTGGCCTTATCTGACACTGGCCATTGATTGCATACAGTTGAAGAGGAATGTTTCTTGCATTGTACTCCAACTCCATTAAATGTCCTTAAAATAAAATTGATATATTACTGATGTTTCTAATAATTCAGTGGATTTAACTAATGTCTGATAACTGCTTTTGTTCATTTCAGGTGAGTAAACTTGAAGCCAATTTTATTTATTGGTAAGCCAGATAAAAGGGCTTCGAATAAATGGGTTGCAGATATAATAACCCATCTGCACCCCACTCCTGTCACTAAAATTATTTTGGAGAAGATGCGGAGGGCCTATGAATTTATCTTGACAAAATGTAAGTAATGTTTTGATTTAGAAATTATGAATGTTTAAAATGTATATTTCTTTGTTAATATGTAAAGATTTTAAATGAAAGTAAACTTGTATTATAGCAACCTCCACAGCACAGCAACCGGAGAGTCAAATGGTGCAGCAGGCGGAGAGTCAAGCGGCGGCGGAGAGTCAAACCAAGGAGTCTGAGACTGTATTTGTTCTTAACCTTGTTCCTCTGTCTTCCCCACTCTCTCCAACCTCTCTCTCTTCTACTTCTTCTACTTGTACAACTATTCTTCCTTCACTTTCTTCCAAACTTCCACTGCCATGCTCTAAGTCTTTGCAACAAATGAAAAGGACAAACACCTCTGCCTCTTCACACTATTCTCCCTCTGTCTCTCTTCCATCTCCGTCTGCCTCTTACATTTCCACGTCTTTGTGTCAGGAAGGGCCACGTGTGAAGAACAGAAGAAAAGGTAACCTTTTGCATGGTACATCTTACCCCACACTGGTAATAAATTTGCTCCCAGTCAGAGTTGACTTCATGTAAATTTGATTCATTGGGCTAACCGGGTCATTGGTAGCCAGTTCACAGTATTTAGTTATTTAGCTGTGGCCAATGTCCAAGGCCTGTGGTTAATGTCAGTCCCTGACTTAAGGTCCTTCCACACTGAGTCTGAAATTTTCGTATGCGTTTTTCCGTATTCGTCATTCGGTGGCTCTGAATTGTCAAAACACCATTCCAAATTCTTGCTACTGATCCGAAAAACGCAGAAAATCGAACCCGATCCTATTTTTTTATGACGGCAGTGTGTAAACGTGATTGACAAAACATATTTATTCGTCGTATTTCAGAGTCAGTGTGCAAGGACCATTAAGCTAAGAGGACTTTGGGAAAGCCAATCCTGTACATTTTGCTTTCAAAAACAGGGACAAATTTACTTTGACATGAATGAAAAGTACTGCATATTACCTCACATGTGAAATTATAAATTTGAACTGATTTAGCTACAAAGCATGGCATCATGGCTTAATAAACTTTCCGTGTCTTTTCATCATTTCAGGTTGCCGAAAATGTAGTAGGCAGAAGGTTTTCCTCTTTGATCGAATAACTGGGGAACGGATAAATGAGGTAAAATGTGTTCTGTTAGGCTGCTTTCTTGTCTAAATGACTGATTCTGACCTTTCAAAGATAATAAAACAATATGTTATGCCCTAATCAGTGATTGCTAAAACAGTTAAAATAATTATTATTCGTGTTTTTGTGTGTAGGGGAAAGCCGAGTTGAAAGTCCACTGGTTGCCATGCACTGTGTGGTAAGTCATATTTTATTTATTATTTAATTCTCAGTACTCAAGCAAATAGCGATGAGGTGGAGGCATTTGGAAGAGCTAGATCCGGCAGGTAGGCCCTTGTAACCTTTAGGACATGCATTCCGATGATGAAAAATTATGGAATAGTCTTCCGAGCATTCCAAAATCAGACACACTCTCTCAGTCCAGACTAAAGACAAATATCTGGACTGTCTTTAGTCTGGACTGAGAGAGTGTGTCTGAATTTGGAATGCTCGGAAGACTATTCCATAATTTTAAAGACAAATCGGCGAATGATCTACCTCCTTGTCTTTATTTCGAATATTCTATTTGTAAGATCCTGGAATTTTGTGATTAACACAATGGATTGTAGGTAATGAGGAGCTGAACCATTCAGTACTTGCTGAGTAATTAATAGAACTCTAAAATTAGCTGACAGACAGCCAATGTATGGACAATAAAATGGTCCTGATGTGATCTGGTTTTACTGTTTCTAGTAAGTTCTCTAGTGGCTAGCTCTAGCTCTGAACTAGCTTATTTATTGAGCCTGCAGCAGGACATCCACTTGGTAATGCATTACAAAAGTAGCAGTGTTTCATGCACACATAAATTAATCTTTCAGCATCTGAAACACTTATGTGTCATAATTTAGTTGTTTCCTGTTGTACATGTGTTGGAAATGTGATTTTCCTCATCCCACTAATGACAACTTCATCCCTCAGTTTATCAGAAACATTTTGAAATCCGTAAATTGAGATACATGGCTTTCAATGTACAGGAACTGTGTGGAACATTGTGTAACTAGAGCTGCCAGACAATTGTAGTTTAGTAAAAAGTACAATAGTTTCCTGTGAGATGCAATGTTGTATAAAAATGTGTAAAATGAAAAAACACCGTAAATTGAGTGAATGTACTCAGTTGCATTCCACCACTGGGCTTAACCAGGGTTAATGCTACTTTAACAAACATAAATACATTTCAATTAACTCTCTAAATTTAACCCAACAGGTTTTTTTTTTTTTTTTTTTTTTTTTTCTCTGTGTTCTAATGAATTTTTTTGCACTTATGATATTTTACAGTGGCAAAACCTGGGATGACACATGGGAGCCTGCCAGTGAATTCCTGCATGTTATGCCTAATTCCCCACATCCCAACCAGCTTTCAGCATGACAGCCTAGTCACCTGGACTCAAGCACCCTTAATTTCTTTTCTTTTTTTTTGTGAGTTTTTTCTTTTCTTTTCTTTTTCTTTTTCTCTTGCTTTTGTTCATTAAAGTTTTTTGCACAATACCCAGTCTCTTTTTGTGTTTATTTTCTTAATGGTGTGTAAAAAAAAAAAAAAACTTTTGCATTTTCAATAACTGCACAACAGCCAGGAAGTGTGCCATGGAGATCATAAGGGAGAAAATGAGTGCTGTTTGGCATAATGGCATTCCCAAAGGCATTATTTGTACTTTTTTTTAATTTTTTTATATAGTTTAGGTAAGTCTACTTGAACTATTTGTTTGGTATGCCAGCCATGAATACATACCACAGAATACTCCTAAAGATATTAAAATGTTGTAATCCTACAATTTCCGATATTAATTCCTTTAACATTTATAATTGTAATTACCTATTTATATTTGCCTTTTTACAAAATAATGTAAAATTAATCATGTAAATATATTGTTTTTATTTTAGGGGGCAAAGTGTTCTTCAAAGGGAAGAAAATAATGTATTTTCTGGTGGCAGCCTTGCATCTCCTGGGTTTTTTTTTTTTTTTTAAGAAAAGAAAAATTAAAGTCTTTAAATAGTTTGGCATATCAATACATTTTGGGAAATTAGTACAAAGTGTGAGCGCAATCATCTTTAAATGTTACAGACGCATTTTATTTGATTAAGAGATTAACTTACATCTGTTTAAAACAAATACTGCATGCTAGAATAACTATCAAGAGTAATTTTCTTTCTGTAAGATCCCTGTAGGGTTACATAACATAGGTTACATAGCCTATCTTCAGTCAGAACTGGGAAGAGTCTGTTTTTTTATTTATTTATTTTTATTGCAGAACTTATACATAAATGATCATGGAAATAAAGCGTTGTTGTATATCTTTCAATGAAAAATAACAACAAAATAAATAAATATCCTGGATTTGCGTACATCAAAAGTCGGAAGAGCCTGTAAATACCATATATGGACAAGTGTGACGAGGCTTTGACGTTTCCATGGCCCCAGAAGGACAAGCTGTGGTTGGACTAACGTTTAGGTCAGAATAAAAAGCGCTCCATATCGCAAACTATGTTTTGCTTGCGTTATGTTGTCAGTAATACTGTCAGTTAACAATAAGGTATTGCTATATTGAAAGAAATTACACGTTTACCGAGATCCTAACCCTAACCCTATAGTGTAACTACACACTTCAATGAACTACAATTTACAGCGCCCGTCCCATGGACACAATGATAGAGGCTTATGGGTAATGTAGTTTAAAAACGTTTAGTAATGGAATTAAATATTTTAATACTTTGACATATTTGAGAGCCAGACTGAAATTTGGTATTTTACTGTGAGCACTTTTTAAAATGCTTTTTTAACACCTTTCCATGTATGCCAGACATCTCTGTCCAACATTATGTATTAAACATAGCATAAATAATTGTCCTACCAATTTTCACTTTTATACACTTATCAGACTTTGCATTTGCAGACTTTGTAGAATGTGCATTTTTTTTGCTCTTCCAGGGGTGCTACGGGACCCCTGGGGGAGGAAGGGCAGTAAAACCTACACATATGTACTCTCTTCATCATGGACAACAAACTGTATTGAGTCACATTTATATCTGAACATTCTTTTGCTTTCCCGCCTTTTCTATATTTACATCATGCTTGTGTTAGGTTTTGATTATATTGCAAGACTCTGAACTCGGAATACAAAAATACAGTAATATTTTACAAATGTTGTAAAATAGACCTTTTCTGAATTGCTAAAACACTAAACCTCCCAAATTCTCAATAGCCTAATCGAATTTGTCGAGTAAATCACTCTTTCTGTAAAACATTAAACAAGTTCAGGTAGTTAAAACACTGTTTGCAAATCTCATGCACTCTTTTGGCAAAACTCTAAACACATTCTCACTCACTAAAACACATTTCGCACTGACACATTTATGTTTCAAAACACTAAACACGGGCAGGCAAAAGTTAAACAACTACAACACAGTTGTCATCGTTAACACACAACTACTCAAAATTGTTCACTTATTTCTAATGATGAGACCAAACCAACTGTACATCATACAAGTCAGTTCAGAGTGCCAAACCTGACTCAAAATGTTGCACTGAATGTTACCAACAATGGATGGAAACAATATAAGAGGGAGAGGAGGAAGAAGAGTATGTGAAATAGGTGGTGAACAAAGAGGAAGAGGAGGAGGATGAGAAAGAGCAAGGTGTGAAGAATGTTGTCAAGGCTGGATCTGCTTTAGGGATTTTCCCTTTTCCTGAGATGACATTGTTATGTGGAAGAAGTCATCAGGCCGGACCAACATGAAGACATGATGCTGAAGCAGAATAAAATCTCTCTCACTGACCTTGATTCCTCTAGTTGCACAACTCTCCTGAGTGACTGTAACGCTTTTCATTTAGAGTTTTTTACTGTAACCTTTTTGTCTTTTGCAGTTGGGTCACTGTATTTTCACAGTATAAAAAGTGCTGAATATACAGACCTTCAATACTATACAATATTCAGTACAATACTATACTTGCAGTGCAGTGCAGTATACAATTTATTCACCTTACTACTGTAAGTTGTCATTACTATACTTTTTTTACGCAATTGCAAAATTTGTTTACTTAGTTACGATATACTTTTATTTCGGTAACTGCGTGTTTCGGATTCTGCTCTTCGTTTTTCTCTGTAGTGTCTAACGGTTGATCTGTAGTGTTTATAATATTGACTGATGTGTGTATGATCTGAAAGCATTGTTTGATTTGAGCACAGATAAAATGGTTTTGAGGCAATTGTTTGATTTTGCCATAAGAGTCAGATGTTCTCTGAATGTGGTTTGAAAATTTGGTTTTGTGTTTAAGGTTTTGAGAATGTGAGTTTCAAGAAATGTGTTTTAGCAATCCAGAAAACTGTAACATTATACTGTTAATCAGGTCACAGCTGATAAATCTACACAATTGAGTGGTGAAATGTTCTGAGTACCACAGAATCACATCAGTTGACTATGAAACCTGTACTAGATTACACAGAAAGCACATTGAATATTATGTTGGGGAGAAAATTATTCCTCATCATTATGGTGTTCTTCCTTATAATCTGCTTCTTCCATGTCTCTTAACAGGTTTCAATTGTTATACAGCACCCTACAGTTCAACTAATGAAAGTTACTGTACCACACAGTGCATGCATGCATGCACACATTTCTATGTATGTGAAAGAAGAGGTAACACTTTGGTTATATTTATGGTGATAAAAAGCAGATTTTATTACATGCTTTATATTCATAGTTAAGGTCATTGTCCAGAAGTATGAAAGGTGTTACTGTCTTGTAGATTACAGTCCATCATCAGATATTTCGTAGTCACTGTCGTACTCATCAGCTGAAGCACTGTACAAGAAGTTGATGTCCTCTGCTCCAGACAAAACTTGCAGGTAACAGTCTCTTGCTTGCACCTTCATTTCTCTGATTTGATGCCACTTTCTGAGGATGATGCTCTGCAGACCTTTCAAACCTTCTTCACTTAGGCCACATTGCGAATCTTAAAAGAGGAACACAAGAATATAAGACCAGCATTAGAAACTTTATAAACAGTCATCATTGTTGTGTATATTTATTAGGGCTGCCCCCTAATAGTAATCTTTGGTCGGGGCAACCCTATGTTTATGTAATTTATTACAAATACATACTTTTCATTGTCTCACTGGAAAACAAGCAGGACAGCTCTCTGAGGGTATCGGAACGAGTTGAAAGAGATTTCCAATGGTGGTCCATCTCTGCAACAAGAATCTTCTGCTCCTCCTCAAGTCTCCTTACTGACATGATGATGTCAAACGCCTTTCTCTTTGTCCTTAGATCGACAGAGTCTGGAATGCATTTATGATAAATAAATAAATAATTTGTATTAAACATCAACCTTCAAAGAATCTCTGAAATAGTATGGGGTTACAGAATGACATTTGAAGCATTGTGGGTTATGTGTCATTATGTATCAGATTTGTCAGAAGCAGTCAACAAACAGTAACAATTACAATTATTTGTGACTAAATGTATTACAAGTAATAATTTCCTCACCGTCAGCCCAATCCTTTACATCATTCTTCCAATTGGCTCGCTGTCACTGTCAATTGCGCTTTCATGGACTCTAGGTTTTGTAACTGGCTTTGCAGAGCTTTTGTGGTCTACAATAACAAACAGTGGTAAGAAACAAAAAACAAATGCTCAATGCACAGCTTCATACACTGCTAACATGCAGTACTGAACATCTAAAATTAGTTCTACTGATGTCATTACCTTTTGATATCGGCAGGTCAGTGAGATAGCCAAATTGTTGAACTTTTGCTGATTCCAGCGCATGGCCATGAGAGTCAGCAAGTCTGTGCATCCTGAAAAACAAAGAAAATATGATGTTACCATATTCCTCCTACGTATTATGTAAGGATGTAACTAGTGCAGTATGTGGTAATCTTACCTGCTTTTGACATATGCTTACTGGTTACTGCAATCCTAGATAGGAAGGCATTGCACTGTTCCACCTCCTCCCCTAGTGTTAAACCAGCACCGTCCTGATATGCCCCACTCCATTTTACCTGGTTAAGAATAAAAAAACTAAAAAAAAACAGATGTTTGCAGATGTTCAGTTTAGATAATACGATTCTATCACATAGCAACACTTCCTTACCTCGCATTTAAAATCATGGGCTTTGGCATGAAAAACCGAAAGGAATGGCTTCATGTTAAGAAGGTGCTGGAGCTCTGGAGCAGGACTCCGTGCCGACACACCACAAGCTCCAATCCCTCCTCGTCTACCTTGCTGGCAGATCTTTATGAGGTATCTCTGGCTGCTGACCACTCCCCTCCACAAACACTTCTTCCACTGAACTACAATATGGAAAATTGTTGATGAAAATAAGACTCTCCTAAACAAACTCTTCAGAAAGAGGTTATTATAGTGCTGTAGTCTAATTATCATCTAGAATTTTACATGTTTGGTTGTGTTGTGAATGTGGTCTACAAATCTTTTTACGTCTTCATCCTTGGCTATGAAGACGCCTTCAAAGATGGCCTGTTCCTCAGATCTAAAAAAACAAAAAAACAACAATTGATGATTGACAACAATTTATAACTTAAAATCTGAGATTTCTTAGTTCACATTAAAGAGCTATGTTTTCTTATTAATACAAACACTGTGATACACAGTTTGGAGTAGCTAGCAGCATTCTTGAAACGGTAATGCTTGCGGTTTCCATCAACTGAAACTGCAAGCATATCTAGGGTGCATGCAGGACAGTTGAAGGGCTCTTCCTTGCATATGTTGTCCACCTCAAATCGCACAGCCTCCCACTCAAAAAAACTTTTCAGAAAACTGTCTGCTGAGATCTTGCTTATCAACCAACAACTCAAAGATATCAACAACACTGCAGGATAGATCAATTCAATACTCACACGACCAAAGCGGACCGTTGGCTGATTCAGTATTCTTAAAAATGCTTGGCAGGACAGTCCTGGTGCCGCCATCTTCATTTCTTCAAATGAAAAAAAGACATCTGTGGCATAAACTGTGGCAAATTGAAGGGTTGCAGGCCAGTAGTCACTTCTGTTTAGGTCATCGACTCCAGCAGTCCAAGTGGATTGGCATGCCTCACAAATTAACTCGGGCATGGTTCGATCATGTCATCCTGGAAATATCAAAAACACATCCACTGTAATGTAAACCAGGGTTTGGGTTCTTTGTACTATTTATATATTACTTTGTATACTTCATATATTTTTAGTTTTATATCTATGTCAAACTTGTAGGGAGTCGCGTATGGATATATATTTATTTTAAAGATGCTTCTCAAACAGGACAAAATAAAGTTCTTCACATTCTTACCATTTATTGTGACCACAGCAACAATCTTTCCTGGACTAACCCTCAATAACTCTGGTGAACAACCACAGATTTTGTCAGGCATCTCCACAGGTACAAGCCGGACTGAAAAAGAGCATACAGTACACTTGAATTATGTTAAGGGGGTAAGGCTGAAAATAATTTTTGAAGCTGCCGAAGAGGGACCTAAAAAAACAAAACAAAAAAAAACAGAATTGAACATTTTACACCAGTATTCTCTTCATCGGTGTTGCCAGAATGGGCTAAATTGTATGTGATATTCCTTTTCAATAAACAAGAAGTGAATATTGTTAATTACATTTTAGATAGAAATTAGACAAAAATTGTCAATAAATGTAAGTTTTGCTCTATTTCAAAAAAAAAAATACAAATAAAAAATGTTCCAAACAAAGCCACATCAGAACTTCTAATATAGATATATATATATATATATATATATATATATATATATATATATATATATATATATAAATCAGTCAATAAGTTATGACAGCATTACTTGTTACATTAATTATACACATTAATTGTTTTATTTCATATTGAAAAATTGTGATGAGCCACAATAATGTTGTAGTTATAAATTAATTTGTATTGTTAATTATAGATTTATTTGGGTGTTAATTATATAATTTTGCGTGGATTTTAAACAATTAGGCTGTAAAACAAACCAATCTGGCAACTGTTCTTCATCTGAACATTTCTAATATTGGATAATAGTTGTGGGCTAATGTAATACTCAAAATATTACATTCCCCTACGATACATGATGATTATATGCGACAAAAATGAACTTGAATTCAATTAGCTAACTTTGCTAGCCTGCACATTTGGTGCAGCAAGCTATATTTTTATAATGCCTTCTATTATTTACCGTCATACGAAATTGCCACCTTACACATCTAAAGGTTCTAAACACAACTTCTTGTCCTGATTCAACAGTTTTTAGATGTAAATTTAAGAATAGTATCCATCTCTATTAATTAACTCTTCTACTTACCAAGTGGGAAATCGCAATGGACCCTGGGATCGCCCCATACAGTGACGTCAGCGTTATTCATTTAGAGGATTTAATCAATAAAAAATAAAATAAAAAATAAAATATTAATTGAACACAATCGTAGCATATTATATATATTTATTAACATCAACAAACCTCCGATAAAAATACGTTACCCAGCATGCTCTAGTTAAAGCAGTGTATATGTACCAGTTCCTATGACAAGAAAACGCTTAAACTGCTTACTTGCACGCCGTGGAGCGTTGTTAAACTCACCTTTGAATGCAGTTTTACCTGCAGTTGAGCGTTGTTTTGGTTAAACTCACCTCTGAATGCCGTTTTACCTGCAGTTGAGCGTTGTTAAACTCACCGCTGAATGCGGTTGCACACCATGTGCGTTGTTAAACTCACCGCTGAATGCGGTTGCCGAACGCGCTAAACCTTTGCGCAGAGAGGGCACTTTGATATCAGATTGCGAGGGTTTTTAAACATCAAAAACCAGTTGGAGGGCCAGATAAATATCATCTGGGGGCCGCCATTTGACTAGCCCTGGCATAGATAATTTATTGTAGTCTATTCCTTTTTATTTGTATTTATTGTAGCCTCGACCCATACACAGCAGACGGGTTGCGGTGTTACCCAAGACGTCAAATTTCAACGCCGCAGGCTCCGGTTCAGAGTTCTATAGAAGTCAAACAGACTACCCTACACGTTGAAAAATGACGCCAAAGGTATACCCAGTGCGTTAAAAAGTGACGCCAAGGGGTCCTGGCCAAGCGTCCATATTCAACGAGTCCAACTGCGTCCTGTAAAACGCCCGTGGGTTGCATTGATGGTTGAAAGCCATGAGCGTCTCTCACACACGATAAAGGGTGCGTGTTGAATTCGGCCAATATACTCCTGCGGGCAATTAAGGGATGATGGAACCTATATTGTCGTGTTTTTAGTTAGGATACCTAGCACACATTCACGTTTAAATTGAGTAGGCTACCACAGGCTTATTTAAAACTAAACGAAATTGTAGCCTACGCATGCTACTGTTGCTGAAAACGTCTGATATCACGCACTTGGATTGGCTAGCAAAGTCCAACTGCGTCCTGTAAAACGCGGATGGGTTCCATTGGAGGTGGTTAAGCCGCGAGCGTCTCTCACAGACGATAAGGGTGTTGAAAATGGCGAATATCTCCTCTCGAAAGATAAATAATGGAAAACGATGACCTCCTATATTAGGTGTAGGCAATCCTAATCATAGAGCAAACAAGTCGTTGCTGAAAACGTCTTTAGTCTGTGCAGTCGGTCAATGTTGAGGTGAATTGACGACTGGCGAAGCCCTGAGCGTGTAATTACATCGCGGATGGTTTTACATTGAAGTTGGTTGAAAGCCATGTGCGTGTCATCTATACGCAAAAGGGTGCTATATGCGTGGGCAGAAAACGCCGAAGGACGTGACAAAACGGCCTTATATGACGCCCTGAGATGAGAACGGGTTGGATGGTACATCGACTTACAATAGGTTGAATGACACGTCTGCCATAGCCTGACAGGGTCTGTATTGCTTTTACTGGCACTATGTAACTTCGGGGTTCGGGTAGTAACCAGAGCACAAAAAGAACAACAAAATTCGACTGCTTTACGGCATACGTCACTTCCCCCACCACTTCCTCAAATTTGGACGTGAGAGGCCAACCAGCGTTTGTTTTCGGCTTTCGTGCGTATCTTTTTGTCATGGGGGTTGTTTACACCTGGCCACTTAATGCGTTTTCTCAGATCGGATAGCTATCCGATCGTGAAAAGTCCAGGTTTAAATGCCCTCCGAAACGCATTTGAGACGGATTTGAATCCGACCGCTCAAACCACTTCAGGAGGAAGTCTGAGACACATTCCAGACGAAACTGGACAAGTGTAAATGCATATGGTTGTTGAAACCACATATGTAAATTGTACTCCTCCCAAAAATGCTAAAAAAAAAAAAAAAGTGTGAGAGCGTGTTATAGTCTATATGTTATATCCAGATATGACGACACGCTGGAACACGCATCACCGCAGATGAGCAACTGCATCAAGCCAACTTGCAAACTATCGCAAATCAAAGTGAAAGTAAGTCGCAGACGCTTAACACACAATCATCATCATTAAAAGTAAAGAAACGAAATGATCTTACCAGGGCTGTTACTGCTCTCTCTTATTGCGGTCTTTGATTTAGAAATTTTAGCAGATGATCTATAAAATGCAGCTCATGTCTGTTGCTTTCGGTGACGTGCACTCCATTAAATCTGCATATAGCGCGAGAATTGAAGATCGGATTTAAATCCGTTTCGCAAAAATACATTTATGTGACCAGGTGTAAATGGAATAGTTTTGATAAATGAGATAGCTATGCCTCACGAATTAGTTTGCCAGCTGAACTCAGGTGTTGTGAGGTGTATTTATCACGTAGTCCTGAGGGATATCAGACAACGCCGTTTGATGTTGATTCCTGCGATTATCATGAGAACAGCTTTCAATATCTCACATAATTATCAGGACATAAATAAGCCTAACGTAGAGGTTGTAAATAGTGTAAACGAGCACAATTTGCAAACTATTATGATAAATTGCAATAATCATGTCTAATGACATCATAACGGCCAATGTTATGAAATAATGCGACGTACATTTAACTTAAAGGGGTGATGAACTGAGAAATCAAAATTTCCTTGAGCTTTTGAGTTTTGACATATAAGAGATCATCATACTATAATAATATCCTGTAAGTTTCAGAACTGAAAACTACCTTGTTAGTCCAATAAAAGCTTTTATAGACATCAGGCTCAGCAAACGACTCGTTTTTCAAAGTGGGGAACTATGACGTCAAAGAGGATAAAACACCGCCTCCACAAAAGAAGATCAACGCCTACTTCAACACGGCCTGTTTAGCCCCGCCCACCGATTCGCCCAAAACATGCTAAATAACATAGGACGACATGATAATTGCTAAACCGGGGGCCTGTACCATGAAGGTAGCTGAACAAACTCGAGGTTACAGGATTAGTTTTGAGTTGACAAAACCAAACCGATGCAATCAGGCTTTATTGGTACCATGATGCAGCTCATCAACTTTCTCTGTCAACTCAGGCTTTGATCCTTAAGCTATGATTACTCCACACGCGCGTGCACATAAAAGAGTGACGTCGACACTGAACAACCAATCGCGGGTAGAGCGAGAGCGATATATTTTTCCGCGGAGGAGCAAGAGATAATCATTCAGAATTACGATGAATTTAAATATGTATTTCAAGCTCGAAACAATACGGTCTCTGCTGCCAAAGCAAGAGAAGACTGTTGGAGAAAGATTGCTGATTGTTAATGTGTAAGTTAAACAAATACGTTCTATATTTATGTAAAATGATGTATGTATGTATGTATGTGTAGCCTATATGTGTAATATAGCCTATAGCCTATTTTTATAATATCTAAAAAAATGATACATGCAAATTTTTTATATATTATAAAAATAGGCTATAGGCTATATTACACATATAGGCTACATATACATAATTTTACATAAATATAGAACGTATTTGTACTACTAAGAAAGCTAGGGAATCCTATCATAAGATTAACAGAATAATAATAAAGATTTAAAATAATTCTTAACATGTATTATATTGTATAGTACATTGTGCAATTTGCTTTAAAAAAAAAGAAAAAAAAAAGTGTTCATGTGATGTCACCCTATCAATATATCTTACCGGCAATTTTATAAAAGCCCTCTTTTATGGACATGGCCGATAAATGTCCGGGGAACACTATCAATGAAACTATTCATGTACTCCTGCAGAGGTTACGTCACCTATATGTTTCTTTGCTCTCAGCTGATTGGTCAAACTTCAGTCTGAGATCTTGAATCCAGAACATAACCTGCCCCGGAGCAGGTTAGCCGTGCAGCGTAAGATACCATGGCAACGAACACCTATTAAAGCCAAGCTACTTTCATAGTACCTAAAACCCAGGGTTGGCGGAAACTAAACTGAAACATAGCTGGCTAGCCACCTAAACCGGCTTCATGGTACAGGCCCCTGATCGAGCTACTTCCAAGCAATACACATGCTGTACTAAATATTGTGCAGTGCCTGTTTGTGGAAGAAGACAGTCTGCATAAGCTTCCTTCGGATTCCAGCATGGTTAAACTTTATTAAATCAGTCAATCACAATTTCCCGACACGGATCTGCCAGCAACATGTAAGTAACCATGTGCATTCTAATGCCTGATCTGCGATCAGTGATTTCTGTGTTATTCAAGTTCAGATATTTCTCTTAAAATCGTTCAATACTGTTTATGCATCAGTGACTAAACTATCAACTTCACATAATTTATCGTATAATTATGAAAATAATATTTTTTAAACTGAAAGCGATCAAAGAACGATCCCTTTCCAATCGCCCAAGCTGTCAATCAAACAGCACAGCGCGAGCCGCGAGAGCTTATCTGGACACTTACCAAACTCGTGATGAAATAATGACACTGTTACACTACACAACGAAGCTCTTACTGTGTATTCACATCGTGTTTGCATTGTGATTTGGTGTAAGCATTTGTGAGAGTGCAAAAATTGCGTTGCAATGATAAGATCTTTATTCACGCGATCAACAGAGACTGTCTGTCATCTGCTCAGTCAGTGCTCATCATGCTGCAACCTTTCATGTGATGGAATAGATTTAAATATAATGCTTTAAACGATACTTTTCACGATTTGTTAATCTCGATAGCTGTAATAGTAAAAACGTAGTAAAAGTTTTTACTAGCTATTTCATATGCAAGTATGTCAGCCAATCACAGCAGTGGGCGTTTGCACTGCAGTCTCACAGCAGACACGCCCCTTAAAACAGAGCGTTCAAATCTGAGGCTGAAATCTGAGGCTGAAATCAGGCTTGGAAAAATGGCTTTTATTTATAAATTATGACCATTTTTAATGTAAAAATCATACTAACATTATAAGGGCACCCCAGGCAACATTATAAAATAATAAAACAATCCAGTTCATGACCCCTTTAATTGATGTTATCTGGCATTTTGTAATGTTTACATTCCAATAAAAACAACACAAATTAAATTATACAGTAGGCCTAGACTATAGACTATTTACTTGTGATTTAGCTGCAATCATGTAAAAACGTTATAATATAATATATTTACGACAGTGCAAGTATTCCACAGCGACTCTAGGGGTCGCTGTTTGACAAAAACACAATTTCTACTTAGTGTGGCTTTAAGTAATATGTACTTTATTCTAGAGTTAGTTGCATGTGATTATGCATAATTTATTTATTACTATGGGTAACTATAACAACTGTATGTAACGTGTAATACTGTAAAAAAGTCTTACCAAATTTCACACTTTGATACCCTCATGAAAATGGACACTTAAGCATACTTTTACTTTTTTTTTTTTTTTAAATAACATACTTATAATACATTAAAATAACATACTTAAGTGCAAACTGAATGTAATGTTTTTGGACACTTCATTGCATTAAATGCAATTATTTGAATGTAATACCCACTTAAATAGGACTTGAGTAAACAAAAAAATACTTTAATGTCATTTCTATTTATGTAATATTGAATAACACACCACAGTTAAAATTATAATCAAGTATTTTGCATTTAGTATGATAACATCAAAATAATTTCCCTTCAAAACATGACAATATTGTCATGGGTAGTTGCAGGTAAACAGACAAAGATGGAGCATGAAGCTTCATGGCAATGGTCCAAATGACAGGCAAACTGGATGCAATGCAACACACACTTAACATAGACATGACCAGACACTGAATCACGGTGAAGGAGAAACTTAAATAGTGAAACAAGATAATAACAAGACACAGCTGATACACATGAACTCATTGACAGAAACCAGACTACCAAGGAGAGGCGGGAACTGAACAAAGGAACACATGAGATGAATGCAGATAAACTAAAAGTTCATGAAAACTAAAGACACTGAACATAATGGTGACAAATATATATTAAAACATAATTATTTCAAATATACTTTAAGGTAAAACATTTCATTTGACTAAGCACACTTTTTCACAAGGATACATTTGAAATGTAATCGTCTATTATTAAAGGTACAATATGCAAGAATTTTTTGCCGCAAGAGGGCGCTAAATTCCAAACAACAACAACGGCGTAGCTTGATGACGATGTGAAGGAGCGTGGAATGATGGGAACTGTCGTTTTAAACTCCACCGTGGATGTAAATCAGTCAGACGGAATCGAAAAATCATTAATGAGGTTAAGTTCTATTTTTATAAATGTTGCGTTTAATGAGATGCTTTTTGTGGCGAGGGGGGCGTGGTTCAGCGCGGTCTGTGATGGGAGAGAGAAGAGACGAGCAAGTAGGTCAAGTGCAAATGACGAACACCTGTGTCTTATTGCAGTATTATTGGCGTGGAGAGACCGCTTATAAGCCGCGCTGGAACGAGAGAGAGAGACTGGAGAGAAAATTGGACGCAGAGGAAGAAAACCGGTGGATCCGAGCTCTCATTTTTGAACTGTTTTGTGCCGTCGCGGTTGCCACAGTGAATGCGCGTTGTGCACGACTTTTGTTTGTTTTGCTTTATTTTAATAAAGTATGAGTCCCAGTCACGCCGACCCCTGTCTTCTTCCTTCCTGACTCTTAAACCTCATCACACTTTTATTTCATTAAAATGAATTAACCGCAAGAAAAGTAAGGTTTAATACTAAATTGGTTATCATAACGCGGCGCAGTTTTACGTGTTCTAAACAATTGTTGTAAAAGTACATTCGAACATACCCACATCATTTGCCAAAATACTGATTAATCTTTATGTATAACACATGCTATGTTTATTTACATGGCCATAAACACCAGATGTGATAAACAATGTCAATAAACTAAACACAAATCTAAAGCAATAATACTTTCCTTACATAAACATAACTATTACCGAATGCTACATTTGGAAAATATCAAATTAAGCATGCTTTGTCGACAGAACCATCTGCAGTCTGTAAAGAATAATTGTGTACCATAACGACTGCACGAAACAAGCTAAAGTTTGTAGCTTGATAGACGCTACAACTACAACTTCCGCATTTGTCCAGGACTCCACGCAGTACGAGCGGAAACCGAGGGTAACGCGGATATGACGCAATTGACTGCCGACTCCCAGCTCTCCCCTGTTCTAACGCCCCGTTTCCTTGGTTAAAATCGCAATTTTCTCACGATTTAAAAATAGTTGGAAACATTTGGGATATTGTAAGTAATCAACTTAACAAAATATATAACACTGGCCTTGAGATTTTGGGATATTTTAATGCAAAATTCTTACATATTGTACCTTTAATTATTTTTCTACTTTGTGATGAACTTGATGACTCGATTTCTTGATTTTTTTGGGGGCTATACTGTCCCTTTTTTGGTGTACTATCCCTTTAACAGATGTAAAATTTGTTTAATAGTTTACACTGACTTCAGTGTAGAAGGTACTAAATCCTTTCTGTTGTTCAATTCACCACAATTATAGCAGAAACTATATTGAGAGAAAAGACACTTGCATTGGAGATCGTCCATATTGTTTCCAGCTATGCACAGACAATGACGTTAGATGTACGAGTCACAAAGTCTCGTTTTAGACGGATTTTGACTTGTCGTTAATTAAACAGCATTGTTAACAGTAAATCTTGTCATATTGTCTAGTTACTTCAGTCTTGGACAGTGCTTCATGAGTCTAGACTTACATACATCGATTGACCTGCTTTCACATCTCAGACTGTCAATATGAAGTGTGTGAACTCATCACCAAAGCAGTTAATATTTGGGCTAAAGCAAAACCACATACAAACATGAATAATATATACAGTACTGTACTATCAAGCAAAATTAACATAATGCAATAGATTGTGAATTTTCAACATTGGTTACAAAATCCATAAAAGGGGATATGAAGAAATAGACTGTGGATTGGTTGTTGATTTCTGTCTGCAATTCTTTTCTTTGCAAGATTATGAATAATCACTTCTTGTTAAGTCTAGGAGGAATGCATTGTTTACTTTAAACTGTGTGACCTGATAAGTTTGGAATGTCATATATCCCTCAATGAGTCGCCATTTCGAATGATTCTCCGTGGTCTACAAATTGGAAATGATGTCAGAGGATTTGCCACAAAAGCTGAAGAAGTGTGACTAGTGAAACTGGAACTTGTAAACCAGTGGTCCTCAACTGTTTTATTTCAGAGCCCTCCAAATTAACAGAAACTGGGAGTAATGATACACTCACTGGCCAATTTATTAGGCACACTGTGCTAGTATAGAGTTGGACCCCCTTTTTGACTTCAGAACTGCCTCAATTGTTCATGGCTGGATTCAACAATGTTCTGGAAACATTCCTCAGAGATTTCCATTTTGACATTATAGCATCACGCAGTTGCTGCAGATTTGTCGGCTGCACATCCATGATGCAAATCTCTCATTCCACCATCCCAGAAGTGCCCTATTGGATTGAGATTAAGTGGCTGTGCCTCCACCTAGGGATGCACCGAAATGAAAATTCTTGGCCGAAACCGAAAACCGAAAAAGAGGAAACTAAGGCCGAAAACCGAAACACCGAAATAACTTATGCCAATTATTAGTACCATTGCATTTATGGCTATGACTGTGTACTACCTTTACTATAATCAAGGCATTGCATAAATTAATATTAAAGTTTCAAATAATAAATCAATTAACATTTTATGCAAATATTTATTTAGCACATTGCAAAGTATAAAATTAAATGTTTAACTTGACCCCACTCATGTGTACATTAAATAATAATGTAAAAGCCTATACTGGCCTGCAGAAAGGTTTAAAAATGAAATGTTCTCTCATAAAAACAAAGTGCATTTAGGTCAATACTGCCATAGCCCATAATAATATCTGCAGCTATATGCTCATGGACGTGAGTTGCAAAAACCATAAACAGCTAACACACACACCTCTGATAAATGACGGCTGCTCTGCACACACACGCAAGGTCTCTCGCTCCCTCTCTCTGCCGCGCGCGCGCTACGTATGCGCGCTCATGCTCGCTCGCGATTCCGGGAGATTTAAACTACTTTGCGGGCATCAGGGAGCCGCTATCAATACGCGGGAGACTCCCGGAACTTCCGGAAGACTTGGGACGTCTGTGTTTTAAAAATCGCTGTCCGTGGGTCACTCTCAGACAGTGCTCGAATTGAGGGGGGGCTGGGGGGATCCGGGACCCCCCATAAGGTATTAGGGACCCCCCATAAGAAATAAAAAATAGAATTAGGGGGGTCCCTCAGATATTTTTATTTTAGTAAAAATAATAATGACAAATCTGATTAAATGCATGCAATGGATACAGTACATTTCGTGAATTGATTATTTACAATAATTTATTTTAAGTTTGTTTATAGCTAGTTGTCTCTTTAAAATGTAAACGCCCCGCCCCACATCTAAAGAGCGCTGTGCGCGCGCATGACATCGTTGACTGACAGGATTGTTTGTTTGGCGCCGCTCCGGTGAAGCTAATTTTAGCTTTTTAAAAAATGGAGAAAAATAAACCTCCACTCCCAGTCGGGAAAAGAAAGCTTCTTACTGACTTTTTTGAGGGGTAATTGTTTCTCTCTGTATATCTTTCTACTTTATATCTGTCCACTCCATGCCGGGGCTTTTGTATTCCTTGCATAAATTGGAAACACTTAGGCTTAAGTTACTAATTTTTCATTATTAATAGTCCTCCTGGTTCTACAGGAGTGCTAGAGATCTCGATGAAGATGGATAAGTAAGGGTTAATGCCCGACGAGGTGTCCATTGTCAGGTATTAATGCGCGTCGGACGGTTGCCTCCGCCGAAGTCCATTAATACCTGACAATGGACACCTCGCAGGGCATTAACCCGCTTATACCATGGTCACTTAACAAATAACACATTTTTAAACCATTAGTTTATATTTTAATTAGTTTTACAATCGAAATCTAAAGGCTGTCATTGATAAACGGACCTTATCTGAGCCACAAAGTCTGAAATTAAATATAGAGTCATTTCAGCCTTAATAAGCCTGTTAACAAGCAGAATCACTGAAGGAAAGAAGAGGACAGAAAAAGAGACGAGCAGAAACACAAGAACTACAACTGACTTCAGCCACAGTCTAAGATGCTGTTTGTGGAGTTGTTTAATCCTCCTCTGCTGAGATCTTCACAGATTTAATGTCTCCTTTTCGCTTCAGTTCATCTTAGACTGTGGCTGAAGTCAGTTGTAGTTCTTGTGTTTCTGCTCGACTCTTTTTCTGTTCTCTTCTTTCCTTCAGTGATTCTGCTTGTTAACAGGCTTATTAAGGCTGAAATGACTCCATATTTAATATACACAGGTTTTGCGGCTCAGATAAGGTCCAGTTCTGGTTTATTTCTTTGCTCTTGGCTGACATGTGGCATTGCTATGGCCTGCTTGTGGCCCAGATCTGGCAAACAGGAGTGAGCCGCCCAACTGTCATCATTCCACGCTGCATGTGGGTCAGATCCGCATTCCACAAGTGCCAGATGTGGGCCGGATCTGGGCCGAAACGTGTTTTCTACATTTCTATGTAACACATTATATATAGTTATGTTCAGTTCTCCATTTCAGTTGTGGCAAAAGAGACTGAGTTTATATATATATATATACACTAAGTACACTGTAAAAAAATTCTAACCTCCCTAACTCAAAATTTTCTAGTGACTGATAACATCTAAATTTTTCAATTGGCCCAAGTGAAAATCTGTAAATTTAAAATTTAATTTACAGAATTTCACTTGGGCCAATTGCAAAATTTAGATGTTATCAGTCACTAGAAAATTTTGAGTTTGGGAGGTTAGAAATTTTCACCCTCTAAATCCATATTACTTTAGTAAGTAATTTAAAAGAAGAATTATATATATATACACAATTCTTTATCCAGCGTTTTTAATAAATAGTATATATACGCATATTATGATCAAATATACTGTATATTTTGTATAAAGTGTATATTGCGAGACTAACCAACCCCCCGCCCAAAAAAAACTTGGGGACCCCCCATAAGACTTGACTCAATTCGAGCTCTGCTCTCAGATATATTGAAATACGTCCACACCGCAGATATGTTGCTTCAGACAAGCACGTGCAGGTCGCGGTATCTGCTGTTTGCGTCATCACAACATTTCGGCCGTATTGTTTCGGTGATACAAAAATTTTCGGTGGCCGAATATTCGGTGCATCCCTAGCCTCCACCATTTGAGTGAAGTGAACTCATTGTCAAGTTCAGGATAACAGTTTGAGATGATTTACGTTTTATGACATGGCGTGTTATTCTGCTGGAAGTAGAATGTCAGAAGATGGGTACACTGTGCTCATAATGAGATGGACATGGTCAGAAACAATACTCAGGTAGACTGTAGCATTTAAATGATGCTCATTTGGTACTAAGAGGGCCCATCATATGCCAAGAAAATTTCCCCCTCACCATTACAACACCACCAGCAGCCTGAACCGTTGATACAAAGCAGGATGGACCCCTGCTTTTATGTTGTTTACACCAAATTCTGACCCTACCATCTGAATGTCGCAGCAGAAATTGAGACTCATCAGACCAGGCAACGTTTTTCCAATCTTCTATTGTCCAATTTTGGTGAGCCAGTGTGAATGGGAGCCTCAGATTCCTGTTTTTATCTTCTGCTGCTGTAGCCCATCTGCTTCAAGGTTCAACGTGTTTTTTAATTTTTTTTTATTATTATTATTTGAAGCAGATGGGCTACAGCAGCAAAAGAACACACCTGGTTATTTGAGGTTTTTTGAGTTACTGTTGCCTTTCTATCAGCTCGAACCAGTCTGGCCATTCTCCTCTGACCTCTTCCATCAACAAGGCATTTTCGCCCACAGAACTGCTGCTCACTGGTTATTTTCTCTTTTTCGGACCATTCTCTGTAAATCCTATTGCTGGTTGTGTGTGAAAATTCCAGTGGATCAGCAGTTTCTGAAATACTCAGACCAGCCTGTCTGGCACCAACAACCATGCCATGTTCAAAGTTACTTAAGTCACCTTTCTTCCCCATTCAGATACTCAGTTTGAACTTCAGCAGATCATCTTAACCATATCTACATGCCTAAATTCCTTGAGTTTCTGCCATGTGATTGGCTGGTGAGATATTTGCGTTGAACAGGTGCACCTATAAACAATAAACTGTTTGGCGAGTGTAAGTATATAAGTAAGTCCGATTAGAGTTAGTATATAATGTCACGGTCTGTGTGTTTAGTTTCATTTTCATGGACTTTTAGTTTGTTTGACTTCAGTCACATGTTTCCTTTATTTTAGTTTCCCATAATATGTTACCATGGACACTCATTTAATGATCACCTGCTTGACACAGCCCAGTGATTACCTCCAGGGGTGTAGATTTCAGTTTTCCTTTCACATCTCCAGACATTGCAGAAACATAAGGGCTGTCAATCCATTAAAGTACATTCAATTCACAATTCATTTCTTTTTAAGAGAGTACCCCAATATGTGTGACTGGCACTCTTAGTAGAACCAGACATGTCTGCAATATTTCACTTTTTAATTAATTATATGCTAAATTAGAAAGAAATTGGGAAGTGGCAATTTAGTGTAACTGTTTAGGTGTGGAGGATTTGATGAGTGGGTTGCTGTGAAACTTGGCTTTGTGTAATACTATAAATGAGCAAAAGTAATAAAGTAAATGAGTAATAAATAAATATTATAATAAAGGCCATTAACTCTTTGTAATACCAGCAATAACTTTCAATGGAACTCACAGTCTCCGCCTACAGAATGGTTTAGATATGACTGTTTATGTTAAGGTTATATAACTTACAGTGTCATTAAAAAGGAGAATGAATTATGGAATGTGTGGGACAAGCTTGCTGATGATCTAACACAGATAAGATTTAATTATAAGATTAAATATAGACTGAACACACATTTTAATATGATTGGTTTACTATTACTATTTGGACTTTGTTTTTAGTTTGCACCGGTTCCCTTAGTTTATTGTAATGGTTGTTAGCAGCTAATTGATTTGTCATTTAGTTCAGCTGCTAAAAACTATTACTGGGATAAACTTAATTTTATTGGTGAAACATTTTTACACTTAACAATATTGAGTACATTTTAAAGCTGTGAAATCAATGAAATATACTGTATGAATTGAGTAAATTCAAGTAAAAAAAATAAAGTAAATCTGAGTAACTGCATCTGGTACATTAACAAATAAAAATGAGTAGAAATAATTTAACATTTAAAAAACTATATTTATGAGTAATATTAACAGTTTTTATTTATGAGTAATATTAACTTTTTTTTATTTCCTCTAAACCTTTGTAAAATAGTAGCCTATTCCATACAACAACCAGTATAGCCTACGTTACATGACTTGGCCTTTATTGTTGATGAGTACAGCAATACAGCACATTTTACACTGTGTTTAACACATACAATATTGCCTACATTAAACTCATTTAAAAAAAACATTTTAGAAGTAAAAATGAAACATTTAAACATTCAGGTAGCCTAATTCAAGTGTAATCAATAGATCTGTTATCCACTTTCCACCGGATCAGTGCTGGTTCTCGAGCCGGAGACGGACTCGCGCTCAGCGGGTGAACTTTGAACTTCATACCGCCGTCCTGCGTTTCACTCACAGCCGAAAGATACTGCGAGCGACTGACTCCATAACCTGCCAATAAACAAACAGTGCACAATTCTGAGGACATTTTATCATCCAAATTAATTATATTCATTATCATTAGGAATAAAGTCGTGCGTTTATGCAAGGCGTTTCAATCACGCGAAAAGACAGGCGCGACTCTCGTTTAGGTGTCGAATTTCGCCTCTGTATGTTGTTTTGCATGAAATAAAATGATTTAAAGCACAGTAATGATTTTATAGATAAAAATAAAACATACACAAACCTGAATTTCACAGAGGAAATGCACCAAATCTGCGACGCTGAGAAGAGGACTGTTGTGCTGGACTGGAGAGTTCAAACAGCCCGTCGAGTTGTTGTCACGTCAGAGGGTGGGGGAGGGGTGCATTTTTTTAATTGAGTAAACTTACTCAATTTCTTAAGAGTGTTAAATATTAATAATATTGATTTGAATTAAGTAATTATTTTTGTTTCTTGAAACAGATCAGTTTAATTCAACATTCTCAAATATTTTGATAGAAATGTCACAAATATATTAAGTATATTATAAATAAATTATTGGTTTGTAAAATACTAAATCATTTTATTGAAAATAACTTAAATAAATCTGTAAATTTTAGATCAAATTAACTGTTGGATTTTTACTCAATTATTTTGGTATGTTTAACTCAAACAATCAAGTAAACGATATTCAGAGATTTGATTAAGTTAATAAAGTTAAACATTTCTGTAATATTTACTAAGCCACAGAATTATTTTTTACAGTGTGTGCACCCCATTGTCGCCAGTACTTAAGTTCTCTGTGTTTTGGTTCTGTTTGTCCTGTCTTGTCAATGCTTTGTGGCTGTTTAATCTGTGTTCCTGTTTCCTGAAAGTTTTATTAAAGTACTTTTGAGCCTTCATCTATGTGTTTGCTACTGTACAAACTGTGACGATTACAGCACTATTGTACATTGGAACATTTTGGTAAAATTTGGCTAAGAAAATATTTTTTCAAATGTTCAGAACACTGATCAGCAAATTCACATTAGTTAGAGACTAAGCTAAACTTTAAGCAGAGCATTTAGAGAGTCAAATCCTGGTGGGATAGGCTGTTGAAAACAGCATACATTGTGTATATTTCGGGTGCTGCCAGAAGGTGCCATATTTATAGATGTTCCATTACACTTCACTGGCTTCATTTTCCTACTTTTGTCTACTGATTCTTAAAATACCTTTGAAAATGTATACTGCTTTGTCTTTTATCTCAGAAAGTTTCTAAACATGGAGACTTACGGTTTTAGATTTCACAGATAAGGATGGATGTGTGAGGGTAAATGTTTTTAGCTTGAATAAAAGCAGAAATGAAAATTGGCCTATTTTCGAATCCATTCGACGGCAGACTTTATACATACAAACTCTGTGCTGTTTACATACTATGATAAGCCAAAATAATATGCAGTATGCATGCTATCTATGCTAGTTTTAATGTTTTCTGTAACAAGCTACACATTTCAAATCACATTTGAAAATCTGATGATGGTAAGAGGAACAGGGAAGGTTTTTGTTTTAGGAGCGGCTGGCCTGTGACCCATGCACTTGTTAATAAAACACTTCCTGCATGACTGTAAAGACTGTAAAAGTAAAAAATAATTGATTTTTCACTTATACATATAAAGAACTGGATATGGCATAATATGTCTGTACGTGTAGTCTAGTTTCAGTTTTGTGTTTCATGGACTTTTAGTTTCTCATTGTTTCCTGCTTTTCCTTTCTGTTTCCTTGGTTGCCACTGTTTCTAAGGGTGCATCTCAATCAGCTCTATCATCGTGAATCAGTATATTGTGTACACGAATTCGGGCACACTCCTAGACCCCCCACCAACCCTGACCTCGGAAGAGAGGTCAACTGGTAGTTTTCTTTAAAAAATATAATTAGAGTAAATAGAGAGATTATATTACCAGAATAACTGACTAATATGGCCTATTCTAAACTGAGAATTTATAGAGACATTTAGAGGATGCTACCAAAATAAGCAATTGGCTTTACAAATTGATTTTTGTTTTGCTTGTAGTCTTAATTATGGCCACTAGATGGCATGCGTGATTAGTGGAACAAGTTCCACACATCAGCTGGACGCCCTTCCAGCCATTAATGTCCTGTGAGTGCTATGAACATGGGTTGTTATTATTATAGTCAAATAAAATTAAAACCATACAAACATTTCCATCATTTGAAATAAAATAAACGTTTACTGAAATAAAATATAATATTTAAAAATGTAAAGTAATTTTTTAGTTACCAAGACAACATTTCTTATTTTCATTTAGTTTATTACTAAAATAACTAGAAGTAAAAAAACTAATAAAAATGACAAAACACACCAAACAATTACTAAAAGTTTAACTAAACTTTAACATAAAAATACAAACAAACATATTTACAAAACTATAACAGTATGTCAATAATGCTAAAATAACACTGCAATGGGTAAAGGCTCCAAACGCTTAATTCATATTTAGAAACAAGACAGAAAGAGTGAGAGTTTTAGAGAATAACACTTTTTTTATTATTATTAAAGTAAAATTTTAATTTAAAATACATGTTCATCAAATCAAATGTAACATTTGCATTTTTTGCACATACTGGTAGAGAACAAATGTATAAGAATAATAGTGCTTGGTAGTTTCCAGTTTATTTTCTATTCTGTAATGATGACACAGTCAAATAATATAACAGTTAATTAATAAAAATATATTTAGTTAATACAATTAGTAACATAAACATTATAAAACAACATGTTACAACTTAAATATAAAATGTAATTAAGAAATGTAAAATAAATAAATGAGCAAACTATACATTTAGAAGGAGGGATTTATTATGGCAACCTGGCAACCTTAAGATTTTGCTGGCAAGTTCGAGCTTTTCCTTGTCACATGATCTGCCAGACTGCCAGCCATGGAAGAGAACGAACCGCCACAGCTTTTGCAGAGGAGGAATTCCAGGTGAGACACCTGGCAACCCGTGATCTCGCGCTTCATCAGAGAAGGTAGAAACCTGACAGTCAACCAACTGCTGCGGTCGATAAACACGAGTTGACATTGGGTTAACCGAACTAACTCAATCCACAACAACGCCATGAGGGGTTTTTGGATTAGGACATATTAATCCAAGAACATTTCGGATGTTTCTTTGTTTCATCTCATTTCATTTTGGGAGTTTGTGGATCTGACAGAGTTTGACTGACAGCCGCAAGGTTAACCTGGGGGACCCGCGTTTGAAACTCTTCACGGCTTAAGAAGTTTTATGGAGGGATTTTATTAACACATTCACACAGGTAATGCTTTTTAAGTTTTATAAATGTCGTCATTTATAATAAAAGGTGATGTTTTAATGTTTTGACTTGGTGTGAAACATTAGCCGCTAACTGCTATTAGCTCAACAACCTGTTGCTGTTTCAAAACATCATCAGCTGAGCAAACCAGGAAATAATTAACAATGATAAACAATTTAAAAAAGAATGTAAACACCCGAAGCAAATCTTTTAAACACAAACGTCTAGGGAATAATTGTATAAATAATGTTATCATGTAACGTTAATTTAGTTAATGATAAAGTGACTTATGTTTTGAGTCAGGTTAGCATCCGTTCTGTGATTCACCTTTTCACCATGTGATCATCAACACTGATTTATACTATGTTGAGTGACTTTCATCCTTGTGTTTTGTGACTCGGTCATATTAACTTATTTGTCGTTGACATGCACGAATTTATTGCATTCCCCACATGGTTTCAGTTGGGCTGGGCAAGTTTCAGCAGGCACAGGTAATGATCAGGTAGAAACACACAGAAATGGCAACCTCGGGGTTTGTTTTCTGCCAGATACACATTGAAACCTCATACTGCAGAAATTAGAATAACTGGTGCTGTTCTGACATCTCTATTTATTGTTAAGTTCAGGGAAGGGAAAATTGGCAAAATGATGACCAAAAAAAAAAAAATGAAATTGACAAAGGCCTACTAATAATTGTATCTTTTTTGTTTGTTTGTTTTTTTGTCATAGTTATTACATTTAAAAGTCATGACTTGTACTGTGAAAACTGAATGCTGTGTAATTTTGCTGGTGGCGGTGTCCATCTTTACTATTGAAACCCATTTCTGCTTTGGTACATTGTCATTATTTCATACTAAGATATAAATATGAGATTTAAAATGTGAAATTATGACATACTAAGTCATAACTTTTAATTTTCGTGCTATAGTTATGATATTAAAAAGTTAAAATGATGACCTTATCAAGATAAAATAAATCTAGTTAATTTTTTTTAATGTCAGGATTTTTGTCTTTTTAATCTCATAAGTATGACTTAGTAGGCTATGTCATAATTATCACTTAGTTTGTCATAATTGTAACTTTATCTCATAATTTTGACTTAATGTCATAACTATGACATTAAAAGTAAAATTTACGAGTGTGTCAATTTAATCTTAATCTCATAATTATGACTGACAGTATGTCATAATTATGACTTAGTAGTAGCCTGTGTCTTAAATTTGACTTCATCTCATAGTTATGACAGTAGGCTAGGCTATAATCCATAGTTTTGGCTATAGAGCTCATAACTTTTGACTTTTTGTGTCAGATTCAACATTTTAATCTCATAAAGGCTATGATTTAGTAGTAGGTCGTAATTTGGATTTATCTCATAATTATGACTTATGAGAGTATGTCATAATTATTACAGTTTATGTCATAATTAAGATTCACCAAAGCAGGATTTGTTTCTTATGTTGTGGAAATGAGCTTCCATAGAATACAGAGTGGACTCTGGGTTAATCATTATGAAAAATGTGGCTGTGTGTCCTGCAAATGTTGCAGTGATTTTGTTCAGTAAATGGCCTAGTTCAAGCTTGACTGTGTCTCATTTAACCTCCATTCATCTAGTCAGCACATCAAACAATGACTGTCAGACAATGAAGGATTGTTTAGTTGAGGTCAGAGCTCTTGATGCTCTTTAGGATGATGAAGTGCACTGTGAGCATCCTGAAATTGCTGTTGTGATGTCATTTTAGTTATCTGAGCAACTTAAGGTTTTGTCTCAGGCTATAGGGGCTTTCGTCCCTAATGGCAGAAGTACCCGCTTTTTGGCGGTATATTATAATAATATTTTGTACATTTTAAAGTTAAAGGCCCCCTGAAATCAAATTGTAAGTTTTTTTTAGGTTTTAGTTTGAAAATGTTAGACTTAAGGCTCATTCACACCGGGACGATTATCGCGCGCGCTTATCGCCGACTTTTAACGCCTTGTGACTAAACAAAGGGTGCCAATATGAGTATGCACACCGACGCGCAAAACGGCAGGTGTAAAAGCATAGGCTAATGTTTAAAAAACGCCTCGGGTTAGTTTTTTTGGTTTGACGCTCCGCGTTAAAAACTGGCCGAACAATGAGATTGGTGCTTTTGTTCACGTGCCTGGAGCTGCTGAAGTTACAGTACTTGGTGGCGCTCAAGCACAAAACGGTCTTGCCGAGCACACATTGGTAGAAGAAGATGGCGAAGAGGAAATAAGTAGACGAAGATTCAACGAGGCAAGATGAATGTAGAGCTGCTACTCTCTGGTGTCTGAACATAATTCACTTATATCCGTTATGATTGCCATTTAGCAAAAAGTGTGTGAATGGTTTTGGCAAGCACGTAAATACTGGCTCTCTTCTTCTTCTGAGTGTAAGAAGCGTAAAGTTGCGCAGCGCCACCTTGTGTACTGGTGTATTTTTGTTTATCAATAAGCATCATCTACTGTCAGGGAGTGAATTTGCACATTTCGCACTGCCAGTTAAAATCGTATTGGTATGAACACAAAGACGTGTCGGAAAAAGTCTCAAAGCCCTGGCGATAAGCGTGTGCGATAATCATCCCGGTGTGCACCAGGCATAAAGATTATGAATAAGCTGGTGTGTTCCAAAATAATTCCAAAATTCGCATTTAGGAGATACAGTATAAGCATTCAAAACTTACAGTCTCTCACTTCCGCTAAAATGGATCACGGATTTTTATGATATCACCGCGGACTTCAGCTTCTCATCACATCTTCTGTCCAATCAAATACTCTCTAGAATCTAACACGTCCCACCCCCTATGCTATAAATAACACCTGGCCAAAGCGACAGTTGTTAACACGTCACGGAGCAATATGGGCTGGAGATGTGTGTTCGGTTGCTCAAACGCTCGAGTTTTATTCTGTTTTCCAACTGTACGTTGGTTAAGAATGAAATGGCTAGAATTTATTCACACCTCTACTATTGAATCCAACGAATCATCAGCGCTCAAATTTGCTTCCATGGCACTGTCAAGTACGACTTGCAGTCTGTGAGGTAAACTAAACGCTATTGGCTATTTGAAAAGGGGGAGGAGCTATTCAATATGTCCCGTCTTAGCTTCCTGTTAAATTACGTCAACACATTATACAAAGCTGCAATTTGAATGCATAAAAGTGACCAGCTGGATATAAGCTAAATGCAAATAGATTGAATCAATTGCAACAGAAGTTTTATGTTGCAATTGATTCAATCTATTTGCATTAGCTTATATCCAGCTGGTCACTTTTATGCATTCATTAGCCGGTGAAGTTTAATATTTAAAGCTAGTGACGTGATTGCTTTCTCAACATTGATATGTTCATGTAGCCAACAGAAACATAAACAAATCAGAAACGCATTCTATTTCAGTTATTGTTTTTATCACTACCATACATATTGTTATTTTGATTAGATAATCATCAAGTGTTCTAAATAGAAGCAAATAAACTGAGAGTAAACTCCAATGTTCTTGGCTGCTCTTGATGGAGTTAGGGATGTTGTTAACCGATGACCGTTTGACCGATGGTTGACCGTATCAACGTTAACCGATCAAAGTTGTCTGCAGTCGGTAAAAAAAAAAAAAAAAGTGATCTCTAAATTAGGCTATTATAGACAGTGGACTAAACGCTACTACAGTTAGCCATCTCATTCCAAGATATTTTTGTGTGAAGTGAACAAATCCCTCACACTCAATTTTTCATTAAAAAATTCGCCTGTTTGTACTTAATAAACCAAAAAAAAACATTTGGCGCGAGGTCACAGCGTTTGGGTTCACGCGCTCACAAGGTTTGCAAAAAGTAAAGGCTACAGGCTAAAACACTCGAGGTTAGAGCCAGGGCAGACGACAGGATGAAGCGTGCAAAGAAAAGTAGTGTGTGGGACCATTTCACCAAAAAGAATGACACAGATGCAAGTTGCAACTTGTGTGATACAGCGCTTAAATAACTGTCATTTGCGGCATCTGAATGAGCCGCGGCAATGTTCCAAATGAGCTTCTAACGCTAGACAAAGGCCTTTATTTTCAACGCGATCACCTTAAGTTGTACCCAAACCATTTCGAAACGAAGGAGCCATTTGTCCTCCGATTACATACAAGCTCCTCGGCGCCGCGTTTGCGGGACTCATGTTTCGCACTGTAGGGGATTTAAAAAAATGGACGTGAGTATGTGTGAGCGGGAGGCAGAGCGGCAGAGAGATGCGACAGAGTTGTGAAATTGCAGGCGCGGCTCGAAATGGCTGTTATTTCAAATAGTGTAGCATATTTTAAACTAATCGGTTAACCGGTTTCAACCGGCTAATGAGGCTCGGTGGTCGGTCAAGAACATTTTTTGTTTTCGCCATCCCTAGTTGTGATGAAGTGTTGCGTTGGCTGAAACCACAAGCAGCTCTGTCTTCGCAAGGTTGAGTTGAAGGTGGTGGTCCTTCATCCAGCAAGAAGTTTCTGACAGCCTGTCCGAGATGCGAGAAGCTACTGTCGGATCATCTGGTTAGAATGAGAGGTAGAGTTGTGTGTCATCAGCATAGCAGTGATAGGACAAACCATGTTTGTGAATGACAGATCCTAGTGATGACATGTTGATGTAAGAGAAGTGGTCCAAGCACTGAGACCTGAGGCACCCCAGTAGCTAGATGTTGCGACTTAGACACCTTACTTCTCCACGACACCCTGAAGGACCTACCTGAGAGGTAAGACTTAAACCACTGGAGTGCGGTTCCTGAGATGCCCTTCGTCTTGAGGGTTGAGACAGAAGGTTCTGGTGGTTAACTGTGTCAAACGCAGCAGACCGATCCAGCAGGATGGGAACTGAGGATTTGGAAGCTGCTCTTGCCATGCAGTCTCAGGGCTTCAATAACCGAGAGCAGGACAGTCTCAGTTTAGTGGCTGCTTTTAAATCCAGACTGGTTATTGTAAATTTGTTTTTTCTGTGTAAGAAAGGTAGATATTTGGTTGAACAACACAATGTTCAAGTTTGTTAGCTATTTTTAATTTACATATTTTCTATCACTGCTACACTGATGATACACAAGTCTACCTCTCATTCCAGCCAGATGATCAGTCCAGAGGTTGTTCTGTGTAAGAAATGTAGAGACTTGATTTTGTTTTGTTTTTTGTCAACCTCTCCTCATTTATTCTTTTTTTGTGTGGAAAACTGTACACAGGACATTGTGCATATTTACTCATCTTATGTTCTTCCGAAGAAAGTCTGTTCTATAAGTACTAGCCTATATCTTTTAGGGCTGAACGATTATGGAAAATAATCTAATTGTGATTTTAGTTTTACCAATATTGCGATTGCGATTGAATATGCGATTACTTTTTTAAGCTCTGTATCTTTTCTATTATTCAACAAAAACAAGCAATAAATCATTGTAAAATAGGGAAGGGAATCTTTAGGCACCTCCTCATGAGCCGATCAAATTCTTTTCTTTAATTGATCTTACCAGTATTAATAAAACTTAAAATATTTAATTACATAATTATAAGTAGGCCTACTTATAATAATTACAAATTAATAAACTAAATTAATACAATTACATGTTAATAATTTGAACAAATATAGCTTCAAAACAAATAACAAAGAGGGGAAAAAAAGATTACAAGCAATAAACAAAGAGTGCTCTTTTAGTATTTAAGAGTAGGCTGTCGGAACGTTTTCATCTCTTTTGAAATTATAAGATGTGGTTTGTCCTGTCTGTTTAGTAACTTAAGATATAACTGACTGTGTCGCATTAATTTCGCGTCATTAAAGTATTTCGAGATGCAAACATTTAACCACGTAGATGGAGTCGCTCACAGCCGCATGCTCAAACGCTCTTCGCAAAGCATGCGTGAGTATTTGAAATTGAAAGCAGCTTCTGTCGGTGATTTTCATATTTTTCATATATAAGCCAACTGCATTCCAAGACATATGATGCCTTCGTAGAACATTTGTAAGTAAAATACCGGCGGGTGAGACCGCGCACTACAAAAGTAACCACGCAGACCGTGTGTATCTAATATCTTGTGCAATGAAGCCCGCGAATGTCCTTGTAGTTCGCTTAAACTTTTCCGAACTTTATTAAATATTATTTCTCGTAAGGTTCGAGTGTTGTCGTGTGTGTGTGTGTGTGTGAGAGAGAAAGATGAATTAGAAGCAAGCAGAATACGGTTGTTTATAAAGCACACGCGTCATAACGTATGTGGGCAATTCCAGCGTTATGGATGTGACATTTGAACTCATAATGACAGGTGAAATGTCTCAGAAAAAAAAAACTTCTTACAATATTTAAATTGGAAATGCATATTCTCAGAGCACCCAATCTGGGGAATTGACAGGCAAAATATGTTTTTCTAAAATAAATTTAAGCACCCCCACAAAAGGAAAATATGCATGCGTTATGGATGTGACGGGAAATGACAGAGTTTTTGGTATTCTGTTCGATTTCCTTTAAAGTCTGTGAACTTTTAAGTCCAATGTATAAATATTGCTATCCACATGATGAAGGGGTCTTAGCTGAACATGAAAATATCAATGTTTAAAATATATATATTTTTATGAAGTGTATTATGAGGAAAAACCAACGTTATGGATGTGACAAAAACCCTGTTATGGATGTGACGCGTCTGAAATACATATAGAATCTGTTTGGAAAATCAACAATTAAACAATCATGGCACTTTTGTTGATGCATAATGGCTGTTTTGACATTAAGAAGACTGTCTGAAATTAGAATAATCCCCCCCCCCCCCCCCCCATTATGAATTAGTTATTTTTTTAGCTTGGATCCTACTGTACATCGTAATTCAATATGTAAAATAATTGACAATAAGAGAAGATGAGGGTGAAGGTATTTATTTGATTTATGTATTTCATTCGTTCATGCTTAACACTTTCATCTTTCATCAAAATTCTTAATGAATATTTTTCGCTTAAACTTTTCCGAACTTTATTAAAGATTATTTCTCGTAAGGTTCGAGTGTTGTCGTGTGTGTGTGTGTGTGTGAGAGAAAGATGAATTAGAAGCAAGCAGAATACGGTTGTTTATAAAGCACACGCGTCATAACGTATGTGTTTAAAACTAAGCTCAGACATAAATCTGAAATTATCTTAATCGATACAGAATCGTTGGAGAGAATCTATAACACAATATCACATAAATTAAACATAAACTGTTATTTCCTGTAGCCAGGCCTTTATGCGTAGCGTGCCAAGTTGATGCATCTGCAATACAGACTGGTTTACTCTTGCGTCAGTCGCGTGTCACGTGACCAGACTGTAATCGCAGCTTTGCGTTAAATGATCACATTTCATCATATCGCGGTATTATCGCAGATGCAATTAATCGTTCAGCCCTAATATCTTTCATTTAATGCGGAGCAGAATGTGGTATTTTGCATGACAGTCGCAGTCTTTTGGATCTGTGCCATGTGTTTGTATGTCTGGGGCTTGTTTGAGCTAAACTCTAGCTTGTACTTTAAACTCTCACAGCTATGTAAATACTGCAGTGACACCAGGTCACTTTACACAACCAGTCAGTCCAGTTCTGTCTCATTTTTGTCAGGCTTTGGCACGGTACAGTTTCTCTACTGTGGGGATGTTTGACTCATTCATGTGGTTGGTTATGTTTTTTATTCATTTTATACTCGTATCAGTCCACATTATGCTGTTCACATCACATGCACATTCACAGCACTGGCTGTCCCGTGATTGTTCTTGCATTTTGTACAGTCAGTAAAATGGTGGGCCAAGGTGTTTTTTGCTCAAGTTTCCTTCTCTAGAGGGAGGTGATGCAAAGCTGCAGGAGTGTCAGTGTACGTTCTGTACATAATTCAAGTGTTGATCATTTTGTTGCTTTGTCTATATTGTTTAAGATAATAATGTTAATACATTATAATGGACCATGATTGATAATTGAATGATTTTAGTGCAAGTTTCTGTTCAGTGTTACTTTGTAACGTATTTGAATATGGGCTGGGTTGCCAGAGAATTGACAAAGCACAGATATGTAACAGTCAGTTTTTCCTCAGAGGTTATTTGTCTTAACATGTTCTCTGTGAGCATGAACTGTTCAAGCTAACTTCAGCTGTGCTGCATTTTTTTTCCAACTGTACAGTGTTCAGGAGTTGTCAGACCAGTTTGTCAGGCCTTACAAATTCGTTATTACTACTACCTTAATTTTGTGCTCCATCTGCACTTTTTTTATTTACGTTTATTTATTTATTTTTTCGTTCACTTTTGTTCACTTTGGCATCCTTTGCTGTGTTAATGAAGATCAATGCTGGAGATCGAATATCTTTTTCAGGCAACTTGTCAAAACAACAGCAGGCATTATTGATTAACCTTATTATTTTCAAATGACGGTACATGTTGGTCAAGTCACTTGTTGATGTGTGTTCTTACAGAAATATCTGAACACGTGGGTTTCAATCTTTAGCTCTACTCAAACTACTGGAGATGCAACAGATGCCTGGGTTATTGAGCGATTTTGGGAGGGGGTTAAGAGAAACGCGCAACCAGTTTAAAAGAGTATGAAAACGTTTTTATCCATCATAACTTCTAGAGAGAAATAGTAGGGCTGTGTTAAAAATATTAATTTCTCAATTTTAAGCGAACCTCATTTTGATGAACCAATATAACGTTTTTAGCAATAATACAAATAATTTAGCTAGTGAGTGACGACAGTTTATACATTTATAACTATGGATATTTGTCTTTAAAAAAAAAAACGCATCGCTTCGCTTCCAAAGGCCTTTATTAACCGCCTGGAGCCATATGGATTACTTTTATGATGGATGGATGAACTTTTTTGGGCTTAAAAATCTCAGTTACTATTCACTCCTATTATAAAGCTTGAAAGAGCCAGGATATTTTTTAATATAGCTCTGATTGTGTTTGGCTGAACAAAGAAAATCAAATAGACTTAGGATGGCTTGAGGGTGAGTAAATTATGGGATAATTTTCATTTTTGTTTATTTGACTTTAAACAAGTTGGCCCTGTAACTAGCGTAGCTTATTGAGAGTCTGCAAATTAGTGCCTGACTAAAAAACTTTCATATTTCCAACATGATGTTGTCCAACATGATGTCCAAGCACAAGAAATGCCGAGACAAGTGTGTGGAAAATAATTAAATATATGCACTATATTGCATATTCATTGTATTTGTACTTAACCTGTTCTTCAATATTTCATGTTTGAATAAATCTGTCATGTTTTATGAGAGCCACCATTTAAATAATTATATTTCAACATCTTTTTATAGAAACATAATTGTATCATTAAAAAGTTGCAATTTAAATGCTAGTAGCTTACAAATCAGTAGGCCTAAATGTTAACATTTAATATTATAGTGATGTAGCCTACCAACTGGGAATCCCTGTATAGTTTAAAGCATTAGTTGAGAAGATATTTTTTTCCTTGAGAAAATGTACCATGCACTGTCTGTACCTGATGCATACCCAGTTAATTAATACAGAAATGAATTGAATCAAAATAAGAATTTAATCGAATCACAAGCTTGTGAATCAAAATCAAATTGAATTGTGAAATTTGTGTTAATACTAGGGATGTCAACGATTAATCGACGATCGATTAATTGTCGATAATACATTTAATCGATACAACTTATCGATCATCGATTAAGCAGGTCTTCATGCGCGTGCGCGCTGCTCAACCGAGAAACATGTAAAGCGAGCGCGCCGGAGTTATGTTTGGGACCATTTTACACCTTCATCATGACTATAAGTTTGCGTGTGCATTCGCAGGCTTTTGTTTTGTGCAAATGTAAGTTGTAATACTGTTTATTTTCTGTAGGCCTATCTATATCTGATTGATCTCATATTGGATGCATTTGGTTAAGAATGAACTCTGTAGTAAAGCGTCAGCTTCAGCGCGCGCAGCTCAAACGGCAGTGCACGACTAATAAACTATTGAGACTGTAATATCACATAACATTATAAAGAGAACAATATTGTAATAAAACATTGTGAATTATTTGGGTTTAGTTGCCGTGTCGCATTGCTCCAGGAAGACCGCGTCCACAACATGAGTAGTTCTGAATGAATGGCACGTAACTTAGTTCAAGTTCACTTGTGCATGAATTTGCGTCATTTTGTGCAGATATAATTTGTAATATTATGTTTATTTTGAATATACCTGATTAATCTCATATAGGACGCATTTCTTTTAGATAAATAACGTGCTAGCAAAGTGCTCCAGTTTAACGGTAGCAGATTCATTCAGCGCGTGCAGTTGTTCCAGGAAGAGCGCGTCCACAACAGTCACACATTCTAAGCGCATATGAGGCGGCGTTGGTGACACGTTGTATTAGTAGTTATATTTGATTATTAAATAACTAATTTAATTATCAATCACATCGAAACATTTTACATATAGCAACATATAGCGTTTTGAGCAGCATTTGCAGACCCTGTCATGCTGTTATAGCCACTGCAGTAGACGCATATCGCAGTATTAAGGCTAATGATTAATCGATTAATTGATCGTTAATTTAAACGACGATCGATCATGGGAATTTGTGAAAATTGACATCCCTAGTTAATACCCAACCCTTTTAGACATTCTATTCTATTCTATTCTATTCTATTCTATTCTATTCTATTCTATTCTATTCTATTCTATTCTATTCTGATCTTGATTCAATTTGATCTTGATTCATTTGGATATATCAGGTATGTATAGTACGTACATTTTTCAAAAAAATTTCTCAACTAAATACTGTAATACTAAATACTGTAATCCCTTTTTTACTTGACCTAGGCTACTATAATATTAAAGGTTAAAATGAACATCTGTTTTGTATACAAACATTTAAATGCACACATGACAGTTTTTATATATTTTTTTTAATTATACTTATAATATTATTTGTTATTTTATACTATCTCTATTATTATTGTTATTGTTTGGAGGATTGGGAGGAGAGGAGAGTGGGGGGTGAATAGAGATGGGGTAAAATAATTTAAATTACTGAATACCCCAAAGGACATGTATTTCAAATTATAAGGTCTTTCTTTTCTCTACCTTTTTTTTTTTCTTCGTCTATCCTCATATTTTTGTTGGGCTGTGTTTCATTTTTATTTGTCGATGTGTATTATTATTTTATTTTGTAAAAATTCTGTATGTATTTGTATTCTGTTTCTGTAAAAAAAGAAAAAGAAAAAAAAAGTGTATATATATATATATATATATATATATATATATTATAATTTACTTATAATTTATAAAAAATGTTTATACTTCTAATTTGTTTTTGAAATATAAACAGTTAAACAGTGGCTTATTCAAACATAGGCCTACATTAAATATTGAAGAACAGGTTAAAAATAAATTGAATATGCAATATAGTGCATATTTAGCAAAAATGCTCTGCTCCAGAGCTAACTGTCGAGCTGTGGTCATTGAATGGCTTTTCTGAGATAAATGTAATGTTATGTGACATAGGCTATTGTTTACAAACTGTTTTACTGCCATCTTTCCATGGCTCAATTCTTGGGGTTTAAGAATTGATATTGTTTATCAATATGACGCACGTACCATAATAGACATTGCAGAATCGTTGACATTTAGGAATGAGATTGCGTGGGTGTTTGAATTAAGATCGCAATCTTTTGATGATTAATCGTGCAGCTCTACCATTTCTTAATCTGTATGTACGCTATTATACACACAAAAAAACAAAGTATACTTTGGGTTTTGCACAGTTTATTTGTGACCCTTAACCATTGTCTATTTGTGCTACACAGTAATGTACAGATTGTTGAGGCAATGTAGTTTTCTAAGTGTTTGTTTGATTTTCACCTGCAGCTCATACACATGACACTAGAGAGCATCATAAATAGATTTATCATTGTATCATCTTGTCATATATTTGTGTTGCACAGCACCACTCGTATTGTCAGAAAATTCTGCTTTTGAAAAGATTCCACACAAAAGTCTTAAAAAGAAATTAAGTTTAAAAAAAACCTTTTTTGCTCACGTGTAACTAAGGTAGGAATAAACAATGCACTTATTTAAAAAATTCAACAACACCATCGTTAATTCGACAGACGGACAAAACCATATACCACAAGCTTTTATAACAGTTTGTAACATTTAACATTACAATTTAACCAATTCAAGGTAACAGCCAAACGTAAAAGTATGACAACTATTAAATAAACAGCTTACCAATGTGAAAAATCCTGCAAAAGTCGTGCTTGAACAGATTCTAATCGATCCTCTTCATCTATGTTCTCCGGGTCTGATTCCGGCTCAAATTGATAAGGTAATATTAAAGACATGTTTACAATAACACTGAGCGCATGCATCTCCACGTTATGGCAAGAGGCGTGACCTTTCCGGGCAACGTGCGCTAAGCTGCTGTCGAATCACAACACAGGAACCGCTGGCACAATCAGAACTCGTTACGCATTTCTGAAGGAGGGACTTCATAGAACAAGGAAGTCATCAGCCCGTTTTTAGGACCGTGAAAACAGCGGTATACAGATAAGTAAATTGTGTGAAAAATACTGTGTTTTTTTACACGCGAAACATGAACACATGTTATATTGCACACTGTAAACACAATCAAAGCTTCAAAAACACAGGAAAAACGGGACCTTTAAAACCTGGATAATGCGACAGACAGCAGCCATATTGCGCCAGAACGCCCACCACACACCAGCTTATTGGTGGAGAGGAGACAGTGATGAAGCCAATCAGTATATGGGGATGATTAGGAGACCATGATGGACAGGGGCCAATGGACAAATTATGGGATTTTTTTTTTTGACCACAGAGAGTTAGGACCTCGGTTTAATGTCTCACCCGAAAGACGGTGCTCTTTTGACAGTATAGTGTCCCCGTCACTACACTGGGGCATTAGGACCCACACAGACCACAGGGTGAGCACCCCCTGCTGGCCTCACTAACACCTCTTCCAGCAGCAACCTGGTTTTCCCAGGAGGTCTCCCATCCAGGTACTAACCATGGCTGCTGGCATAACAAAGCATATAATATTCTTATATATATATATATATATATATATATATATATATATATATATATATATATATATATATATATATATATATATATATACAAATACCTTGAAACTTTATATGCAAAGCTAAACTATGTTTAAATGCTTATTAGGATCGACATTTCATCCCACTACTTGCTCTGAACAACCATAACAATGTGTTACAGACGTGACCGTTACGGATGCTTCATATTAAATCATATGCATATGACTATTGCTGTGATCTGTTTCAGGCTTACCATATATCAGTGCATATCCAATAATCGCAATAATATTTGTGCTTTGTTAGTTTTAATATAAAAAAAGGTCTCAACTTTCAAATTCATTCGATTTTATAAAAAAATTCAAACAATAGCTCTAGGCCACTCTTTAATACGGCGGGATATCTTTCTGTATAGTGCCTCAGTATAAAGCGGCGGATCAAGCGCACATGAACCGATCTTCTCTTCCTCTTTGCCAGTTACAGGACGAAATATGAATATCAAAAGGTATATGATACAGTACATCTTTCCCTCTTGGTTAAAACATGAACATTCATCATAATCCCGTGATCAAGCTGACAAAATAATAATAATATTGTAATCATTAGTGGTCGACGGATATTGTTTTTTTGATGGCCGATGCCTATGCCGATATCTTAGAGAGGAGGGTGGCCGATGGCCGTTATTTTTATATATACTTTATATTTATATTTATTTAAATCAATATTTAATAAATTAGAAAACAAATCCTTAAAATAAACATGCAATCCTATTACATCTGAATCCTATTGAATCTGCAGTCCTATTTTCAGCAGAAAAACAGTATTTTTCACAAATAAAGTAATTGTTTAAAAATAGATGAATATGTGAATAAAAAGGAAGTAAACACTGTAACGGGCCACTCAGTAACCTGGTAATTTTGTGCGCACTGGTAATTATATTTTTTCAAATAAAGACAAGGTAACGCTAATATTACAAACAGCACACAGTGAAAACGATATGAATATGACATAGTGGGCACCTTGATATAGCAGCATATTTTTAAATGAAGGATTTAAAGTTTTTCGATCGCGTCTCTTGTGAAGCTGATCTTCTGTTTGCATTCACTCATTTCGCACGGACCGACCGTCACTCGCAGTAACACGTTTATGCAGGCTACAAATGCATACTTCACAAGATATCACAGATATCACAGCTGGATTCGATTAAATCTGCAAGGTTTGTGAAATTAAATGTTTATTAGATAAACATTTAAAAAAATATATTGTTTATTAGAATAAAGTATTTTAGCCTGATTGTTTGCCTTTTCTGTTACAAATAATATAAAAGCAACACTTTACTTTTTCACATACCATTTACTTTCTTTGTTTACCAGTTCTGACTAACAAAGTATTAGATATGACTGACTGAGATTGTAAACTAATGAAGACGGAGAATGTGAGTGAGCGCTGTGTGATCAGGCGCTGCCGTTCTCTTTTTAGGCTCTGGTGTTCTCAGCGCCGCCCGTCAAAATAAAAGTCTGGAGTGCTGTCAAAATAAAAGTCCCTCTTCCAACACATCGGCCAATCAGAAAAAAAATTCGGCCGATATATATGCCAAATATCGGGCGATATATCAGTTGACCACTAGTAATCATTTTGACACGAAATAAAATGTGATCATTTTGACTCACGACTGGCTGAAAACCGTGCGATCATGTACACACAAAACATAGAGCTCATGATTGCGAGCGACTCACACCTACGGACAATAGTGTCAATCAGTTCACCTGACTGTGGAGGAAACCTGTGATTTGAACATCGCATAATATGATAAACATTAATATGTTAATGTACTTTAGCAAGCAGTTCTGTTAGCATGAAAATCATGGTCTCTATATTGAGTAATTCTGCAACCTTACCAGACTGGTAGCGCATATTTCAGTATTTGGTTGGGATGAGTCACTGAGTATTTAATTATAGAATATCAAATAGGTTGTGCGATTATTGTCTAAAAAAAATCTCCATGTTTTCGGTGCTGATGCGGTGGTGACGCGTTCATGTAACCAGAGGGTGGCGATGCCAGTAAGTAACGCTCCTAAAAGCTGTCACAAAGAACTGGCAAAAGTAATGATTATGAATATGTCAAATATGGCAAGGAGACATTTCAATTGTTTATTAATAAACAAGTGTTTTCTGTGTCAGTGACGATGCTGACTCGCGATCTTTGCAGTATTGTGAACGCACCTATATAGAGGAATGCACATTTCATACGGATTACATAAGCAGATAGCAGTCTGTTTCCTTTCCTTTCGTTTTGAATTGTTTTGTTTAAAAGTAGACATTTCAAGCTTTCTATATATATATATATTTCTCAGGTCTGTGAGGCAAGTACTTTTGAGTACCTATACTCTGAGTTTCGGTTCACGTGCAGGCGCCTCCGTGACCTGATTATATTGTCTGCAAAAAAAAAAAGCTTAATGAAGTGGTAAAAATCATGTCTGCCCACTCCATTTGTCTACCGATATATTGCTCATCTTATGATCTTACTCATGCTGTTCACTTTTCAAATAATCAACATAGATGACATATTTTTTTTTATTTTTATATATATTTATATATATATTAGCTAGAGGTCGACCGATAGTGGATTTTACCAATACCGATATTTAGGTTTGACTGTATGCCGATAACCGATTATTCAACCGATATTGTTTTTAATGGATATTGGGATTAAAAACAAACATAACACTCCAAGTAAAACAGTGCTGAACTGAAATGTGTTAAATGAAATAAATATATAAATATGAATATATTAAAATGAGAAGTTCTACAGAACGAACTCTACAGAAAATAATTTAAACATTAAAACGTCACAGGTCAAATGTGTGTTTCTTTAGCTATAACCTAGAAACATAGCCTATTTGAATTTCATAGGTAACACTTTGGAAGTCCCATTTGTTAACAAGGATGTATTAGCTAGCTTTCATGAACTATATGCATTATGCAATATACGTTTTTACTGCATGTAATAATATTTGAGCAATACAATTGTACCTTGATCATTCATGTTAGTTCATAGTACATTAACTTAGGTAACAGATAAAATTTAATTAAAAATACTCAATTTAAAATGTATTAGTAAATGTTGAAATTAACAAACTAACAATGCATAATACTTCTAACAACATTTATTAACTTTAGTTAATGCTAAAATTGTAATCTTATTGTAAAGTGTTACCATTTCATATGAATCATGCTTAAAGAAGATGGCCATATTTAAATATCTGCAAAGGCCAGCATTAACATAAATGAAAGTGAAAGTGACACGTGACGGCCAAGTAAGGTAACCCATACTTGGAATTTGACCTCTGCATTTAACCCATCCAAGTTAATGCACACACATTAGGAGCAGAGTAGTGAGTAGTTAACACACACACACTGCAAACGTTGATACACACACCCAGAGCAGCGGGCAGCCTTTGTGTGGCGCCCGGGGAGCGATTAGGGGTTAGGTGCCTTGCTCATGGGCACCTCAGTCATTTCCCACCGGTTCTGGAATCGAACCAGCAACCTTTGGGTCACCAGATCAACTCCCTAACCACTAGGCCATGACTGCCCCCTAAATGTAGACCTATATTACATGTATAGTCTCTCACTTTATTTGCTTCTATTTTAGAATACTTGATGATTATCTAATCAAAATAACAATATGTATTGAAGTGATAACAGTAACTGAAATCGAATGCATTTTTGATTGTAGGAATACTTCTGTTCTTTCTCTGCTAATGCAGCATTTAGTCAACAAATGAATTACTTTATAATGGCATGTACTTTAGTGTTATGTATTCATACCGTTTCTCTGTCTGTGTTTTAAATGCGCATCTGAAGTGTCAGCGCTCTACGTATGTGTGTTCTCTTCGCGCAGACTTGCGTGTTAACGTAAACAACTCAGCCAGTGATAGTTTTTATTTGGCCTCTAGAGGCCGCTCTCGCTCTGTATGATGCCATCAGTCTCTTCTCAACGCTCTCATACTGTGTAATGACTGCACACACTTCTCAGCCGATCCAGCAACGGGCGCAACCCGGAAAAACTATCAGTGTGGATTTTTGTCGATAACAGTAGTTCCACCAATCAACTATCGGTACCGATATATCGGCAAAACCGATGAATCGGTCCACCTCTAATATTAGCCTACAGTAGCCTACATATAAATTTTATATCGGAGCGGGATTTGAGCGAACACAGTCTTACCGGTGATGGTGAGCATGTGGGGTAGGGGTGTAATTTTTTTAACAATCATCGAATATTATTTGTTTTAAATGCCTGTTTGAGGTCTCTGTGAAAGTTTTAAAGCAGTCTTTTAGTGCCTTTTTCAGAGCGGTCACGTCCGCTACAGAAACTGTCACGTCCGTAACATTGTTTTTTCCTCATAAATGCGAACACGAAAAATAATTTAAAATGAATATTGTATTCTGTGGAGAGCCAACCGTTCTTCATCCGGTGGGTAGTATTACTTTTGGTTTGCGCAGTGTAATTTACAGAATATTTTGCCACCTAAAACTTTTTTCTTTCTTTTTTTTTTTTCTCACGTCGGTCTGTGTATGTGTATTTCCCTTATTTTAAATATAAAACATATGTGTAAACTGATATTTTTCTAATGTCTGGACTCCTTTATTTAGGGAGTATGGATATATAAACAGACGTTTCAATATATTGGTATTAAATGCATTTTCTGAGAATTTACATTTAAAGTTTTGACTGCAAATGTCACGTCCGTAACGCTGGAATTGCCCATACCTCTTTACCTTGTAACCCTGTGAATTAATACTGAAGAGAGACACATCTCTGATGCCTGTTTAATTAATAATTTGGGGTGGGAATCTTTTGAAGTTCGATATATGCATAGATTTGATTCTAAACTTTGAATTTAATTTTATTTATTTGACCTCACATTAAAATTTAACTTAATTTTTTTTTTAAGGAAAATTAAATTATTAATTTAATTGAAAGATTAGTTTTTTATTAGCCTATACATTAAGGTAACTCTAACTGTACATTAACTATATGAAGAGTTCAGATGCAAAAGCCTCTAAATGCCATCTGAAATTTTCTTCTAGAATGATCATTTTTATCAAGCTTGTGTATTTAAGTTCAGTAATTTCACTTAAATTACAATTAATAGTTATTATCTTCATTGCCATTTAAGTGAAATTATTGAATTTAAATATACAAGCTTGATAAAAATGATCATTCTATAAGAACATTTCAGATGGTATTTAGAGGCTTTTGCATCTGAACTCTTCATATATATATTCTATTGGATATGAACTGTTGTTGTCAAGTAAGCTTCATTCATAATGCTGCTTCTGCCCCATTGCAAGCCTAAATTGTCATTGCAAGCCTAAATTATCTCTAAACTGTCCGGGTGCTGAACTGCGCTCGAAGATAGAATCGCAATTCATGTGTGAATCAACCCCCCTCTCCCCACCCGCCAGCACTTTATTAATCATTAACAACTGTGATTGACTTGCCTGTAAACACCTACCGAACTTGATCACATGTGACCCAATATCCAAGATGCACTAGTGACAGTCTGACACTTCAATCAGCTTGTGCAGTTGAAGGATCTATATTAGATCTGTTATCCTTCATCCTGTTCAGGGTGGAAGGGGATATTTCACTTCTGCTGTTCCAGAGTTCATAGTGCACGTTAGGCCTGGTGCTTAAAGCTGCTCCAGCACTACAGGGAAGGGAAGTGAGACAGAGATTCTGTTTAAAGAGGCTTATTGGTGGAAGCCTTACAGCACTTTAGAAACAAATGGTATGCATAATATATTCTGTGTTGATCCGAAACTGCAACATTTCAGCATTGCTATTACATTTACATTTACATTTACATTTACATTTAGTCATTTAGCAGACGCCCTTATCCAAAGCGACTTACAAATTAGGACTAAATTCAGCGAGTCATCATAAAGAGGCAAAAGCAACAACAACGCAGGAAGTGCTCAAAATACGAAGTTCAGGTATTATTCAGAGTAGCATAAGCCTGATAAGTGATGTTTCAAAGGGAAAGGAATTTTTTTTTTTTTTTTTTTTTTTTTTTTTTTTTTTTTTACAGGGAAATTAAAACTGAGATTTGTTTAGCTTTGTGGAATAGCAAAAAACAATTGGTAATATGAAAGACATGAGCAACTGTAATCAGTTACATGATTAGGGTGTTGTTAGGGTTAGTTGCTTGTAATTATGCATAATCTATAGTTATAACTACAGTGAGTAGCCTACATGTAACGTGTAACAGGGACACTGTAAAATAAAGTGTTACCTAATAATTTATCATTTAATTTAATAACTTTTTAATGATATAATTATGTTTCTACTTTGATTCGGTTTTGAAATAAAATTATTTATATGGTTTATAACTTGTTTTCATAATGGATTTATTCATACATTAAATTAAGACGTAACAGATTAACTAAAACATTAATGCATAGCCTATGTAAAATTTAGCAAAATGTTCTTCACTAGAGTTATTTTTTCTAGTTTAAAATGTTCATTCATGTTTATTTTAGGGGTGCACCGACATGAGAATACTGGTCATTGTGGCCAATACTGATAACCGATAATAATTTGAATGGCAATAACCGATATATCTATCTATGTAAATAATTTTTGAAAGCCTGATTACGAAAACAAAAGTCTCACCATTAAAAGCCATGTCCCAATCACTTCAACATACTGTAAAGCAAGAATACAATACAGTATTATTTTACACTCCTATGGCCAACGAAAGGGCGGCCAGAGCTTCTTTGCAGCTCAAGTCGAAAATGAATTTGGTATTTAGGATTGGGCATTTGGTATTTAGGATTGGGCATTTGGTATTTAGGATAGGGAATTTTGTATTTAGGATTGGGCATTTGGGCATTTGGTCATTTAGCCATTTAGGATTTAGGATTGGAAATTTGGGGATTCAGGAGTATCTACTCCTGTCAGTGGGGTTAACCATAGTAAAAAAATAAATAAAAAAAACAGCGTATAACAATAGCCTACTAAAGCATGTTAGCAATATCAGCTAATATAACTAGTAGCTAATGTTAGCATCTTACCTGCTGCACTGTCTGCTGCTTTCTCGTCGTCAGACCGATAGCACTCCTTTCACTGGTGACTTTGAGGCCACATAAATGTTACAACGCTGTCATTAAGTTGAAGTTATCACATTATAAAGTACAGTACTCGCTCATGCAGCGGGACTGCCATAGCACCAACAGTTCTCCACTACCTGCTCCCCTGCGCCATTTGAGACAAACAAGTTTTTATGGCCTGATTTGAACTGATCTTTCCTGCCTGAAACCCCCTTGCATGTAGTGGAAATGCACAGAATGGCTCGAGATTTGAGCCAGTCTAATACAGTAACGCACAAACTTGCAGAAAGATCACCACAATTACAGTATGATTTGCTAATTCACCCAACTGGGATCATTTTGATCAATCTGTGTTGTGTAAATAATATACTTTTAGCAGTGTTTGGGATTGATAATATTAAAGAACCATTAAGCCATAAGGAATTGGCAACTCTTTAAAATTCTGCCATTATGTAACTGTGGAATAATGTTTATTGTTGAGAGTAGTTTTGTGCTTTGAGGTGTATATGTGTCAAGTCATTTTTATGACAGAAAAAGCTTTGCAGCAATACACAGAAAAATAAGAGTGTTAATGTTTTTAAGTTCATCAATTAGCCTATGTAACAAATTCAATAATGCATAAGCTCAGGTAAGATACTGCTCTACATGAAAACACTGTGTTTCCCATACATTGATTTATCTGTGTATCTGCCACAATATCAACATTGACTGACACAAATAGATTTCAGGGCTTCCCATTCATTAACTAGACTCTGGCGGCCCGTAAAAAAATATTTAAACTTCTCATAATTACATAAAAAGTCATGTCATGTTTTGCGGCATTGCTGTCAAACAAACTAAAAACGAAAGCGCGATAAGTCTTCTTGTGCTTATCAAATGACTTCGCTTCGCAAAGAGAAGTGCGCACTTCACTCACGTGATCAGCTCAGCGCTTCAGTTCACAGTGAATGAATGTGGTTTAGTGGGCACCAGTTACGCATTATTTCCACATTTGCATAGTTGATTACAGCATTTCACTAGATTTGTAATGCGACGCGATTGTAAACTTGTTTTCAGGAAGGAATGAAAGCTCGACTGCTGTTTCCGTCCAAATAAAAGCTCACGTTTATCTCTTGCAGAAATTAGGACAAAATAATTATTAAAGTTTCATTTATTTTTCTGTGCATTTGTTTTACAATATATGACTATTACTGTCATACACTGTCAGGAAAAAAAAAAGTACAAAACTGTATCTTTTAGGGTACAAGTGGCCATCACTGGGGTGGTACCCTGAAGGGTTAGGGTTAGCAAAACAAAATGTCGCAATCCAAATCGCAGTACATTTTTGGTCTCAAAATGTATAAACTGAGATAACTAATTACAATGGTTAGCCCTGTAAATATATAGTGTTGGCCACCGTTTTTATTAAACAAATAAGGTATGAGAGGCTGAGTTATGAAAGTTTGGATAAAGACCGCTGTCACAGCAAGAAGAATCCTCGAGAAAAGCCTCGATTTTCTTAAAACATCTCAACACGTGACAATTAACATACTCGCCCTCAAATTTTGTCCTCTCCTCTTCAGAGACTTCTATGCCAAACTGCAATAGCTCCTTTATTAATTGAGCGGTAGACAATTTCCCCAACTCCATTCTGAACTTCTGAGGGCTCTTCCCAATCGATCAGTAGGCCTAACAGCCAGTCTGACTCGAGTACTTTTCACGTGCTTTAAGCGGGGGAACATAAAATTTGACAAAATCAACAGAACATGCCATCATACGTGAAAAAATAAGAATATATAACATCATCCCGCATTTACATGAAAAATATATCCTCCAAAAAATCGTTTTCTGAAGTTCTGCCAGAACAGGTCAGGACACGTGACGACTCAAGCCAAGCGGGACATTTTCTTAAGTGACAACAACCATCAGTCTGCATAAGCATGTTTTGAATGTTTTGTTGCCGATCATCATGGTCTTTATTCCAAATTTAATTAAAATGTCTGTCTGTTTTTGATACAAGGTTTTTTTTGTTTGTTTTTTTGACAAAAAATGTATACTAGCTAGGCTACATTACACCAAACATGAACAATTATTACAAATATTTATTAATTCATTAACATTTGTCTTATTTTACAGACAGGATAGGCTACATGAAGTGATGAAGTATATATTCATACACATGTAGCCTTATCTTATATAGGCCAACAAAATATATTTGTAACATTTAAAACAATTTAGTATGGTGTTTTGCTGTTATGATGAGCTGACATGCATTTAATTTATATAAAAACATACATAAGTTTAGTTGGAGCTAAACTGTAAAAACAAAAGACAAAAACAAAAAAACAATAAAGTTTAATTATAGGTACAATGGCCCCAGACCCCCCTGGAGGGACAAAGGTCCACCCACCACAGTTTCACAAAATCCTGTGGGAAACACTGTTAAACATTTACAAAATAATTGCTGTCACTTAATTTCCTGAGGAACTACTATGCTGCTTCGTAAGCAATAATCCTGTCTGGAAAAAAATGTGTGAATAGTTAGTTATATAAGAGTCTGCAGTGACGTAAACATAATTATTGATTATTCATTATAATTTAGATATGTTTTAGCAAATACACGTCTTTTAATGCAGATGATAGTCCCATGAAGGCCTGTATTTACTGTCAAGCATATTAAGTTTTCTGGAGTTTCAGAAGGTGACAGAAAACTTCTAGGAGGTTTTTGAAAAAAAAAATAAGAAGAAAAAAAAGAAGACTTTTTTTTTTGTTGGTAAACCCCCCCCCAAAAAAAATTGTAAAAATAACTACTGCCATTATTTTTGTTACATACATTTAATGTTCTAAAATTTATTTTCAGTAATAAATAAATGTAAAATATAAAAATATATAATCTAAATATAAAAATGAATTAAAAAATATTGTGATTTAAATATTGAAATATACAAAAAATGTGTTATTACCTCTATTTAGAAGTTATTGGAAATACTAGTTGATGGAAGGTAGTTCTATATTGATTACCTTGTTCTTAAATGGGTGCAAGCTTGCAAGTAAAAAAAAATAAAATAATAATATTTAGGCTAATTTGAGAGTTTTATCATGTGTTGGAATGGATGAGATATGGTATGTTGTGTTCGTTTTTCCAGATAAAGGACTGTAGTTATTACATGGCAATCACAGGTGACTAGTTTCATTGCCTCTTATTACTCCACACTGTTTTTTTTTTTTTTTTTTTTTTTACATAATCAAAGTGAATAAAAATTAAGAATCATTTCAAATCAATATTTAATGTCTATTTATTTATTTGGTAAGTAGTATAATATGTATCTAAGATAATAAGATAATATAGTCATTATCTCAAAAAAAAAGCCTTCAGGGTGATACCATCTGCTTTGTTGTGTCTGTTTATTTTGCGATAATGATGTGTTGTCTGTACATTATCCTTTACTTGCATGTTGGCTTCATTCATGGGTTCTTTTTGAGTCTATCATATCATATATCATATCATATCAATCATATATCATATATCATATCATATCATATATATATATATATATAGACACATATAGACACACACACACACACACACACACACACACACACACACACACACACACACACACACACACACGTAATGTTTTTACTAATCAAGTCATCCGTCTCTTATTTCCTCAGGAACCTCTACCTGCTGCTGTGTTCTTGACGTGGGAATGGAAAACCGAGGTAAGACAATGGAAGGATAATCTTGTCAAAAAGTAAAAATAAATATGTGATTGGTCACAGTGGTCATCATTCAAGGGTCATGTGGATTGAATTGGTTTTGGGCTGCATCTGACCTATGTTTTAATAATCAATTTATCTGTTTTAGATATAAATTATTTGGATATTCCACATCTTGTCCAAAACATGCACAGAGTGTAATTACCTCAATAATTAGTAGTAAAATTACTACTTCAGTAGTAATAATTACTTCATTAATGCTTATTTGTTAGGCGATTTGTTGTTACCCTTGAATAGTTGCATATTCACACCAATTTTTTTTGTTTAACCACATACTTCATAGAAAACAATGTCTGGTTTTAAGAGTGTAGTTGGTGAATAGTGATCCTGTGTTATATTATAAAATCACTGACCTCATAAGGAATGTTAGCCTCATAAAGAAGGTTGACCATGTGACGCATAGGTGTGCTGGCTCTCCAGTGAGATATCTGATCACGCTTTGCCCAGTCGACACACCCACAGGTGAAACTCAGCGCTTTTCATTTGCCACGTTGTAGCTTTGTTTTTCTGTGGGGAATTTTACCTTTATGGACAAAGAGAGTAACTCCGTAGAAGAGGAGTATTCCTCATCAGGTAGGAAAAACTTTGTTCGCTGCACTTCAATGTCTACAGACTGAGGAACAGGGTAAATATCTGTTGTCTACCATTGAGGGTCAAGTGCTTTTCTTTGATAACAATGAGGAACATATAAAAATAGAAGCAGCCTTTATGTTTTGTTGGTACGGACTGTTTTTCCCTTCATATTTTGGGTTATTCATTTTAAAAGGGATGTATTCCTTTTCATTTAGCTATGTAGCCAAGGTGTTTTGCAACAGCACATATAAGCATGTACTATTGCTCACCATAAATGGTGTAATATGGTGTAGTACTTTAAAAACTATTTATTGTTACAAAGAAATTCTTTGTTTATTCCATATCTATAATCTGTCAACTGGTTTCAGATTGCATTTTTTTTATTTAGTTTAGAGCACGATATACAGCAGTAGATCTGTGATTATTTGCCCATGTGATACCTTTCAAAGTACTGTACTGTGTCAGTATCATAGTACAGTGATGTTTGACATCAGATTATAATGCACCGTCATACTTTCATTTGTACAGTACTGCTTAAATGTTTGGGGTTAGTAAGACTTTTTTTTTATTTTATTTTTTTTATTTATACTTTTATTCAGCAAGAATGTATTAAATTGATCAAAAGTGAGAGTAAAATACATTTAGTGTTACTAGGGGTGTGACGATAACCGCATCACCGCAATATCGCGTTAATGAGATGCCTACCGCGGTGTGAGGTCATCACCGCACTTTTTTTCTTTCTTTTTTTTTGAAAGTCACAGGAGTGCATATGGTGTGTGATATGAACTATAAACACATTAATATTTGCTTATAATTTACTGTATCTGCGAGTCCCATGTTCAAGTGCTTCTGGAGAAAAAAAACCCCGCTTCCTGCGCAAGGGAGGGACAGTCTGTTAAACATATGGGGGATTTATTTTTTTGTGTGTGTCTGATTATTATTAATTAACTGCTAGGTTTCAGTACTTGTGATGTTTACAGATAATGTTCAATTAAATACAAACAAACACAGGCATAAAAGACAAGCATAACGTAAACAGTTGGAGTTAGATTTTAATTGCAAGTAGCGATCTCTCTCATGTGGTATAGGCAATAACAGTTGACGGCGCTAGCCGAATGATTTAAAAAATAGCCACGAATCTAGTGTCTAAGCCAAATACTGTGTTGCCTTTGAGGCAGGTGACAATTAAGGGGAAGCCGGTGAATTTGGACAAGGCAATATGCCGTATTTGTCGCACAAAAGTATCCGTCTCGCGAGGAAATACCACTAACTTAAGACCACATCTTAGAAAAATTAACCATCCTGTGGCGTTTGCTGGACTTATGGCCGGTTCAGATTACACGTTTTTTTTATCTTATGCGATAGTCACTGTGTCAGATTACACGATTTTGACTCCTAAAATCGTGTCGTGTCGTGGACAAGAACCATGTCAGACTACACGTTTCTTCCAGACCAGTCATCGCGTGTCGTTTTTGAAGACGCGCGTGAAGGCGAAACTAGTAGCGCGTGAAGGCGAAACTAGTAGCGCCTGACTTCCGGAAACGAACGTAAACAAACAATGGATGAAGCGGCGATTTTCCTATTGGCTGTCTTGTGTTCAGAAAAAGATAAAAAAAAGAAAGAAAACCCGACAATGGACACGTTCTTGGATTGCACGAAGAGGACAGTACTGTCAATCCTTCAAAGAGAACTTGAGGTAAAATATGTTTCACTCACACTCTCGCTCGCTCGCTCATTCACACACACTCTCTCACTCATTCACACACACTCACGCATTCTCACTCGTAACACACATACATAATCACACTCACACAAACAAGTTTCTCTATAGCGAAGTACAATTTAATGAATGATTAGTTAGCTTAATGCTAATTCCAGTCAGTTACTCACCGGGTTGCTGAAGTACTTCTGCTATTTTTCGCCAGCATTTTTCTTTTTTAATTCTGTCATGGTACTCTCTCGATGAAACATCATACAGGCAGGAGTACTGTTGCCACAGCTCCACGAACCTTTCCTCCATTTCATAATTCCACTTCGCAACACCATCGTCTCTATTTCGTTTCGGCATTTTTGAAAGCTGTGTATGGAAATGCGTCTGTGCTCCTATTGGTCAATGTCACACGTGCTAGAACCCGTCGTGGAGGACCGAAAAAAAATTAAACATGCTAGTCTTTTTGTCGTGGTGTCGTGAAGCATCGCAGACGCAACGTAGGCTGTCGCCCGCTATGACACACTATACGAGATGAAACGATCGAATCTTGCGTCCCAACGCCCGTTGTCGTATACGAATTCCCACGACACTCTAAGTCAAACGGATCGTGGCAAAATCGGGCTAAAAACGTGTAATCTGAACCGGCCATTAAGTGCAGCACACCTACCTTAGGATGGCGACACTGGCTGCGTGGCGTGTCCGTTTTTATTTCGGCTCCCATGTTAACAGGTTAGAGCTTGCACACTGCCTGCGTGAGACGCGCGTCTCAGTTGCGGCACGAGCCGCGCGGAAAAAAGCGTGCATGCTAGAAATAGAACCGACGCCTATTTTTCACGCAAGCCTGTTGGAAGCGTTTCCTGGCAAAATAGAATAGGAAAAAATGTTTGTATGTCATTTTGACATGAATACATATTAATAAATTACATTTTGATGTTTGAAAGTTTAGGTTTTGACATAAATGCAGATATAAATGTAATTAAAAAAAATATGATCGATTTTCAAATATTGCACCTGTCAATACAGAACGAAATATTCTGTAGCCTATTTTGCCATCAATACTGCCGACGCTGTCTTTGCTGTTATATATTTATGTTTAACATTAAGTATAGGCCTTCCACAACTCTCTCCCCATATGTCGAATATATCACCAATGAGGCTTATATGTCACCTAGCAGCAGCAGCGCTGTTTCTGGTGTGCAAAGACATAGAAAAAGCCACGCAGCTGACACAACAGAAACGCCACACTCACACCACGCAGCCAGTGTGTCGCCGGCCTTAATAGTTAATTATTAATATTTACAATTTAATATTTGTTAATTTGTTTTTTTGTTAATAAAGAATACTGCTTTATGTTATTCATTTCCATTGTCATTTACAAGCTACATGCGTTCTTGATCGCCTCTGCAGTGTGTGACGCGGCCGCGGGTGATTTTTTTTAAATGTATTTATTTATTTATTTTTGGGGTGGGTGGGGGGTCGGTTAACCGCCAAACCGCGAGATTTGTTGCTTCTTTACCGCGGTAAGAAAAAAATTCCATACCGTCACAGCCCTAAGTGTTACCATTTTTTTAAAAATATAAATACTGTTCTTTTAAACTTGAACAAAAGAAAAAATGGTAGGCTAACACTTTACAATAAAACTTTATTGTAAAGTGTTATCATTTTTTCTTTTGTTCAAGTTAATGTATTCATTAGTTAATGTATTACCTAACATGAACTAACCATGAGCAGTACATTTGTTACTGGATTTGTTAATCTTTGTTAACTTTGGTTAATACAAATACAGCTGCTCATTGTTTGTTCATGTTACTTCACAGTGGATTAACTAATTTTCATAATTAGTAAATGTTGAAACCGAAAAAGGATTGAAAATCTTGCCAACACCAAACTTTTGAATGTTAGTGTATCATATTACTATTCTATGGTACACCAATGTTATTTAGGTCGAAAACAGTTGTAGATTTTGTAGTATTTTGCTAATTCTTGCTTAATTACTATTTATGCCCTTTCTATTTATATTGCTATGTAGATTCTTTTTCCACAGGATCATTTAAAATGAACTTGTAATGACAAAAAGGTGTTAAAAAAACCCCACATACGTTACATATCATTCAATGATAGGTATTGCAAATGATACCATGTTATCACAATGCTACCTGTCCAAAAAAGCTACCATAGTCCTGTTTTATTCAAAAAGCATTATAATACCATGGTACTTGTTGTTACTTTTTCTTAGTAATGAAAGTTATATTCAGGGACTGTGCCAGGAAGTGGAGTTACTCTTTACTTACATGAGTTTCTGCTGTGATCTGGAAACAGTCCAAGAGATTTCCTTGATAGGATTTACTCGCCTCAGTGTTTTGGCCTGTTTTCTTCCCGTGACTCTTGTCCTCAGCATTGGGACAGAGAGAGAGAGAGATACCAGGACAGCAGATAGGGAAAGAACAGGGATACAGATAGAGTGTTGTGTCTAATGCTGGGACAGATCACATACCGGTAGTTGTGTTTGTTTAATACATTTGTCTGTACCATTGGTGAATTCCTTTAGAAAGTGAGCATCATCTTTATGCTGTACTGGTACTGCACACACTGTTTGGAATCATTTGTCACTGCCACTGCCATTTCCACTTTATCTGAATCTAAATGTTACCTTGACAACAAAGCAGAACATCTATGTCTATAGTGGTTAAGAAGACTGCTATGACAAATAAAATATTGTTTTACTATATTTAATACTAATTGATTCACGTGTCTCTCTGTATGGTGTTTGGTAAAAGCAAGCGAGCAAGCAAACAAACAATATATATTTTATTTTTATTTTTTTATTAATAGTTTTCCCTAATAGTTTTTGTATACGAGTCAAAAAATTTAATAATGGAAGAGCAGTTTTAAAAAGTGATTTTTTTCACTATTATTTACAACAGGTTGTGCATTTTCATTGGTTTAAATAAAATATATTTTTTATTATAAAAGACAATAAAAAGAACGTGCATAAAACCACTCCTTTCCTGGTAAAAAATTTAGTGAATTTGCAAACATGTCAGTCTCTGAGTAATTTAATTTATTCAAGCCACGAAATAAACTTCATTCCGTAAAATAAGTGTAATGAACTATGCAAAAAGCATTTCGAACGTCTCCAGCACATCTTATAATTTGCCCAAAAATCAAACATAGTTCACCCCTACACACGTTATCAAAAACTTGCTGTCGGTTGGAATATTAGAACTAAAAACATTGACTTAACACAATCATGGGCAACAAGCACTTCACTGAATGCTTGCCAGCTAAAAAAATACATAATTATTACCTTATGATCGATCTGTTTTTAAAACCAGATCACGACATCGACGTCTGTCAAAAAAATTACGTGCACACAGGGAACTACACTAACCTTTTCCACAGGTGGCACTTGCGCTACTAACTTTTTCAGTTACTGGCGCAAAACATGATTTGGTCGCACAAATTATTTATAGTAAGCCGCTCTGGATAATAATGAACAATAATGAAACTGTATTGCATACAGATGTGCTTTTTATTTTACTTGCCATCTTTTAAACCACATGCCTTCTTGTTTTTGTTTTCTTTAACATTGGTTGGGATAGATTTACTGCAATAGAAAATACAGTACACAATAAAGTGCAAAATGGATTTCAACATGCTATGGTTGGCACAGATGGGCAGACTCCTGAACTCTTAAGTAGTGATGCACCGATGTGAAAATTGTGGCCGATACCGATAATAACCGATATTAATATTGCTGTTATGGCCGATACCGATATCGATATCTCTGTATAGAAAACAAATCAAATAAAGAGATATTTTCCAAAACATGTTTTCTTTTTTTCTTTTTTACTTTAGAAATGACTTATGTTGGGCACCTTTACCTGTGTGCAAAATATGTCACACATAGGACACACATGCATTATATTGCATTGCATATAATGTGTGCTGGTCAACTTGTCTAAAATTAAGAAACCCCTAGAAAACAGTAAAAAAATTTAATAAAAAAAAACAGGTGTACAATAAAGATAGGCTTCTTAATTTATTATTCCAATAACCAAATATGATACTAAATAGCACAGGGAAAAGGGCTTCTATTTGTGACGTGCTGTCTTTGCATTTGAACATTGCACATTTTAAACAGGACACGCATTAGCTGCATAAATGTTAGCCAGTACAAACATATTTATAGAAAACAGTTGACCATGAATAGACAGGAGTCCAATAATAGCATAACGAATCACTTATTCTAAAAATATCAAGTAGGCTAAGTTAGACGAATGCGACATATAACGAGGGCTGTGTTGTAAAACGTCCGTCATTTAACGAATTTTAAAAACACGGATGGATAATACAAAATGCTTTCCAACATTTTGACAGAAAAAAAACAAGGAAGAACAAAATTTAAACTATAGCCCGTCAATTTTCATTTTACAATTATCTTCTCTCTCTGTGCGCGCGCGCGTCCGTATTTGTGTGAGAGAGAGAGAGCTCGCGCAACAGATACAATGGTACGTTTTAATCTAAGTAACGGTCGCGAGGCTGAAGCCAACTTGATGTGTTGAATGCTCAGAGCACGTTATAAAACGTATTCTTAAAATACACATTTCTGTTTTAATAAATGCTCATAGTAAATCATAGAATATTGCCTAAAACATAGGTACAAAAATAATCAGTGATACATTTGCGACCCATTAAAAAATTTGGTCGCAATGGCATTTCAAAAGGTCGCAGAGTAGTTCCCTGGCACAATACAAGGTAGTAGAAGCAGAGATCCAGCGAGTACATGCATTTCCTGGAAACCCACACTACCAGATGCTTTCCGAGAAGGAGAAAATGGCAGCCTAAGTGGCTTCAAAATACTCTCTGTGAGAGATGATAACGCGCATAATACATAATGCACTGGAGTATAAATGTATTCTTCACTTACTGAAATTGAATCTGAGTGATCAGGGAACCGTTTGAAAAACTTCACACTGCATGCTAAAGAGAATAAATACCAGCTAAAGCCAGGTGCACACTGTGCGATTTATAATAATCCTTTACAATTGTTGCTTGTCAGACTGTACGAACATGATCATCGTTGTAAGGCATGTCACACTGTAAGATCAGTTGTCATAAATGTCAGGCTGCATGGCAGTCAAGACGCGTTAAAAACTTGTACGGAGTTTTACATGATCAATCAATGACACGTTCGGTGACAGTGAGCTGCATTACACACGGGATTGAAATGGTGGCTACTAGGGATGCACGATATATCGGCCACCATATTGGTATCGGCCGATATTGGTTCATTTTTAGGGCTCTATCATACACAGAGCGCAATGCGGCACCAGGCGCGATGCAAGTGTTCTTTGATAGTTTCAGCCCGACGCAGTAATCATTTTCACGTCCTGCACCACGTTGTTTAAATGGCAAATGCATTTGCGCCCATCTGTTTGCCCATGGGCGTGCTGGTCTTAAAAAAACTGGCGTGTTCAGGCGCATTGTTGGCGTGTTGCTATTTTGAAGCAACTGAAAAAGACTGTGCCATTGACCAACAAAAAAATTTTTTTTTGTTATTTAAAGAGCGGATTAGTAATATGCGCCTTTAGGCGGATGCACAACATGCATACACTCTGCTTATTACACACGGGATGCGCAGCAGCACACAAACATGCCATATATTAAAAATAAAAGGATTACAGTGTAAAGGATTATTATTGTGTTCATAAAGACATGGTGGAATCCGGCTTGTCCCATAGATGGTCTGCTTGCGCGCTTTAACCTTGTGCACGAGTAGATCAGTTTCCTTTCTGAAGAAACGTTCAGTCTATCGGCTTGCAAATTCCGCCATGTAAATAGCGAATCCGCCATGGCGCAAGCCCAACTGACTTTTAAAGGGAATGAGAGACGAGACTCTGATTGGTTTATTGCACGTTACACCCAAAACACACCCATTACTCATTAAGAGAATAGGGACAACCCTTTTAGACCATGCGCCGGGTGCTGACCATTTTCCCCATCGTTAAACTAGCAAAAGTGGATTCGGACATGCCCTAAGTGAACTTGCGCTATGCGGTTTAGACCATGCGCTTAGATCGTTAAAATATAAAAGCAGATACATAATGGATTATTTCCTTCAGCTGAAACACTTCAGATGCGCACTGTTCATCATGATGGATTTGAATTGCTTGAAATATGATTGGAATCACTTCAAAAAAGGAAAAGTGCAACATATGCATTGTGCAGCACAAGTCTGTCATATAGGCTAGATACAATTATAATGAGAACATTATAATTGTGTGTTTGGGACATGGCTTTTACTGGTGAGACTTTTGTTTTCTCAACAATTATATAAAAATTTGGATTTAGATATATATAAATATATCTACTTTCAAATATAAAGAATTATCGGTATCGGACAAATTTTTTATTTCGGTGCATCCCTAGTGGCTACAAAGAAATCTCTAATGTTAATTTTGGTCATGGCTTGTCTTGAAACACAAAGACAATTTGACAGTCATCGTAGGAGAAGTCACACTGCAGAACTGTGAGTCAAATCTTCTGACACTGCCAGAATTTTGTCGGAGGTCAAATTTGATCGCAACGGTCATTAATCAGCTGTCGGTGAACATGTCAAACTAACGATCAAAGACTTTTAGCCAAGGATCAAAGAAATCTTTTAGGATTTGCTAAATTTGTCTCAGACGGCCAAATCGTGGCCAAAATCGCAGTGTGCACCCGGTTTTAGTTATGTTAGTGAGTGTCTTTGATCTTGGTTTTGACGGACCTTTTTTGTCCACAAATTATGCATTCTGATTCTGAATTTTTTTGTTTAAATATATTCAATCTTTTTTTAATCTTGACTGATCTTTTTTTTCATAATTTTGGCAATAGATGAACTGTTAAATGAGTGATCTTGAGATGAGTCCCTGCACTGTAAAAAGTGAACGTGCAGTTGTTGCTTTAAGGAGGTATTTCTTCATGATTCTACCTATAAATTCTACAAGGGAATGCTGTTTTAACTTTGAGTTAAATTGACCCAATATACATTTTCCAATAAAGCTCAGGATGAACACATTCGACACATGCACCAGACGTGCACTAGTACGCACCAGAGGGCAGTATAGTCGTGACTCGTATCAGCTAGTCGTCCAGTTTGACTCATATTCTGATGTAATATTCTTTACTTGGCAGGTGATTTTTAGAAAATGTAGTTTGATCACTATCTTCTTGGTTGTTTAAAAGATTAAGGCTATTATCAAAGTTTGATAAAATGTTAAATTTTCTAATAAAATATGGTACATTTTTACATGATTTGTTACATTTAATTACCCCTTAGCATATTTTTGACTCATATACCAGGTAAAAGGAAAGACATTTCATCAGGTTTCTAAATCAATTGCAAGGACACATCATGTGATTATAAATGCAGGGTTCCCACGATAATAGCAGACCTGGAAATATTTTAAGATGTTTTCTAGATCTGGAAAAGTCAGATTAAAATTTTTCTATTAATGTTCTGATCTAGAATATTTCATTAACTACCAATTGCTCTTATGAGGACAAAATTTTCTTGCATGTCATGATATTTAATTTTTAAACAAATTGTTCCTTCAATCATCTTTTTAATTAGTCACACACTCACACTGGTTCACAAATCAGTCTGTACGACTTAACGAATTTGTCTGAAGCAAAATAATTATAAAAAATCCTCATCTACTGATCACAAATTACTGAAAAGGACATGGACATTTTTTGGTCCAAAGATGTGGGAACTCTGTTAAAAGCCAATTTGCTTCCTCCAAGACACCATGGTATGTAGGCCTATACTTTGCATGGCCTTTAATTGTTTTCCTTCCTGTAATGTCCTTTACTGGTACAAAAATGCCATGGGGAATTCACCCCATGTGTTGATGTTTTTAAATGCTCCTCTTCACCTCGACGGTTTCACTGGTCTTCCATCATTGTAATTATGCTAATGTCCAGTGAGTCAGCAGTTGAGCAGCACAATGAACTGAATGCATCTAAAGCCTCACATCAGTGTATCAAAAGAACAACTAGCCAAAGCAATTCAGAGTGGGGTGTGCACTGAGCAGTATGAACAATTCTGTATCACAGTCATTGTATATCAAAGGTACTGTTATGTATTGATTGCTATAGTTGCTTTAGCTGGAAATACAATCTTGGAAATACTAAAAAAGTACTAGTACAATATATCCATGTAGTAATGCCAATGTACACACTGTATGGAACCAAATGTTTAAAATTCATAGCCATTAAGAATGACTATTAAGACTGACAAATAGGCTATGTGTTGCAAATATGGCCACCTTGAATGGGACGTTTTATTTTATTTACTAGTTTTTGTGCTTTTGGGTTAATGATTAATGTTTGGATGAATTGCTTTATAGTTGAATGAATTTAATTGGATTTCAATAACACACTGTGTCCTTCAGGTGGCACTAGTGTAAGTCATTTGGCTTTTGTTGCAAGCAAGAGGTCATATGTAGAGCTAGTGGAAATGTGTGCTGTCAGCCTGTATCTGCTTTACAGTTTCTGTTTTTGTAACTGTAGAACAGTAGAACTTATTAGGCTTTGAATTAGGCCTGCTTACGGTCATATAGCCTACAAGTTTCTCTCACATCTATTAAAGGCACAGTATGTAAGTTTAGCTGCTAAAGGTCGCTTATTCAAAACAATAACAAAGGCGTAGCTTGATGACGCTGTGAATGAGCGTGGAATCATTCCTGCCTATGGAAAGCAATTCAACGGGACTCAGGCAGAAATCTTGTTCATGGGTGAGCTAATGTATTATAGTTTTATTTACGTTACTGTGGTATTAAGCAGGGCAGGGCCTGGTACATTTTACTTTACTGTTTTTATTATGCTTAAAGGCCGCAGTCGGCCACTGCCGCTCGTTTTGTTGATTATGTTCATTGCGATTAAAATTAAGTTTAATGTCTGCCTCTTTCTTCCCTGAACTTGAACTTTGTTACATTAACATTTGATCACTTAAATTCTAGGGGTGTGACTAGACGCTTATCTCACAAGATGAGACGAGACCGGAGATTAGATTCACGAGAATGAGACGAGATGAGATTTTTGCACAATATTTTATAGAAATCCTCCATGACAAAATTCATGTCTGGAAAAATAGTCTGCAGGTGCATTTTGAAATGTTTTAACTAAATCTTGTAAAGAATGTAATTTCAGTTCTACTTTATGAGTATGAATGATCAAATGCATTGAAAGACAACAATATACAAGCACTGCAAAAGGTTTTGCCACAAACTCAACTGACTGGCTTCTCTTCTGTATGATTTCACAGTCTCTTCAGACATCACTGTACATGAATTATGAGCTTCCAGAACTTTGATTGAGGCTGTGTGTGACCTCCTAATTCCTTTCCACAAACATAGAAATAAAAACAGTATAAATAACAAAAATAAATAAGTTTTTATTAAGTGCAAACAATAAGTGCAAGTGCAACCATTATCAAAGTAAGCGTCCTCTCTCACTATTCAAAGTGCAAACAGAGACCAAAGTCACCATCAGTACAGAGATGGATTACTTTCGGATTTGCGATCACACGTAGGCCTACTCCGTGTATAGGGAGCGGTGGTGCTGAGCGCACATTCTACAAGATAAGATATTTATCACACGCGGCTCTGTTGTGCAACGAATCCTTCGCCATCATCACGCAATCAGTGAACTGTGATTCCTGCTGCACTGTGCGAGACTGCAACTCGTGCTAGATGAGCAGAGCAGACGTTTACAATAGTTTAAAATTGTTTTTATTTATTTTTAAACAGCAAAACGACAGCGGTCGGTAATGTAATGTGAATGTATCTGTGGCATATTCTTTGCTAATTTCCCTCACGCTCCGTCATGGTGATGACGGAAACTTTTCACTCTACGAGAAATCTTGTCACACCCCTATTAAATTCACATTATTTTATAGTCGTGAGTGCTGAATTACTACTCATAGACTCACTTTATTTGACAAATTAAAATTATGGGGTAACGCAGCGCTGTTCTACTTGGTCAAAACAATCATACTAAAATACATTTGAGTGTGTTGAAAGTTATGTTATAGGCTAATGTTAATCTGTGTTCGCTCGGTGGCTGATATAAGACACTTTTTGTACACTGCAGTAAGCTATATCGATATTAGAATATCATAGTAAAAGCTGGATTGATAAATGACATGCAGTTAATTTTAAAATATTTAGTATGGTGGAGAAAATACTGTTACTACAAATAAAGGTCTTTCTGATTTTGCTAAGTTAGCTGCAAAATAGTGTTGTCTCTGAGGCATGGTATTAACATGTTACTCATGGTAAATCAAGGAAACGAGATTTAAACCATTAGACTAACTGTATTGAGCTAGGCTATATAACAATGTTTCGTTTTCTGTTGATAAAGGTACCCAAACAGTTGCTTACCTGTCTAATAAAACACATAATATTATTAAAGGGGTTTTGGTGTTTCCATGGTTTTTATGGAAATCAAGGCTAGTGCAGATATGACAAGATTGTCAGGCGACGCAATGACACGGCCTGGTTAAAATAGCGAATTTCTCTGGATTTAAAAGTTTTTGGAAACATTTGGAATAATGTAAGTACACAAGTCAATACAATATATAACATTGTGCTAGTGGTTTTTGGATATTTTAATACAAAAAAACTTACATATTGTGCCCTTAATGACATGAGATGCACAGTGAATTTGCCTTATGGGGTTGTTACATTATTACAATTGGTAGATGTGTTCCAAGAAAATCAAACCCATGATCTTGTTGGAAATCTCTTGGTATTGCCATACTCTGAAAGAGAATCGTAATTGTTCAGATTCCATTGAATTATTCTATGACTTTTTTTTCAGAACTTCTGAGACATGAATGCAGATGTTCAAGAACAGTCAGCTTAAGAAAATCATTTGGTTTCTGTAAATAAAACCACTTCTGAAAACCACTTCATTTCGGATTCGCTATTTACATGGCGGAATTTGCAAGCGGAAAAACGTAATGGTTCTCTAGCGAGGAAACAGATCTGCTTGTGCGCAAGGTTCAGACACAAGCAGTGTTATGGACCTGCATATTGGCGCACATTGCTAACGCGCTCTTTAAATAACGGAAAAAAAATATTACAACTGAAATAGACTGCGCCATTGACCAACAAAAACCTGGTCTAAAGTCAATGGCGCAGTCTATTTCAGTTGCCTCAAAATAGCAACGCACCAACAATGTGCCTGAACACACCTCATTTCAGACCAGCACGCACATGGGCGCACAAATGGGCGCAAATGTATTTGCTGTTTAAACAACAAAACAGCAGGACATTAGAATGATAACTGCGTCGGGCTGAAACAATCAAAAGAGCACAGCCTAACCCTATCAGAGAGTGTTTTTTTGTTTGTTTGTTTTTTAATAAAGATTGAAAGACTTTTCTGAAGTTCTCTTAGTTGTGGTGAAGTAATATGACCGCGGTGTTGCTTAACTGTAGCTTTTTACTACTGGCGATTGTATTTAGGCTTCAAAATTCATAAAAGTTATGCCCATTTGTGAATATTATCTTGAGGAACAAAACAATCATTGACTTTTGTCACAGAGCTTATTTTGTGCAATTATCCAAAAGCCAATGGAAAAATACTAAAGGCTTTTTGTTGAGGGAACCAGAGTGATGATAGTTATTTCTAAAGGGGAATTTCAAATGCAGAATTATCTTTTATCTTAAGAAATTATTCTTATGAATTTAAATAATAAAAATAAATAAAATTTTGTCTTTTTCAGTTATAAAACTGATTGTGGGAAAGTTTAGCAGTTGTACGCTGTCTCAACTGTTTTAAAAGGCAGTGCTGTCAACATGCTCCACTGGCAGAATAAAGCTGTCTGCTATGTTTATCTAAAATGCAGACCAGTAAAGTCTTATTTCTGTCATTATTAGTGGGATATTTGGGAGATCTTTTAATAGATATTTAAAAAATGGTTTATAAACTAAGAGCATTTAATGTCCAACATTAAGTTGTATCCCATTTAATGATCCAGTTGTATCTATCTTAGTTCATTCAACACTTGTCTGGCTTTTGTCTCCTGACAGCTTTGATTTTTATCCAAACACTGTGTGTGTGTACGTGTGTGTGTGTGTCTCTCACTGGAAAACCTGGCTCTGACTGGCACTAAACACAGCCAGCCTTGCTTTTCTCTCCTCCTAGTCCCAGAGCTCTTCTCTCTGATCCCAGACTCCCACACGTAACGATAACACTAGCCACATCATGTCCTGTGTGGAGAACTCCCTTTTACAGAGGGATTTACATGAGGTTAAATCATAATGTAACTGGCTGACATGGAGTTCTCTTTGATTTACGCTTTTTTATCTTTTTTTTTTTTATCTCAATGTTCACATATTTTTTTTTTTTTTTATGTTTTAATGTTTTTGAAAGAAGTCTCCTATGCTCACCAATGCTTCATTTATATTTGATTAAAATGCAATAAAAACCTAAGTTGTGATCATGAGAAAACAACTGTTTTGGTTTGTTGAAATCATGAGAAAACAAAAAAAGAATAAAATGATAATGCATGGCCTTATGGCTTCCGTAAACATACTTATAGATATAGCTTATATGATTAATCTCACCTGTATGGTTACTTTTCACTCTGTATAATGTGTAAACCTGAGGAGAACTAACTTTTACTTACGTTCACTGAAATTACTAACTAGTACAGTTTATTGAAAATCATTCCAAAAATTGTTCAGAAAAGAAGTTAGTTATTATCCATGAAGATAATGTGAAGGTACTGCCTCCAAGACACACAGTCTCATCTCATTTCATATTTATTAAGCTTTATTTTATTAATTTATACAAAATACAGACTTCACTAAATACCATTCTGGTATGTGCTTGATCAGAGTGAAAAAAGACAACACATTTATATTCACCCCATGTAAAGTATAAGTTTTCATACTCTCATTAGATGTTACTGAGCAGTGGAGGAGAGTAAGACTATGCCAACCACATTGCAACACTGTATTTCTTCATTTAAGTTCTCATCAGCATAATTGTCTGGAATTTTACCTCCCACTTTGGTTACGCCTAGGTGCTCAGCATCAATGTAAGTATACTGTGAATGGTCTTCATTTCATGGCCACATACACATAAATAATCAGCCCGTGACGCCAACTCACTATCTGTCTCACTCACTGTAATTGGAGCCTTCTATGATGTCACTTCCTGCCAGTCAAGGGCTCCACCTCGCCCCATCTCAGGTTGCAGCCACTCTCTGGTTACACTGCACCGTCTAATGCATTTTGGGAAATGAAGGTGTGTAGCAGGAGAGGCAGAGACTGGCTCCTACCTCCTCTGGTCCCTCCAGAGTTTCCCTCTGTGAACTTAGGCTCTGAAAAATCTGCCACCGGGAATGACTGGCATCCTGGCCGGCTGACATACTTCAGACAAGCAGCGTATGTTATTTATGAAGTCAGGGCTGCTGAGAGGGAGGGACCTTCATGAGTCGTTGACTAAGAGCAAGCGAACCACCAAAACAGAAGTTGTGAAGTAAGAAGGAGGGACGAAACGGCGAGCGTGAGCACAAACTTCTAGGATTACAGAGCGAGAGTACCTGCTCGCCGAGAATAGTGGAACTGTGTTTTGCCCTCCCTGCCGCGGGCCCCGGGACTGGCAGAGGACGGGGCACACGGGACTTGGGGGTACAGGGCAAGATTATGGGACAAGGAGCAAGTACTCAGACTTTAAACCCAAATCTTACCTACATAACAGGTGAGTTACAGCTGGATTTTGGACAGAATGTTGATACAGAAACTTTTGTATGGTTTCTTATGTTTGGTTTGTAAGCAGTGCCAGACCTGTTTTGCTTTTTACGCTGGAGGTGATCAGATGATATTGCTTAAGCATACTCTGTACAGATGCCAACTGTGCTAGTCTGAATTATTGCAGGTGTACGTTTGTTTCACATGAAGGAAGGAGTAAGAGACAGGCAGGGGCAGGTCAATGTACACTGATGGAATTTGGCGGTTGTGCAATTGGACATTCTCATGTTTCTGTCAGGCACGCTTCCTTTAGTATTAGACCTTACGAGATGATATAAGAACGTGCTTCGCTGTAACTGCCTGTTGCTCTCTATAGCAGTCTCTATATTGGATCTTTTTAATCATGTATGATAATGTGTTTGGTCGAGGAGTTGTGTGCAGCAGTGTTAAAGGAGAAAACCTGTTTGTGCTGTCTATTGATTCAGGCTGACTCAAGTGGTTTGTTGTTACGCTGTTTTCCAACCCTATAAATTGCAGCATTATGAATTCGAACCCAACATGCAGCCTTCCTTTACTACGTGTTTTAAGACAAGACGAACAAATAGAGGCTCTGGGCCTCATTCATAAATCTATTCTTAAATAAATGTATTGAATGCTTTGGTTTACATGAGAATGGTTTTAAGAATGATTTGCACAATATGAATGATTTGCACAATCTTATTTTCTGAATAGCATAGTACTGTTTCTGCTTTTTATAGTGCTTATATGGTGCATGGTATGCACATTTTCTGCATGCACAGGTGCATTGAATTAACTGGAAATAAGTTTTTTGGATGGGAGTGACATATTACACAAATTGATTTGATTTGATGCAAATTGATGCAGTTGATAACTAGACACTCACATAGTTAAACTGAGGTCATATGACCGTAATATTGTACTGTTTGAATTTTTTTCACATAATGCTTTTTAAACGTTTTAATAGTATGCAGCATGCTTGTATTTCGTTCAAAATATATCCATAAAATACTTTTAACAGTCAAAATATCATATTCCAAATTTATTTTTGTTGCAATTCTATTTTATTTTATCTGTCTGTATTTTGTTAATTTTTTTCTCTTTTTTTCTTTTTTTAAATAAATTTTAATTGTATAATGCTTCAAATTAATCGAAAGTGACTGTAACAACATTTATAATGTTACGAAAGTTTTCCATTTCAAATAAATGCTGTTCTTTTGAACTTCCTATTCATCAAAGAATCCTGAATCCTAGTCATGGTAAAATATTACCCCTTTCACAAAGAGATTCCGGAAAATACACGGATAATGTGTCCCGTGATTTGTCCCGGGATAGTTTGATTTTGGTTCATTCACACTGCCAGTGATTTTCAGGAATCTGTGAGTGCGTTCACACACATCCCATAAAGACACGTGACGTCAGGATGTGTTGTAGAAAGGCCAGTCTAATCTTCTGCTGCCGCTCTTTCCATTGTAGTGGTGCACTTGGTGGATTTTTTTACGCAGCGTCTTAAGTTTACAAATGATCTGCACTTTCGAACCACGGTCAAGCATTTTTTTCTGGATTCGGTCGTACACTAACGCATTGCGTAACGTTCCACAAAGCTGGAGAACGATCTCAGCTTCAGCGCGGAATCTGCAGATAGTAAGGAGCTCCCTGGTCTCTGCTTCATTCTAGTTTGCAGACATTTTTTTGTTCTTTCTTTGTTGATGACGATCACAAACTTTCTTCTAAGAGCAACAAAATACCCCTTACGGCATTGGTCCTGGCTTTTGTTCACTTAGACGTGTTCCGAGACTGATCCTGGCAATGTTTCTAGTCCCCATCCCGGCATCAATCCCGGGACGTGTTTGTGTTCACACAGAAGGCACTCTAGCAATTTTACGGCAATTTCCCGGGATCAACGCGCTGTGTGAAAGGGGCTTATGTAATACATTGCAAATTAGTATATTATAATGATTTCTGAAGGATCATGTGGCTCTGAAAACGGATGATGCTGAAAATTCAGCTTTTTCATTACAAGATCTTTAAATTGCAATAATATTTCACAAAATTGCTGTTGTTCTTGTATTTTTGATAAAATAAATGCAGCCTTGGTGGGCACGATGCTTCATTCAAACACATTTTTTAAAAGTTGTATTATTAGGTTTCAAATAACCACCAGTTTTTCAGTAGTTTTTCACCTTCTGATGACTTATGTTGTTTTAAGGTGTTGCCGTGACTCTTCTGTTTGCACAATACTCTCCACTAGTTTCCTCTCACTTAATGTTTGATCATTACAAGCTTGTTCACTTCTCCCATTGACCTCTGTGTTTATTTATACACTAAGCAGTGTCCTTGATGTTCTTGTGTGAAGTCCTACCTCTACCATTAACATAGCTGTATATTATGCTCAGTGTTTTCAGGACAGTCGACACTGATCCGATTCTCACGTTTGTCACTGATATGAGAGGAATGTGCAGCCTTCCTGAAACAAAGAGCTCATTGAGTGTGAGGCAGTGCTTCATATAAGCGTTGATTGAGGTGTGTGTGTTTGTGTGTCAGGTGAAGATCAGTGCTTGGGGTTGTTGGGTATATTGTGGCCTGTGCTCTTATTATGCGACGTTCACTTTGATTACTTTATTATTCTATTTTGTCAAGGTCATGGTGCCATGACAACAAGTCACATTGTTTTCTCTTGTCACCGTGCCCTTCTTTTTCCAATCAACATGAGGACAGTGTGTTTTTCCAGTAAGCAAATTTAAAGTAAAACTTTAAAGTAAATTTAGAGGCTATTCCATATATCTGCATTGATTTCATGGGAAAAGTTGCAGAATAAATTAATAAAAAAATTAGTGGTACAAAAAGATAATAATAATAGTTGTAGGACGTGGAAGTGGATGATACATTTTCACGAAACAATACATTACACCTTAGCAACCACACAGCAATGCCCTGGCAACAACCCACAACAGTCTAGTGGTGGTTACTTTTTCTCTGGCAAGTAGGCCTACCACTTTTTTTTTTTTTTTTTATTTTACTCAGAAAATGTAAAAAACAGTTATCTTGTAGAGAGACATCACAGACAGTGTGTTTATCTCATGATGAGTATGTGACATTAAGAGCTTGTGGTCTGGACAGATGATTGGATCTCTGCATTTTGCCTATCAGCCAAATCTGCGTGGTAATTATGTGTCTTTATTGCTCAGTGGGAGGTTGTTGTAACACCGCCATGTCGTGTCGTTTTCAAAGCTAGACCTTCATAAGAGGAGCTTGTAGTTTTTGATTTGAAGATTTGTGTACTCTTGTTTAAAGTGTTTTCATTGGAAAATCCCATTTGAGTGAAGTAAACTAGGTCTGTGTGCTGTCAAACACTTGCTTAATCAGTTAGCGGCATCTATGCCAATGGAGCTGCCAAAACCCATAAACATTCCAAACCTCCCCATGTGTCATACACAACTTGCCTTGCCTTGCCTTGCCTTGTGTCTCCAGACCAGTTTAACGGTCTCTCTTTCTCTCTCTATCAATACATTATTCTTGCTTTATAGACATCATTTGCACAGCCTTCTCTTTCCTGTTACAACATTTTTATTCAAACAAAGGAAAAAATGCAAGTGTAAGGGAGGAAACATCAAGAGGATTTAATTATGTTTGTATTTAGTGTTGTCACGATACTGGAATTTCTAACTTCGATACGATACCTTGAAATATCGATATTGGATACCATTTTTGATACCACATACCACCATATAGAGAGAATTTATCTTATATATATATATATATATAGGCTATATATATATATATATATATATATTATTAATATTATTAATATTATATATATATATATATATATATATATATATATATATATATATATATATATATATATATATATAAATAATAATAATATTATTATTATTATTATTATTATTATTATTATTATGTTGCAATAGCTTACAAACAGAACAGGGAATATTTTCTTGAATCGTTAAACTAAACTTAAAAAAAAGGTAAACACTCAGTTGTAAAATAAGAACAAATAAACAAATTGTAAACAATGGCTCAGATAAATACAATTGAATAAAGAGACGCATGAAATAAACATGGCTTTACGTATTTCAGGTGGGTCTATTAGTAGTGTTCAGGTAAGGAATAGGCCTACTACAGAAATGAAGTATAAATGTAAAATAACTGGATAGTCTTCATTGTTAAAAAAACAATGCTTAGGGTAAAATACAGGTAAGGTAGGCAATTTTCGGAGAGGCTAGCAATACCAGGCTAGTTCCCTTCAGAGTGCTCTCCAAAGCCAAGGCTCCTCCAAAACACAAACGCACACAGCAGGGAACAAACAAATGTGTCACAAGAGAAGGTGTTAAACTATCTCATGTCTAAAAGCACATAACATTACAATAATATTGAACATAAACAATTTTCAAGAGCACTGACCTGTACCACCTGACTGCTGCAGGTTCATTTCGGTGTTGATAGTGTTGCCATTGAAATGCATAAATTCGAGTCACGAACCACCCCAAGTATAACATGATTCCTGTCATTTCAGTATTTCCATCTCTGCTGAATTACGGTAGTTATGGTGTGATAGCAGCATAAGCTCATTGTTTTGGTTCAGGAGGAACTGTAAAAGGTGGCTACTGTTTCAGTTGCGGTGCTGTCACTTTAATAGCAAATGCACAGATCCAATATATTTCTCTCAACTATTTAGACAACACAATAAGCCACGGAAAATAAGTAAATTTGGTACTCCCGAGCTGTTTGAGAGGCGGCTTCATGTGTGAGCGTATAGATTAGGGGTGCACGCACTTTTGGTGTGAGTGTCGAAACCTGTGGGAATGAGGAAAATTATGCACAATACCCGCAACCCCGCATTGAAATTGAGGCCAACACCAAAACTATTCAACTGGAGCAAATGAGATGAGTGAGTGAGAGGAGGCGGGTGTGTGTTGCCATTGGAGAGAAGAGAGAGCGAGAACCCACAGCTGGTATCAGTGTATCGATACTGCAGAAAAGGAGTATAGGAACTATTTCAGATATTTGAGTATCGATATCGAAATATCGATATTTTTGACAACAATATTTTTCCCTGTTTTTTTCCCCAAAAAATGGGCTTAATGACACTTAATTTTAGATTTTACCTCTCTGCATTCAGTCTCATGCAAAACACACTGGGTACTAGAAATCTGGTATCCAGGCATATTGATAAAAATTATTGATGTAGTAATACAAAACAAAACTATTGTTAACTTTAATTTGACAAATTTAAGTGGATTGAACTTAATGAAATGTATTTGTGACAAAACATGTATTAATCTTATTTTAATTGTATCTTATTATCTTCTTTCTTTTTTTTACTTAAGTTTTTTACACATTATTAACACATTGTACTAATTTAGGAATTATACAAATTATAGAAATATAAATGCCCTACAATGCTGTCAATAGACTTGAACAACCTGGGACACTTATTTAGCGATCTATTTTACCATAATTGCTGAACATCAGCATTAATTAAACAAGCAGGGGGGAATAGATATGTGGTTATAGTTAATCTTTATATGCCAATTATATTTATACTTCTGAAATGCACATTCAAAAGGTGGCACCTTTTAGATTCCTGTGGGATGTTTTGAAATGCCATGGAACTGGCCAGTTGGCTTGATGTACTATGATTAGATCTAGATATTGTATTATGTTAAAGTGAAACTGAAGCACATCTTTCTACACTGCACAATGTGACCTGTTCTTATGGCTACAGGTAGGCTACTGGGTTTAATAGAAAAGTTTTGTAAACCTCAACTGGGTGTCACTGCATGCAAAACTGTTTGACATCTTGCAAATCACAGTGCGCTCATGGCTTGTTTGAGTCAGGGTTTCAGTATCCATATAACTTTTCTGAATCTCTACCCACTGTTGTTACTTGTAAATGTGACTCATTAGGATGTTGAAATTATTGTAATTATGTCAATCTATTTTAGCAACATATTACAGTCACACTGTGTTATCTTAGACTATAAATATTTAGGGAATTACAGTTATTGTGTTAATATACTGAATCATATCGTGATAAACGGAGTCGGTTTCCTTTTCCTTTTGCTGTGAACACATAGTGCAGCGGGTATTATGTTACCGTGTAAAAGAGCCATGGTGACTTTCTGTAGTGTGATTTCGTTGTTGGATTCAATGTAGAGTGTTCTTACACTTTTGGGTTTAATAGATCACCGAGTTCATTATGCATTTTGTTGAAAATAATTCCATCTTTTCTAAACATAATAATAAATATAGCTGCAAGCAGCAATTATCAGGACCAAGCACAAAAGAAAGCACAATCATTTATGCAAGCATGGCTTTGAGCTTCAGAGCAACTGCAACAACGAGTAATTAAATATATTTTTTGTTTATTTTAGTCAAAATGGCTGAAAAATCACAAATACAATCACGTTATATTAAAATTGCTTGTCGCTTTTGACCAATAGGTGGCGCTGTAACCGAATTGATGATGTGTTGTCAGAATGTCAGTGTGAACAGACAATGACACATAAAAAGTTTGGTGTCAATTTGGCAAAGCATTGCAGTGTTACAGCATCAGAATCAGCTTGGCACCATGCCATCAGAATTTGTTGATCTGTTCGAGAACTGTTTGGTCAATCACAAAGCTTTTAATAACTTTTGGCTGACATGGTCTGAAGATGATCTAAGCAAATTTTTGTGAAAATCAAACCAACTTTCCAGCAAGCGGTTCTGTGGGCTGGCATAAGGGGCTTTCGCACCGGAGGAACCTTTTCATAGTTCCTAAAACTACTGGCAGAAGTACCCGAATTTTGGCGTGTTCACACCGCAGGAACTAGGAACGATTTTAGTTCTAGGAACTCCTTTTGGAGGAACTAATTTAGCTCCTATTTCAGAGTAGGGTCTACACCAGCACTTTAGGAACTATCAGTGACGTTAGTGTATGCCAGTGGTCCTCAATCTTTTTTCGTCGCGCCCCCCTTTAAACCTTTTTTAAAATCTGTAAAAAAAACATTGTATATATTTATATTTATAACGTTCATAATATAATATAATATAATATAATTATAATAATAATAATAATAGGAACACTAATTATTACAATAAGTGCCTACGAACCTTCAGTGCTTGGCCCCTAAAAATCCACAAGAGGCCATGCATTAGTCATTTTATCTTAATTAACCGAAGTAATTTTGGCATAAATACGTTTTTCTGAGTTGTATACGTACTGTATGGAAAGTGTATTACTAAAAACTGTTTAAAATGATGTTTAAAAAAACGAATCAAATTTAAAATATAAAATGCATTCTGTTGTAAGTTGTATTAATATAAAATGCTACGTGTTTGTTTATCAGTATTTGACTACATTCCTATGCACAACATTAGAATTAGCAATTGTAATTATTTTTTTATTTTTTACTTAATTACCTGATGAAAGTACAAAATCTGCAAAAAAAAAAAAAAATGGACACCCAATTACAGGCCTGGAAATGACTTATCTCTCTTTCCTCCTCCTCCCCAGACGATGAAGTCGATCATAGTATGCCAGAGAGTGATGGAGCACATCCAGGAGCAGGAACCCCTTCGGCAAAAGGCAAGGGCAAGTTCTCAAACCTGGGCAAGATCTTCAAACCTTGGAAGTGGAGAAAGAAGAGAAGCAGTGAAAAGTTCAAGGAAACATCAGAAGGTACTTTTCTTGTCTGATTTGTGACAGTTAAACTGCACGATTACTGTCATATAATGCTAATACTGTTGAAACCGAAATCTGATATGAACCTTTTTTTTTCCGGAAGGTACAGTGATATGTTTTGATTTGTTACTAAACTTGATATTAATTTGACATAAAAAAAATAAAAAATAAAAATTAAGACTTTTGCCATTTTTCTATTATTTTGTGATTTATATTAAAAGATTTTGGAAATGGGGTAATGAAAAATAAATAAATAGGCAATTGTTTAACTTTTGAGGTAACATTATCCTATATGCATTTCATACAAAACTGTGACTTTTTTTCTACACTAGTAGTAGCATACACACTACCAATGCAACTTTCCAAAGCATTGCAAATTAAAGTATTCCCTAAAACTCACTATCTTGCAAAACCTGCTGCTTGAGAGATTAATGTGCATATCTGCTCTCTTTCTGAATGATTAGTGCTGGAGAGGAAGATTTCGATGAGGAAACCTAGGGAGGAGCTGATAGAGCGAGGGTTACTTAAGGATATCCCAGAGAATGGTATGGCAAACTAGCAGGGTCAATGGTTCACTAAAGGGGAGGGAACCAAAGGTTTTTTATCAGATTCTTTCTTTCATAAACATGTCCCGGTCATATTTTTTTTAATGTATTATGTGCTGTATTGTCATTTCAAATAATGTAAAAAATTATATATGATTCTACAGTAAAAAAGGGTACTTTACAAAAATGGAAATTGCGATTATTCTTTTCTTTCCTATTTTGACATGTATGCACATGAAACATCTTGTTTTTGTTTTTTATTTGTTCTGTTGGTTTCTGTCTCAATCCATTACCCATATCTGTTTCAGAGAGTAATAACGTGAATCATAAAGCTCCTCCAGTGAAGAATGGCCACACTGCTCAACTACCTGGAGAACGCAGGTCAGACACAGGATCAGAAGTTAAGGCACCATCTTCACGACCACACGGAGAAGAACAGAGGAATAGCCTCGCGCCTGAACCGGAACGGCGCAACAGAGCACCTTCCGATGTCAGTCGCAACCGTCAGCCGCTGGATGTGGACGCTCGAACACGGTTACCACCTGAAACGGAACGACGCAGCCGACTAGAGTCGGACTTGGAAAGACGTGCAGGATCGTTACCAAGAGAGAAACAAGGACAGGAGGATGGACGATATCGGCGGGACGACCGAGACGAGAAGGCGGGTAGGGACAGAGAACGAAGGGATAGAAAAGATGACAAGGATGTAAAGGCTGAACGTAGAGATGATAGAGACAGACGAGATAGGAAGCCGGATAAAGAGGACTCGCATGGAAGAGGTGAGCGAGATGAACGTGAGAAAGAGAGGAGGAATGACAGAGAAAAACGGGAAGAAAAAGACTGGAGGGAGAGCAGGGACAGGAAACAGCCACGAGACAGGAAAGAAGATCACGAAAGGCGAGATGAGCCCGAGAGGGCAGACGATCGAGAGCGAAAGGAGCTGATTGAAAGGAGGGAAGACAGGGAAAAAAGAGAGGAACGGGATAGACGTGAGGAAAAAGATCGAAAAGATGACAGAGAAAGGAGAGATGTCAGGAGACCAGAACCTATGAAACAGGTGTCTGATGGGAAACTAGTCAGACCTCAGTCAGAACAGGACATGCGGAACATTCTTCAGAAGAGCTCGTCTGACATTGGACCGAAGTTGCGGCCGGCATCGGAGGCCATCCAGAGCAGCACACTGCCACGATACACACCTGCAGAGGAAGAATCAAGGGCACGAACAGGTAAAATTCCCACCCAGCCCGCTTCATTCATGACAATAGATTTGTGGTCTCATAACATTGAATAAAGGCATCACCAAAAACTGTGAGGTTTACTAGAGGACTCATTTTAATAATCACATATAGGGCTAAAAAGAAATACTGTCACACTGGATGTGGTGCACTTATGCTACTTCCGTCTTAAGCTTTGAAGCATTCAGTGTAGACCTGGGGTGTCTAATTCTGGACCTGCAGGGCCACTACCTAGCTAGAGTTTAGTGGTGTGTCTTAATCAGCTCCCTAGTTCAGTAGTCAGGGCACTGATGAAGGAGTCTGCCATTTTAAATGTCTCAATCTCGAAATCCCACCAGTGCACTGAAATGTTTGCTCCCTAAGTCCCACAATGCACTATGAAAACCAGGGAGCATTGATGCTCACTATGTCGCCTTAATGAAAGTTCTGAAGCACGAAACACAGCTCACGTGAGCCAACTCACTACACATAATGACACGCGATAGATGTCTTTTAAAATGCAAACGATTATTGAATTATATTTCAGCTTAAACGCATCGCTAGACAGGTAATGAACATAATCTAGCAAACATTTATTTATTTACGGCTGTAATGTTGTTGCATGTATATGTAACAAGCATTTATCATAATCATAAATAACATTAAATATCATAAATAACATAAAAAAATAATATCAGAAAGATATCAGTTCTGCTGTTTTTCATATATACCAGTAGCTGTTGTACAGTAAGGACATTATGTCTCCTAATCATGTCATCAGTGTCTCAATGTGTAGTGAGCCAGGGTCCTTACTGCCCTTACCAGTGCCCGAATTTGTGTACATGATATACTTTTTCATTGTGACGCACCCTAGCTTAGCCCTAATTATACACACCTGAACCAGCTAATCGAGGTCTTACATATCGCTAGAAACTTCCAGCCAGGTGTGTTGGACATGAACTCTGCAGGAAAGCGGCCCTTTCGGGAGCAGGATTGGACACCTCTGGTGTAGACAGGCTCAAACTGTTGCAGCGTGATTAGGCTACGTTCAGACAATAGGCAAAAATGGTCCAAATCTGTTTTTGTTTTTTCACAACAGTGTGAACACCATCTAAGATCAGAACTGACAGTTTTTTTATGATAATTAAATGATAGTTCAATATATCCAAGCCCTGTATATGTCTGTAAAATATCATACAAGTTGTTTTTTTTATACCACATGATCTTTCATTAGCGCTTCAACCTATTTTTCAGATGAATTTGATTGTAATAGATGTCAGTATGGTGTCTTGTTTTTGCTGTCAGGATACAATTACAGTAGTGTGTCTGTGCCACAAATACATTTACTTGAGCTCTTCAAAGCAGCTTATATTAGGTTCTCGAGAAACAGCTTAGCTGTACCAAAGAGTTTCAAGAGTTTGACCATACAATTCATGCAATTCTATTTTGGGTGGGGAGGGAGAGAGAAAAAAAGATATGCAGTTGCTCACTGTGTGGCTGAAGTTTTGCTCAAAGCACAATGGTGTAAAAGACCCCATGAAACAGCTAGATTCCAGTGTTGGGATTTTAAATATTGAAACCGTTGAGGTGGGAAATATTGATGGGTTCATCCCATGTATGTTGTTTAAAAGTTGAAATAAAAGCCAAAAGTCTCCCATTTGTTGGTTAATGGGGTCTTTAAAGTGCTCCTGCACCTCACCGCCACTGTTAACATGCTATGCCTGATGTACTTGTGCCTGCTGTTGTGACTGTGCTGTGCACTTGTGTGTATTTTGTTAGCTGTGTTTATGTATGTTTGTGCATGTGTCTTGTGCTCACCATTAGGATCACTGGGTGTGCGATTTGTTCCTGAGCCCAAACCTGCAAGTACCTTCACTAAAGAGTCACAGCCACCCAATAAGCAGGCCCTTCTCCCTCCCAAATGGCTGATGGCTGCTTCCTCCTCCTCAGAGCTTGCTCCAGTCCCATCCTCACCCCCCTCCTCTTCGTCATCATCGTCATCTTCATCAGCATCGTCATCCGCTGCTCCCCCCATTGCTAAACCTCCTCCCCGGACTGTGTCTTTAAATGTAGACGACTCCTCCCGCACTAATCCCATTCCCCCTGTAACAGCAGGAGACCGTGAAATCCCGCCCACTGTTCCCACCCTCTCCACCTTGCCTGCCATTCCTGCCCACTCCACCCCGCCTGCTATTCCCACCCACTCCACCTTGCCTGCCATTCCTGCCCACTCCACCCCGCCCGCTATTCCTGCCCACTCCACCCCTGCGGCCCCTACTGCCCCTACTGCTCCTAAACAGCCACCAGTGCCCCCTCCCAAACCTGTCCATCACAACAGCAACACTGCACTGCAAGGTGAGTCAATATTTGTCCTGTTTTTGGCTTCTGCTCCAAAGCTGCTACTGTAAATTATATGTGGCTTCATGCTGCTCTCTTCATAGACCTTAGTCAGAGTAGACATGACTGTGAGGGATGGAAGTTTGTTTGAAGTTAGTTATAGTGATTCAACATTTTTGTAAAAATTTTATCCTGGGAAAAGGTTTTTGTGAGTTCCTTATAAAATTATATTCAAAAATGTTTTCTATTTTTGTCTTTTTAAAATATTTATCCTGTAATTATGAATGACTAGGAAAAAAAACTGTCTAGAGTAACTGGGTCTGGATTCATGAAAATCTTCTTAAGAAAGAAGTTAAGAATTTTTTACAGCCATAAATCCAAAAGTTCTTGAAATTTTTCTGAATTCTCAAATATTTTCTTAAAATATTGTGTCGCCTATCAATCACGTCATATACGCACTACCCTTGATTTCCTTTTTACTTCCATAGAAACCATGGAAACACCAAAGACACTTTAATATATTATGTGTTTTATTAGACAGGTATAACACTTTTGGTTAAAAATTATCCAAAATCAATTTTTAAGCAAGTAAATAACCAATCAGTGTTCAAAACTGTCTCCTTACCTTAGATTCACATCGTTAAGCTTGTAATAATTTTTTCAAATTTAATTGGTTGGGTCGGTTTTTGTGGGAAATACGAGTTTGCCACTGTTCGTCTTTACGTCATGTCCGTATACATAAAGATGTAGTCCCGGCTAGTATATCACGTGTGTGGATGCTGCAGGTGGTGAATCGTTTACAGCCTCTTCGTACAGCTGCTGGATAGGAATTCAACTTGTCGTTTTCATGGCGGCTTGTAATCCTGAAAGTTCAAAACGACAGTCATCGTTGACAACTGGGGAATCACCAGTAGTCAAGTAAAAGACTTCGGACACAAGTAATTGACTGAAATTATATTATATTCTAGTTTTAAATGTGCATCTGATTACAGTTATAGTGGGGGAGAACAAGTATTTGATACACTGCCGATTTTGCAGGTTTTCCCACTTACAAAGCATGTAGAAGTCTGTAATTTTTATCATAGGTACACTTCAACTGTGAGTGACGGAATCTAAAACAAAAATCCAGAAAATCACATTGTATGATTTTTAAGTAATTCATTTGCATTTTATTGCATTACATAAGTATTTGATACATCAGAAAAGCAGAACTTAATATTTGGTACAGAAACCTTTGTTTGCAATTACAGAGATCATACGTTTCCTGTAGTTCTTGACCAGGTTTGCACACACTGCAGCAGGGATTTTGGCCCACTCCTTCATACAGACCTTCTCCAGATCCTTCAGGGCAATTCGTTGGGCAATGCGGACTTTCAGCTCCCTCCAAAGATTTTCTGTTGGGTTCAGGTCTGAAGACTGGCTAGGCCACTCCAGGACCTTGAGATGCTTCTTACGGAGCCACTCCTTAGTTGCCCTGGCTGTGTGTTTCGGGTCGTTGTCATGCTGGAAGACCCAGCCACAACCCATCTTCAATGCTCTTACTGAGGGAAGGAGGTTGTTGGCCAAGATCTCGCGATACATGGCCCCATCCATCCTCCCCTCAATACGGTGCAGTCGTCCTGTCCCCTTTGCAGAAAAGCATCCCCAAAGAATGATGTTTCCACCTCCATGCTTCACGGTTGGGATGGTGTTCTTGGGGTTGTATTCATCCTTCTTCCTCCAAACATGGCGAGTGGAGTTTAGACCAAAAAGCTCTATTTTTGTCTCATCAGACCACATGACCTTTTCCCATTCCTCCTCTGGATCATCCAGATGGTCATTGGCAAACTTCAGACGGGCCTGGACATGCGCTGGCTTGAGCAGGGGGACCTTGCGTGCGCTGCAGGATATTAATCCATGACGGCGTAGTGTGTTACTAATGGTTTTCTTTGAGACTGTGGTCCCAGCTCTCTTAATTTTGGCCCAATATTTTTTTTTCTATCTTAATTTCTCTGGGGGAAAATATTTACAGTAATCTGAGAGAGTACTTTCAGTACAGGTTTGTAGAGATATGGGGATATCAACCGTTGGAGATTAGTTCTGACAGTCATTTTCATTTTCAATTTAGCATTTATGCATTTTGGAGGTTTTGTGGCTCAAGAAATGAAAATAAATTAAAGTAAAGTTAATTGAGGCAACTCCATACATTCTACTTTTAGGTTATCCTTTTACAAACAGCTGTTACTTGCTTCGCTTGGTGGTATTTGCCATTGCAGTGATAGAAGGAATGAAGTTTATCGTTACATTTTTGACACATACATACTAAATGTAGAAATTTCGCTGCCATTGGACAAATAATCTCAACTGGCAGGTGTCAAAATGTTATTTATAGGCTTTGTGTGTTTGTAATGTATAGCACAGTGAAGAAAAACAGGAAAGAAGAGGGGGCATGCTTTGTTTCCATAGGGGCATAGCAGCTCTAAATGTTACAAGCTAAAGCTTTGTTCTTAATTTTTTTTTCCTGCCAGAATTGTTAATTAATAATAAATCATGGTCTGTTCTCCATTGGGTCTACTTGTGGGTCTTCAAATGGCTGTAGAGGCCAATCTGCAATCCACATACTTTGGTGCAGTGTGGGCAGGGGAGAGTGGTAATCGTTGATGGTGGTTGAGCCTTTTTATCTTTCTCCTTGCAAAGCTGCCGCTTTGTCTCTGTGGGTCGGCAGATTTCTTCCAGGTGCTCCTGTCCAGTGCAATGTGTTCCCAGTTGCGCGATGTGATATAGAATTTCTTCAGAATGGCCTTGATATTGTCCTTGTAATGTTTTTTTTTTTGTCCGCCAGTTGCTTGACTACTTTCCTTCAGCTGGGAGTACAGGATCTGTCTGGGGAGACGTGTATTCGACATGCAGATGACATGGCCTGTCCCTCGAAGTTGGTTCTACATTTTTGTAGAGGTGATGCTGGTCATGTTGGCCTCCTCCAAGATGCTGATGTTGGTGTGTCTGTCCTCCCAGCTGATCCTCAGATTCTTTTGTAAGGATCTTTGATGGTATTGTTCCATGGCTCTCAGGTGCCTTCTGTAGGTGGTCCATGACTCTGCTCCATACAGCAGGGTGGGGAGGACAATGGCTCTGGAGACCAGAAGTTTTGTTTGGGCTATTAGGTCTCAGACTTCAAAGACTCTTTTCCTGAGTCTGGCGTAGGCTCCACTGGCACAACTCAGGCGATGGTAAACCTCAAGAGTCTATGTCAGCTTTTTAGGAAAGAAGGCTGCCAAGGTAGGGAAGTGGTCCACATTTTCAAGAGTGGTGTTGTCCACTTGTGTGCCCTGGCAAAGACATTCATGGTGGTTTCCCAAAGAGGGCGCCTGTGCGTGACTGTGTTTAGCGTGGGGTAGGGGTGGAACGGTACACAGAAGTCACGGTTCGGTTCATACCTCGGTTCAGACATCACGGTTCGGTACGAGTTCGGTACAATGGAGGGAAAAGCAAAACAAAAATGCAGAAGGCTTGTGCATGTCTCAGGCTGTACCACCAAAGGAAAATAAATTACTTAAGCCTTGTATTTTTTAAATAAGTTTTATTAATAAATTAAAGGCATAGAACCAGTTTATTTGTAGTGCACTGACAATAGTTTTATATAATTAGTTTATTAATTAAATTAATAAAAAGACTTTGAGATATGTTTGGTAATTGTACCTGAATGAATTGAAAATAAATTGCTACATTTCAGATTAATATATTTGTTTTCCTTAATGTAATTAACAGTAACTTAACACTTTGCAGTTTGAATGATGTCCTGTATTAGGGATGGGACGGTATGAAAATTTCATATCACGATGATAGTGACCCAAATTATCAATATTATCACGGTTTTGTTAAAACGAGATGAAAGTGTTCAAAAATAACTGATGCTCAAACTGAAAACATTTCAACAAGTTTTATATTTGAAAATCAACAAACAACAAATAAAACAAGCAGCTCTATGCACTTTAAGCAAGATTATATTCTGTGGCATTTCCTTCCTTATAATGACCGCCGTCAATAACAACGCATTATAACACAGTGCACATGTATCACAACGGACGCGCACGCGCTCTCTCGTTTCATTCAAATACAACTTGCCGTCTTGCGTGTCCGTTTTCGATTGTATTGAAAATTAAATCAGAGTTGATTTATTGTTTACTGACTTTGATAATATTGTTGTGATCATCTTAGACGATTGTTTTGTTCGCAGTACAAAATTAATTTATAAACGGGTAAGATTTAAAACATTAATCTGCCTTCCGCCATTCCTTCTCGAATAAAACAACAACATTGCGCGCTGCGTCTGTGTCAGACTGTTGCTGGCTGGACATGATTTACAGTGAGTTATTAAAATCGCGATAATCAAACACGGTTTTAATGATAATTCAATTTTAAACGATAATACTAACCATCAGTACATTTTATCGTGGTTTATAGTGAAACCGGTAATCGTCCCATCCCTATCCTGTATAAACAAAATGACGGAGTATGTTCTTATGTTTCCACTGTTCGATCGCGCACGCGCCTCACACACACACACACACACACACACACACACACACACACGTTCACTATCTTTGTGGGGACTCTCCATAGACTTAATGGTTTGTATACTGTACAAACTGTATATTCTATCTCCTTACACTAACCTTACCCCTAAACCCTACCCATCACAGAAAACTTTCAGCATTTTTACATTTCCAAAAAAACTCATTCTGTATGATTTATAAGCTTGTTTACCCATGGGGACCTCAATTTAGGTCCCCACTTTGACACGAGTCCCCATGAGTCTGTGTGCATTCAGGTTGAAGTCCCCACCGGGAGATTAGGTGTCCCTAAAGAACCCGCGTATCTAACAGTAGTTCCACATTACATTAATTAATTTGCACGTGAGTTTTATTTATTTTTTATACTGTGTATTCTCCGTGTAAATTTATGCACCGAACCGTAACGCCCATACCGTTTCGGTTCAATACGAATACATGTACCGTTCCACCCCTAGTGTGGGGAGACTGATGCACAGACAGCCACCACACGGTCCTTGACAGATCTGAGTCAGAATCCAGTGGTAGAGTCCAATATGACTGGGGGCCCTTTTCTGCTGCAGTCTTCATCCGCCTTCCCAGCTGTTGTGACGCTCCTCTAAGGCCAGCCATCATCCTCTGCCTGTTCCACCGTTGAGGTCTTGGTTCAGTTGCTCTTTGTCAGGGACCTCTGACCATACCTTGACCTTACTGCCATGGGTGGCCCTACCAGGAGCATAGCTCCACCACGACAAGGTGGCAATCCCGCCGGAAAGGAATATGATGGCCTGTGTGTTGAGTGAGTCAGGTGTGTTAGTGTCTGCTGCTCCCTCCCTCTGAAGCAGAGAGACAGATGCGTGTTCCAGCGAGATGGGCAGGCTTAGACATGTCTCTGTGCTGTTTGTGCTGCTCTGCTGGCACAATGTTCACTGAGCAGCTTCTTTCTCACGACACACCTGTCTCTGGGTGCTGCGGGCTTCTGCCCACAGTTCTAAGGAAATGCTGTTGTAAGACAGGTTTTAAACATTGTGTTTCACATCAAATCATTAAAAAATTGATTTATTGTTTTGTTTTTGTTTGTTTTTCAAAGTAAAAATGCAGAACGTTTTTTTTTTTTTTTTGTGATGGGTAAGTTTAGGGTTAGGGGCTACAAAATGTCATTAGCTCACTATAAAAACCATTGTGTGCGTGCGTGCGTGATGTTCCTATAGGACTCAAAGTGTCTCTGTTTGTCCTCCATAGCAGCTGATGCTCTGTCTGCTCTCACAGACATGAGAACTCCCTGTACTTTTGTTCTCAGACTTTATCAGTACAGTAGAACAGAACAGTTATCGCCACCTGGATTCCAGATGTATTTTTTTCCTGTTCGTTTTCTCTATTTCAGAAAATCAGTAAAGAGTCATGAACCAAATCATGGATTAAAGAAACTGCCTTTAAATTTTATTGAGATGTTTAATTGATTCAGTGAGTTCAGTCCATGATTTGCTGCATTCATATGCTGTTTATTTGGATTGACTTAAAATAGATGAGATCTCATTCTGACAGCTGGACCAGTGTCATTGAGGAAAGATAACTTTAGACATGCTGTGGTCCAGTGACATGAGAGGCAGGCAGCAGCTGCTCAAGTGTTAGAAACACAGTACACTACCCCTCTCCAACAGGATCCATTTATAGACTCCCTAGTCCAGATACCAGGACAATCCCATTTCAGTATAGTCTGTACCATTTGAGCAATTGAGTGTTTCCCCCAAATGTATTTATATTGGCTTCATTGTTGGAAATTTTGCTGAACATTTTCATACTTGTATTTAAATCATAATATTTTCTCACTTCATTTTTAGTAAAGTTCATTTTAAGGCTTTGAATTTGTGAAGTTGCATATAATCTAAAATGTTCCCTGTCTTCCTTTGTACTCTTGCAATTGGTTGAGCCAGATGATCACATGTTCTTTCATAATTTACTCACCCTCTTGTCTTTCCAAGACAATACTTTTGTTAATGTTCAAAACACAAATGAAAATATTTTTAATGAAACCTGAGTTTTCTGTCCCTCATGTGAAAGTCTATTACACCAAATTTTAATGCTTCAAAAAGTAAATAAATACATTGTAAAAATCTGTTTGAACATGATTGCTTTATATGATAAACAGATTTCATTTAAGCTTTGATGTACATTGATCAGCGAACATACATAGACCACTCAAATATGGTAAACGGAAGCTCAAACAAATTTGCTTGATGCATGAAAACAAACCTAATCGGTTCTTGTGTGTCAAGCAAGAATGCTTAAGTTCAGTTTACCAAATTCACTGAGCTTTATGTATGTGCATTGGTCAGTGTTTATGTTAATACAAGCCAATACTAACCCTTTAAGCAGGAGGTTTTAATAGGTGTCACTTGTTGAACTAGACCAGTGTCCAACAGTGCTTGTGATTGTTGTATGAGATGCTAAACATAATCAAATCCTTCATCCACCCCAAAGTGTCAACATTACAAAGATATTACAAAGCTCCGCCTCCTCAGTATTGGACAAGCTGGAGACAGCAGGGCAAGTCTGGAGTCTATCTGTCCCTGCCAACCTACCTCAGCCAAAGGGGCTCTCAGCTCCACCCAGGTAGCACTGGTGTCTCCCCATCGCACACCAGCTGGCATGCATGTCCTAATGTTCTAATAACCTCACAGAGTCATGCTTTTTTTCACACCCATACTCAACTTTTTTTTTTTTTTCTTCTCCAAATCACTACGATTACTGAGAACAGATGAATGAAATTCTGTTCATCCTATTTAAAAGATGTGACAATCACATGTAACCAGTGTTAACGATGACCAATAACCAGTAATGAAGATTAAATTCAGACTCAATCTGGATGACGTCTGAACATGCACCTGTATACTAACGTTTCACCCTCTCACAGAACATACAACTTGACTGAGTGTCACTCAACAAGTTCTTTGGAGTAAGTTTGGAGGCAGTGTCTAACATTGAGTTTTTGACATTCAGTGTGGAACTGGCCTGCGTTTAGGCATGCAAGCATGTTAACTGAGACGTGAATGCTTTGCCGACACATTGCAAGTGCAAACTTAACGTGCACTGTCTCAGGACTTAAGAGGGCAGTTATTTTCTTTACATGAAGGAGATTTTATTCTCTACAATAACGCGCATTGATGAATCATGTACAACAAGACCAGGAACATGTATTAAGAATCTTAAATAGGGTCAATTTTGATTTAATGTGCACTACAACCAAGGCCTGATTGAGAAAACTGACCACTGAAGTAGGATGTTTATGAACCAAGTACAATAACTGTATTCGTTTCCACACCAATATAACTTTCTATATACCACTATAACATTATTATAAGCACACATTTTATCGTTCATCAGCTGGAAAATATTTCAGACAATATTCCTCTGTCATCATTGCAGCTAGGGTGTGGACATTCCTTTTCTCATAAAATTAGGACGATTATTAAAACTTTATAGGTATTGTTATCATAACAGTTATCCTTGGTGTGAATAGGCCTTTACTGTGATGTTCACTGTTACGTCCCTTGTGTCTGCATTCAGAATGCAGCTTGTTCTGAACAGCCATTTATGAAAAGTCATGCTTTTCTAGCTAGAAGCCTTTCTGTTCACAAACTTGCATAGAGTGGAATGTTTCAGACCTTATTATCAAACAAGCTCCCAGAATATTAGAATCTATTATATATTATTTAATCTGTTATCGTAGAATATTAAATCCCTCCCCATCCTGTACTAATACCTGTTTGATTAATTCCATGGCATGCAAATTAATAACTTGGCTGATAAAATCCTAGCTTGGCACTTCCGTACAAACGTATGTGCTTTAACTCTTTTCTCTGTGAAGTTAATTTTGATTTTACTTTTTTCTACAGTGGATCCCTCTCAAGTCCCAGTCAAGCGATCTCCTCCTATTCCCCCAAAGAGGATGACTCCTGTGACCAAACGCCACTCAGACGACTCTTCGGCCAATCAGCCTGAGCCTCCACCCCCAGGCCCTTCCTCCGTCCCAGTTCCAGCCACTGTGTCTGCTCCTCCTCCTGCCCAATCAGATGACAGCAGAAACTCAAACTCTGAAGCACTCTCTCCTCCACCAACCCATATTCCACCATCCCCTCCTCGCTCCCACCCACCTCCTGAAGTACCCCGCGTGGACCCACCCAGTCCCACTACAGACCCACCCTCCCAGCTGCCCTTACCTCTGCACATACGCATCCAGAGAGCCTTGAACAGTCCAGGCCTGGTCCAGCCCAAACCGGAAGGATCCCAGCGAGCTCACTCACTTCTCTTTGAATTACCTCCAGAATTTCTCGCTGAGGCTCCAGGAGGGGGACGATACTCACTTCCTGTCACTATCGAACCTCTGCGACTGTGAGTGTACATATCAGTTTATCTCAGAACACAATGTTCTCTACCCTTGTACTACTTGTAACATTGAAAAACTTGTGACATTTGTCACAAAATTGTATCACTTGAACGAGTTTTTAAGTCTTGCCATTTTAAAAATTTAAACGATTTTAAACCATTCAAGCCCATGAAGACAAATGGAGTTCTCTTTCACATCTTGTGCGTAAACACAGTCTGTAATGTCTTAGGTGTACATAAACAGTTGACAGAGAAATTGGATGTGTTTCATTATATTGGATCCATGCACTAGGTCTTAGACAGCAGCATGTATATTAGTCTGCTCTCACTTTGTGTCATTAATGTTCATCAAACAACGAAAGACTAAGACAAAATCACTTACTGCTTTTGAATGATTAGCCTAACTTTTGTAGCTTTAACAAGGATTCAACTATATTTAATATATAAAGAGAAGAGTCGAGTCGAGGCTGAACATTGTTATTTTACATTTGATTAATCGATTTCTGTACTTGAATACTACTATTAGACCTACATGAAAATCTTAAAGCACACAACCACTCACCATATGCCACATATATGCTCACTGTGTCTTAATGATTTTGATTTGTTTAGGCCTGAGGATGATGATTTTGACATTGAAGAAGAGCTGCAGAAGCTGCGTCCAGTCCCTCGGCCCACACGACAGCTGGAGCTGGAGCCACGCAGCCGACGCGGTCTGGTGGGAGACCCTCGAGTCACTGTCATTCCTGAGAACACAGGCCCTGGAAACAGTGAGAGTGAGGATGAGGATGAGAGCGATTCTGACGGACCCATTAATTACAGAGATGATGATGAGGAAGATGAGGAGGAGGATGTTCCCACAAGTAGGATGCTTTAATTCTGTCTGTGCACTTATATGTACACTTATATGTGCATACAAAGTTTGTGACAGTCAGCACTTTAAAAAATGAAATAGTTGAATATGCTGTTAAAACTCTCATTGTGTTTGTTTGGGGTCAGTATAATATTTTTTTGAAAGAAAATAATGATTTTATTCAGCAAGGATTCGTTAAATTGATCAAAAGTTACAGTAAAGGCATTCATAATGTTATAAAAGATGTATGTCAAATAAATGTTGTTCTTTTGAACTTTCTATTCATTAAAGAATCCTGAAAAATGTTTTATCACGTTTCCACAAAAGTATTAAGCAACTGTTTTCAACATTGAAAATCATTTTAAAAAAATCTTAAGCTGCAGATCAGCATATTAAGTTCACATTAAGCATCCTGTTCACACCAAGAATGAGAACTATAATGATAACTTTAAATGCTCAAACCTCGAAATCTTTAAAGCAGAATGGATTCTGATTGGCTCTCAATGTTTTTTTATTGTTCATCAGCTGGAAAAAAAACATTCTGAAAGTGATTCTGACTATATGGATGCTCTGTTGTCAATATCGTTATAGTTGTGGTGTGAAGGATGTGGTGTGACATTTAAAACTATTTTTAAAACACTATCTTTATAGTTATTGTCCTTGGTGTGAGCGGGCCTTTAGAATGATATCTGGAGGATCATGTGACATTGACAACTGGAGTAATGGCTGCTGAAAATTCAGCTTTAGCGTCACAGAAATAAATGACATTTTAATACATCCAAATATATTTAAATATACCGTATATTCAAATAGACAGTTATGTACTTTCACAATATTTCTGTTTTTATTGTAATTTAGGTCAAATAAATGCAGTCCTGGTGAGCATAAGATACTTATTTCAAAAACAATAAAAAAAAAAAATACAGACCTCAAACTTTTGAATCGTAGTGTACTTTTAACCGTCCTTGGTGGAAATTATATTTTTTGAGACTTTGTCGCATAGGCCTAAAAGTAAATGTGATGGAGTAATAGTGTAATCTCCTTCAGAACGTAGTGATTTGCTCAAACTCTTTTCTAGCTAACAGATTTCTTATGTCAGAGTGTTTTAACCATCTTTGTGTTAGATCATGAATGTTACAACTTTGTTCACACATAAGATCAATACAAAGTTTGTGAAAACACCTAATGAGGATTATGGGTGCATCTTGTCAGGTGGTCTTGCGAGCCGTGTGAAGCGAAAGGATACCCTGGCACTAAAGCTGGAGCGTCAGCTGGAGAAAGAGCAGTCTGAGGACCAGGAGAACATCGCCTGGAACAACAAAGAGCAGTGGGAAGCTGTCCGCAACAAGATCAGCACCACCCTCACAAGGTCTGCCTGTGTGTTCAGAGGGGTTTTATGGGGTCTTTGTCCTTTCCACACTGACACTGTGTATATTTTGTGATTTGTATGTTCTTATAGGAGGTTGAGTCAGAGACCCTCCGCACAAGAACTTGAGCAGAGAAATATCCTACTAGGTCAGTTACACCCCTTGTCTTCTAGTCCTCCATAGTATTTGTGGTAATCAGTCATACCCAGTAGTCGCAATTTTTGAATGCTTCCAAAAAAAAAAAAAACTCAAAATCTGCGTGTTCTTCTGTTTCAGCCAAGAATGAAGCGGACCGACGGGCAGAAAGGAGCGAAATCAAGCGCAGGCTGACCAGAAAGGTTTGAAGGCACATTCATTACTTGACTAAGTTTGTCATGAAAACCACTAAAGGCTTAAATGTTTGGAATTAATTTGAAAGGCAAGTACACTACCGTTCAAAAGTTTGGTGTCGGTAAGAATTCTTTTGAAATAAGTCTCTTATGCTGCAAGGCTGCATTTAGTTGATACACAATTCTGTAAAAACTAATATAGTGAAGTATTATTACAATAAGTTCAATTTTTTATTTTTGTGATGGCAAAGCTGATTTAGCAGCCATTACTCCAGTCTTCAGTGTCACATGATCTTTCAGAAATCTTACTAATATGCTGATTTGCTGCTCAAGAAAAAGTGTATGAATAGAAAGTTCAAAAGAGCAACATTTATTTACTTATTTTTTGTAACATTTAAATGTCTGACACTTTTTATCAATTGAATGCATCCTTGCTGAATAGAAGTATCAGTTTCTTCTAAAGGAAAAAAAAATATCTTACTGACACCAATTTTTTTAACTGTACTGTATAAATTGTCTCTAAAGTCATGGTAATTAAAAATTAAAAATTATAATTAAATTTAACTTAAGTTAATTTTCTTATCCTTTTCCAGAATAAAAGCAGCCATACTCTCTCTGTTAGAGTTTCAAAATGTAATACAATAAATATTAAAATAAAAATAAGTAAATTTGCTCACTACTCACTTCTGACTTCTTAACTATCAATGCGTAGTTCACAAAAACTATAACTAACTAAGTTACATGAACGGTTACAAGCGGCTTCTAATTGTGTCAAAAATATTTTGAGTGAGGTGCAAGTAGGTACTAATCTTGCATGACGTGAAAGTAAATGTTGTTGTGTCTTTACATCTGCAGTTGTCACAGAGGCCCACAGTAGCTGAGCTCCAGGCCAGAAAAATCCTGCGCTTTCATGAGTATGTGGAGTGCACTCATGCTCAAGACTATGACCGGCGTGCTGACAAACCCTGGACCAAACTTACACCTGCTGACAAGGTCTGAACAAATTACTGGTCTCGTCTGCCCCCTAGTGGTGACTGATATAAGATCAGTTTGACTTATGTAAATTGTAGTTAAATGTCTGCTGTCTAATAAAGCAAGACGTCTTTACCAAACAAAGCTTATGTAAAAAGCACCATGACATTGAAAATACACTGTTTTTCAACCATCATCCAACTTCAAAGTCTTAGAATGGTATGTTGATTTGACCATCATCATTAAGATGTAGTTCTGTAACTCCACACAACCAGTGATATTCTGAGTAGGGGTGGGGGGACATTTTTTATTCTTAGATGTATCGCGATGCGGACGATTTTGAATCGATTCACAAATGTCAAAAATCTATAAAAAAAAAAAAACGTAATAAATTATAAAAAATTATAATAACGTAATAGACTATTGTAGGGGTGACCCCGAATAGTCGAAGATTCGATGCTTCGATAGGAGGAGCCTGATTCGACTACCGATCTCACGGTCGAATCTTCGCAGGGGTGTTATGAAACGAGGATCATGCCACTTTGGCTATATGAGGGCGCTCAATGTCTGATTTCACATAGAACTAGCTTTTATGTAAATACGTTAATATTCAGCCTATTATGATAATGCTGTAGGCCTATATAAAAATGTGCAAAGAAAGAAGCTTTTAATAAATATTTTTTAACGTGCGTGAATAAATCCAAACACCCCGTGACAGATTTAAGTTTCACTTTCAATCCGTGACCGACAGAGGAGCGTCTTCGCGGCAAGGATTTAAATCTTTAACAATGTCTGGGATAAGAAAATCTAAAGTGTGGATGTACACCATCAGAAAGGATATTCTCCAAGGCTGGATTTAGCATCAGGAAAACCATGATCGCACTTCAGCCGGCCAACGTTAACATGTTTCACGCATAGACTGGGTTTCACGTTAGAATGTATTTTATCCGCGCGCACAATTTGAAAAGACTCCAACGGACAGACAGAGTGAAAGACTTTCAGGATTTGTTCTCTCGATCAGGTACAAGTGATTTCAAAACTTTTCAGCCGGTTCTAATTTTATTTTTGGATGCTGTGAACATTTTTAGCTAAAAAGACTGCCTCTCCAGTTTAGCAGTTATTGTTGTCTCTGCAGTTAAAAAGACAAAGTTGAACATTCTGGCTACTATCGTTATTTTTATAATTTCTTTATTTTTATTTTATTTATTAATCTGTCAGGGTTATCTAATCTAACTATTTGTGGCTTGTGTTTTGAATATATGTTCCCCTGCATTTTCGGCATTTTGCACACATTTGCTCCTCATCCTGTGACTTGATTCTGATTTATTTCGTTTTGTATTTTTATTTATTAGAAAGGTATATTCTGTTCTAATTTAATTTAGTAAATTAATTGTTTATTTTTTCGGTGCATCGATGTTGTGCTGTAGGCTGGCCTGCTCGCACAGGTAATTTAGCCGATTTAATTTGATTTGCATGTGAAATGCAAATCTGCAGTGTGGCCTTTCTGGAGTTATTTATGTTATTTCTTAGTTTTATTGATCAAAAATATTTTTATACATTTTCTTATATCTTTGTGTGATTTTCTGTACATCGCGGCTTTGAAACGTTAAAGCCCCGCCCCCAGCCCCACCCCCACCCCCACCCCCACCCCCATACACATGATTCGACTATTAGTCGACTATAGGCAAGACATGACGATTCTGATTCGACTATGAAAATCCATAGTCGGGGACAGCCCTAGACTATTGACGGAACGCAAAAGGTGGAATTCTAAAGCGCGGACGTGCAGCCCCCGGACAGTCTGTGGCGTGCGCATAACAGTACATTACGTACATTATACGTAGGTTTACTGTACTGCCCTCCACAGTCACAGTGTGTATCAGTGCAATGCCAGTCACAGAAAGTTACATTTTGACTGTGCCCTCTGCAGATGTTCATTTACTTGTTTTGTATAAGCTGTTTTTGATTTGTGGTATACAGCAACAATTTCAAGTCACAAGTCTTAGACTCTTTATCATTTATTTGTGTATAAGAGCAGCTTTATATGTTACTAATTATTCAGAATATGCGTATGTCCACAAGCATTATTTTTGTATGAAAGTTGCTGGTACATAATTCTATATTTTTGTATGAAAGCTGTTTGTGATTTTGCTACAGCAAAATGTTTATTTATTTTTTTGTCTGAAGGATTATATTGCTTTATAACAGGAGGATGTTGGTTTGAAGTCTATTATTTTATGTTAGAAATTCAGAATATGCTGAAATTTGTATTAATTGGCTACAAGTATGCTGCTAGTACAGGCACACATTTCTTTTCCTGTTGGTTCTTTACAATGTTGGGACATATGCTGGCAAATGTAACCTTACAGTTGACTTGCCAAATCACTTCCATTTTGTTTTATTAAAAGATATTGGAAGTAAATTATTTATGGGTCATTATAAATACTTTACTTTAAAAGTACCAAGTAGTCTCACACACAAAAAAGATGCATTGATAATCGTTTTAGCATCGCATTGCAGCCCTCTGAATCGTAATCGAATCAAATCGTGAGATGCCTAGAGATTCCCACCCTTTATTCTGAGTGTTCAGGTTGTTCTTTCTCTTTACTCTTGTGTTCTTTGTTCTCCACTAGGCGGCCATAAGAAAAGAGTTGAATGAGTATAAGAGCTCAGAAATGGAAGTTCATCAGGAAAGCAAGATATACACAAGGTCTGACACTTTCAGCACTTTTTTAATTTGCATATTGTGCCTATATATACTTTCTGGATCTTATATACACTTAATTCTGAATATTCACAAGGGATCTTCATATCTGTATCTATTGAACCATTTAAATATTTAAATAAAATGTTCTGCTCACCAAAGCTGCATCTATTTGATCAAAATACAGTAAAACAGTATTATTGTGAAATATTATTACAATTTAAAATAAGTTTTCTATTTTAATATATTTTAAAATAGTAAAAAATTAAATAAAATATATTTTAATTTGTATTCCTGTGAAGCTGAATTTCCAGCATCATTAATCCAGTCTTCAGTGTCACATGATCATTCAGAAATAATTTGAACATGCTGCTTAATATTTTGGTGGATACTTTCATGATATTTTTTTTTCAGGATTCTTTGATTATATATATATATCAGCAAGGATGCAATAAATTGATCAGAAATAACAGTAAATGCATTAATAATGTTACAAAAGATTTATATTTTAAATAAATGCTGTTCTTTTGAACTTTCTATTATTATTATTATTATTATTATTATTTTTATTTATTTTTATTTTTTAAATCACACTGACCCCAAACTTTTAAATGGTAGTATACACATAGAAGACATTTTTATTAAACAAAGTGAGAAATGGAGAAATGCAGAGCTTATTGTAGAATATTAATGAAAGAGTTTAGGGGGCGGCCACCGTTTTATTCCCAGACTTCCTTTTTTTTTCGGAATAAAGGCTATAATTAAAATAATCTGCATGTGAAAATGATCATTGTCTTTAACCATCACATGGACTGAATGTGCATAACAAAAATGTAATTTATTCTTTCAATTCCTTTTGCAGGTTTCATCGCCCATAATCCGCATCCCTAAAGAGGAAACCCTAGACAGATAAAAGCTGCCCCCATAACTGCAGCTAAAAGCCTCCATCTCACTCCAGCATCCTGTTTCCCATGATCCTCCAGCGTATACTGATGAGTGCCCAGGCCAGCTGCTCAGTTCTCTAGAGTGAAAAGGAGGAGGAAGTGATGTGGGTGTGTGCAAGACACTGGTACTTGATACTTCAGACACTTTTGGGCAGCAGGTTTGAAGTGCCAGCTCTCTGTAGAGTTCCCATGATTCCCATGGCCGGATCACTTTGTTGGAGTATTTCAGGGAAAAGAGGACACAGAACTGTGTGGATTTGGGGGTGTTTTAATTGTCTGTATGGTACACACAGTTCTGTGATCAAGAATAGGCGTGTGTACTCAAACAATAATACTTTTATGGAAATGATGACACTGGTGATAAAACTTTTTTAGTGGCGAGTGATTGTGAGAGACTGTGTGTGTGTGAATGTGTGTTTATAAATGCTGTCCACTCATGCCTTAACACTGGTACGAAATAACTTTTTTAGCCTGACCTTAGAGTAATACAGAACAAACTCTGCATATAACACTGTTTCTCACCCTGAACACACACTGATGTGTGTTGATCTGAAAGTTCATCTTTGACATTCTCAGGACGTCAGCACACGGTGTCACTTTCTATGTGCATTTTACTGTAAATTACCATAATGTTTTACTTGTTCACACAGATTAAACCACCTTCTTTAATATTCTTCTCTTTTAACAACACAGCACTTCACTTTAGATATTTCCAGCTTAATCACACAAAAACGTGCAATATTTTACCCCAAAAGCATAAAAAAAAAAGTTTTGGCATGAAGAAAATTAAGCCTCGAAACCACTAAGATTTTTAGCATTGTGATATTATTTTCGTGACATTTAAGCATGTTTTCCCCCAAAATATTCTTATTATAATGTTGTAACTTTTTTCTACTTTTTTGTCAATGCACATTCTCAATGGTAATTCTTGTTATATAATTATTTTAATTTTTTTTACTTTATTACAATACAATACTGTAATTCAATACTTTTTCATATTAGCATGCATTAAAATGAGTGATTTTTTTATATATTTTTTTATTTTTTATCACACTACCATAATGGAAATTAAATTTGTTTTCATATTACAGATTTTTTTTCTTTTTTTTTCACAATGCCAAAAATTTTAATGATCTTAAGCTTCATTTTCTTTAGGCAAAACTTTTTTTATTTCTTTTTTTTTTTCTTGTATTGTATTGGGGTGAAATATGACTTGGACATGTTATTGACATGTTTCACAAGATTCAGATGTAGATGATGATATAGTTCATTGAACAATTTAAAACAAAATGGTTGATGTTACATCATTGGAGTTATTGTGAATTTTTTTTTTTTTTTTTTCATGTCACTGCTGGTTTTATGGTACACTTTGTTTTGTAAGCCACCAAGAGGGCCTGTGCACTGTATAGAGACATGCTGTAGATTGATTATATTGTATATCTCGTCTTCCTGACATCAAATATTTGTTTTAATTGTAATTATAGTATTACACTATCCTGTTTTTATAAGGTGCAAACAGTATGGCTACAGGTTAAGTGATATAATAATCTGATACAGAACTGCTGTATAGTTAATTTTTTATGTAAAGGTATTTTAAAAAGGTCTTTCAAGTAATACATGTACATTCACTTCACCATTAATTAAAACCTAAACTGTGAGTATCATTTGGTTCATTTATTTTGTATTATTATCATTTTACATAAGACATCCCTGTGTACTGATGCATGGAACATCAGTGTCCCTTGGATGCCTCATTAATGTGTTCACTAACACCAACAAACATGTCAGATTTTCCCTCCTTTTTTATATCACGTCACAGGTTTTGGAACATTCCATTGTAATTCCGTTCTATAAGAATATGAGAATAATTCACTATCAAGGTATACAGATATCAAACTATAATGATTTTTAGTCTTGGTATTATGGTAATATCATTTTTTTTTATATTGAAGTACCATGGTATTACACCATCTGATGCCTGATATTGAACTATGTGCCGCCTGTGTTCTACCTTAGCTAAATTAAAAGTGGATGGATGGATGGATAGATGATAGATAGATAGATGGATGGATGGATGGATGGATGGATGGATGGATGGATGGATGGATGGATGGATGGATGGATGGATGGATGGATGGATGGATGGATGGATGGATGGATGGATGGATAGATAGATAGATAGATAGATAGATACTTACACACACTCCTACGGCCAATTTGGCATGTCCAATCTACCTAACCTGCATGTCTTTGTACTGTGTTTGGGGAAACCAGCTAAAGTAACAGCATATGATGGGCAATAAAGCCATTTGCATTATTTACTTGGGGCCTGTAGATGGCAGTATAGATTCGCTCAAAATTACCACTTGTCATGTGTTTCCCTAACCACTGCCTTTCATTGTTTTCCTGTCTGATCAAGATTTTCTTAAATATGTGATGTATGCATGTTTTTTTTTACCTGTTCTGGAATAGTTGTGCAGTTATGATCAACCACCATATTTATTCTTATTCTTGTAGCATCTTGTGTTTAAACCTTGAAGAATCAACAATCGTGTCTGTCAGCTGTGGTTTCATCTCAGTTAAATCTCTTTTTATGTGCACTCGAAAGCTTTTGAAATGTTAATTAATAAGCTTGCAAAGAGGGATACCATTGTGGCTCACTTATTGATATGTTTATTAACAGCCCACCCATCATGACATTTTAAAGTTTTCTTGTGTCATGAATTTTAAATGGCTTTCCACTGCTCTCCAAACACCTCTTCAACTCTCTCATCCATAGTCTCTATCCCTTTATCTGTCTTGCACGGTTTAAGTCACTTGTTTAAGTTTGTGTTTATGGCAAGCAGTTTTAGCATTGAATACACCTGGCTCTAGTCGTAATTTAGTTTTGACTAGTAAAATTTTCTGCAATTTGGACTTAATTGGAATTAAGATATCTACATGATTATGACTAGTCATAATATGCATTAAATATATAACAATGTTATTTTTTTTTATATGCATTCAAGATATCTACAATGCTATGTTGACTAGTCATATTCTCCCATTGATATGGCAGGTGGAATTGGCATATAAAACTATGATTTGACTAAATATACTTAGTATGTTTACCATATTTACATAAACACGTGATGGACAAGTATAATGCTTCAGAGGCAAGGCAGACGCAGTCACAAAAAGGTAAAAGCTGATTTGAAAAAGTTAATAAGCGTTTAGCTTGTATTAAAATACTAATCTCATAGATTAGTACAGTAGGTTGTATGTGTTGTAAAATGACCCAAACATACAGGACCTTTATTATACCATAATTAGACAAAATGGCGGATAACAGCAGTTTCCAAGGTAGGATTGGTTAATTAAATGTTTAAGGTGGGGCTTAGCAAAGGTGTGTTTGCATGCATGTTTCAGATATCGATAAAGTAATTTTGACCAATAAGAATGTTTGACCCAGATATCTAAATTGAAATTCTTCCCAGTCACAAAGCTAAATGCAGATATCTCCAAAGTTTTTCTTTGTCAGAAATCATCTTGAGATATCCATAATTAAATTGCAGATATCTTTAAATGAGATTTGACTAGTCAAAAATCCAATTTAGGATATCTAACATTGTAATTCGACTAGTAATAAATTACTTTCAGACATCTAAAAAAATATATTTATTAACTATTTCACACGGTATTCTAACTTTGCAGAAGAAAGAACTGCAGATAGATCATAACAAATGATATAAATTAAATTTTTGGTTGAACTATCCCTTTAAAGATAACGGTTTAATTTAAGGGCACTGAAAGATAGAAATATTTTCAACACCACAAATGAATCTTAAGGGTTTACAGGTTAGTTATATCATAACACTTGTCATAGCAAAATATCCTCACATTTCATCTGTAAATGAGTCATCACATCATTGGTACTGCTGCTGTAGCTGATACATCTGAGAGCTATGACTTTAAAAAGGCTCATTGAAGTTCCTCTTCTACTTTTTATTACACCGCTGGTAAACGGAATTAAGCTTCACCCTGCAGAGTGCCTGACTGTCGTCTGATTAATTCCTAGTGTGAAATACAGAGGCAAAGTCAGATTGCAAGAGAGCATAGAAAAGATGGAGAAAATGAAAGAATGTGAAGATGAAAGGAAATAGAAAAGAGAAAAGAAAAGTTTGATTTAATATTCCCATATACTCGGATGACAGAGAATTAGGTTTATAGAATCAGTGTGTCTGTGGACTGATTTTAGCGATGGAGGTGGGCGTCTCCTTTTCGGTTTCATTTCCAACTGTCTGACAACATCCATGAACATTCAGAAAACCTTAACTTGATTTGACTGTAGACATAATGGGAAAGTTTCTTCATTCAAAACAGAACCGCAATTGGTTTTGTGCAAATATATATAGAAATATTTATAACAAAAAAAAAGATCATTTTGACTCAAATGCAATGAGCTGCTTGTAAAATGAAGATAAATGCACCGTAACTGCACATTCTACAGTAAATTAATGCATGTTGTTAAGTTGATTGGTAACCATAAACAGCCAACAGTTATGGCCTGTATGCACACCAAGAACAATAGCAATAACTAAAATGAAGTAATGATGAAATCACAAGCTATATAAACAAAGGTGACTAAGACTGTTAGATTAGGGTTAGATGTTAGGGTTTGGGTAAGTAAAATAAGTTGGCATGTATTTGCAAAGTTACTTATTGTCAGTAGCATGTCTGTTGGGGTACCATCAAAATAAAGTGTTAGCAGAAGCTTTTGTAGAAAAGTCGGCACTGAACCTACAGAGCAGTGAACTGATCTACAAGTTGTTACATGTACCACAATGTAAAAAGATGACATTTAAAGAATAGAGATGCATTGTGGAAGGGGCTCTTACATTTAAAATGGTGGAGGTTCAGATGAAAGGTCTGAATCTAACAAAGTGCTTTGTTTAGAGGTCAAAACAAACCCAATGTTCAGCCTGCGATAGAAAATCCCTGAGCCCCGAGCCAGAGAAAGAAGGTACTCTCTGATCAGAACCTCCCAAGGAGGTTCCCCGCAGAAGCAACAAGAGATCAAGAACCAAGCTTTAGATGGCTAAAACGGAGCCATCAGCAGAACCCATCTGCTGCCTTAGCGGTAGCACACTTCTCCAAATGTTTATCCTCAAACCCAGCCTTAGCAAAAGATTGAGTACTAAATCCGACATTGGACTGCCAATTGTTGAAGCAAATTAGTACCCGTATGCCCTGGAGCAGGGCTGGGGAACTGTGGCACTTGAGATCCACTTTCCTGCAGAATTTAACTCCAAACTTGATCAAACTCACCTGGTTGTAGCTTTCCAGTAATCCTGAAGAAATTGATTTGCTTGTTCAGGTGTATTTGACTAGGGTTGGACCTAAACTCTGCAGGAAAGTAGATCTCGAGGGCCAGAGTCTGACCAACACCTCTGCCCTTGAGCCTCAACAGAGCCAGAGCTGCATCCATAGATTTTGTAAATGTCTGAGGAGCCGAGACAGAATGTTTCAGAGCTCTGCAGAGTTCAAGGTGGCAGCAGACCAATACATCGAATTTTCTGCATGTGATCAGGATAGAGCCAAAGATAAAGAGAGAACTCAGCTGGATTGCTCTCCATGGCCTCCAGTTCTACATCAGAACTCCAAGAACCTAACTTCTGCAAAGCTAGAGTAACGGGGTCAGCCGATCACCCTTCTTAACTTAAAAAGAAGGAGAGATGAGAACAAAGCACTGTCATCCTGAAGTTTTTTCGCAGTGTAAACAATTAGATAAGTCGCTTTCTTTGTTTTAAAGAGCTGGATATCTACTTCGGGTCCTAAATAGGAGACGATGAGCATATGAAGCTTTGTGCCATGCTGCTTTATTTATCAAGTAGTAAAAACGGCCTTTCCCATGCCCAAAACAAGGTGTCTGTGGATGAAAGTCTGAAGCAAGGACTTGTGAGACAGTGTCCTGCACCACTTCAAAGACGATGAGTGGGAGGAGAATTTTAGAATGAAATGGAAGTCATTTATGACACTATTCAACAATAACGACAGCTCATTCTGTGCGTCATACGTCATTATGCCATCTCTACATTATTGCACATGCACAGTGCTTTCTAGTTTCAGTTTTCAATCCGATCAATTGTTGACATATTCTGTTGATAGGATTAGAAAAGATTTAAACCACCCTTTACAACATTAATTACATTTTAATTTGATTTGGCCAATTCATTCTGATTGACATGGTTATATGTGACTTTTCTATTCCGACAACGCTACTAGTCCGATTACAATTGGATTATTAGGGTATATGTAAAGGCAGCTAGTGACGCAATACCTCAGTGGTCGGTGCTTGCACCTTCTGAATTGATGTAATTCTGTACAGGCTTCAGACAATCGTCACACCAGAGGGTGTTCCCATAGATACTGATGCAGCGCTGAGTGAACATAAAAAGGAACTACACACGTTTTTACCACCCACAGGGCTGTTGGACATCTAATTCTAATTGGTTGACCAACGTTTTAAGTTGTGTGATAATTTTTTCAGTGAATGCACATCTAAAGAAGTTCCAGGCAGGTCTTGACAGCAATTACAGTTCTATACTTCTCCAAATTATTTCATTTATTTCAAAGACCCTTGCAGCCCACCACAGCAAAAGAACCAAAAATCACAAAGACACTGAAAATGATGTGCACTCCCATGAGATAAAACCCACTGTACTTCTAATGGGGCTAACATGTTGATATTACATGACCAGCTAAAAAAATGATTAGACTTTTTGTTATTAGCATGGATTATTCATCAAATAGTGCAGGTTGTTGAGGAAAGGTGTGCTATTACTTTTCTAAACAATTGTACAATTTTCACCTGGAGAACTACACAATGGACCAAAAAGAGACTTGCATCAAAAGAAGAACCAAAGCCATATCTAGAGTCCAGAATATCATAAAGACACTGGCTGTGTCCAAAGTCACCCCCTTACTTCGTTATGTGGTTACCGAAGCCATAGGGGCCATTATCAAGTGCACACATACAATCCAATAATGCACTACACCACCCTCTAGAATATATATGGCGAAAAATCGATGACAAAATTAACGGAGCGCACAACTGATGCTGGCGTGCAGTAAATGACATTCGCGAGAGGATAACAGATCTACGCGAGGAAACGGGAACTCGCGAGCTCATTCAAACCCTGCACGCGCGCATGACATCTCCTCTGCACGCAATAAGCTCTCGCGCTTGAACTCCTCTCGCCTGCTGCTTTTTCTTGCTCGAACACTTTTATTTTTGGCAGTCGAGGGGCGGGACTTGTTTTAATAACCTCAAATGTCATTAGTTACAATGTGATTGTACACCTGTCCTTGACTTCAGACATGAGACATCACTTAATTTGCTTTATTTATTTATATTAATGTGTAATGTGATTTAATGCATTGTTAATATAGAATAGATTCTTACCAGATACTTTATTAACAGGAAGTCTTACTAGTGATTGCATTGTGTTGTTAAGAGATATTTACAGACTGAAATTACGCCATTTCCATGGTTATTAGCATTGTAAATCTACCAAAATTCTTATACATTTTTACATAATATAAATGGTTCGATCATTATTTTTTCTATTACATGTAAAAGGGGTTCTGGCTTCTCAAGTTAAGATACAATACACAGCATAAATTATAGCTAACAAAGTCCTTTTCAGAATTTGCTACAAAATACAGAGGAACAAAATTAAATCCAGCAAATTATTAAACCCAGCTTAAACCCTGCAAAGCAGATATTACAACGTTATATAGTGATCTTAATCATCTAACTTTTTGTAAGCGAATAACATAATAAGAGAAAGTATGAGGCAAGTACAGTACACAGCATGAATGATTACACCCCACCTGAACATAAAATATCACAAAAAAAAGAACCCCTTTTACATTTAATAGAAAATATAATGAACCACTCAAAATTGACATAATAGTAATACACAGGATGATAACAAAAATCTTACACAAAAACTCTTGCGTATTGATATAAACAAGTAATATATCTTTCATCCAAAGCCCTTGTTATATTTACAACTATTTGATGGACACTTTTTACATTTCTGAGGTTCTCAGATCCAATATAATTTTGGTTGGGTAAACGTTTATAGTTGTGAATGGGAGTGGTAATGTAGTGGTGAACTACAGCAAATGATTTTGCATTCCCTTTTTTTTATATATATATATATATATATATTTTTTTTTTTTTAATGCCAATAACCCAAATCATAGTGTTATGAATATAAAATGTAAAAATTAAGAATTTTGGTAGATTTACAATGCTAATAACCATGGAAATGCGTCATTACAGTAAATATCTCTAAACAACACAATGCAATCACTAGTACAACTTTCTGTTAATAAAGTATCTGGTAAGAATCTATTCTATATTACCAATGCATTAAATCACATTACACATTAATATAAATAAATAAAAGAAAAAATCATGTCTGAAGTCATGTGAATTACGGGTCATTGGAAAGGCGTCCAATCACAACTGACTTCCGGAAAAGGGGAAGTAACCAATGACATTTGAGGTTATTAAAACAGTAAGTCCAGCCTCTCCACTGGCAAAAATAAAAGTGTTCAAGCGAGCAAAAGCAGCAGGCGAGAGGAGATCAAGCGTGAGAGAGTGGGGAATGATCATGCGCGCGCGCGAGGGCTTGTATTGCGTGCAGAGGAGATGTCTTGCTGGCACGCAGGGTTTGAATGAGTTATCCTCTCGCGAATGTCATTTACTGCGCGCGTCAGCATCAGTTGTGCGCTCCGTTAATTTTGTCATTGATTTGCCGGCATAAATATACCCATGCACTGTGAGGATTGCGGCACATGAATTCCTGAGTCTCATCAGAAGATGGTGAACGATTCATGTATGGAATAGAGCATAATAGGGGTCAATTTTAGATATAACTGTAGACTCTGGGCCAGTAAGCAACCAGCTTTTTATCACCCATAACACCATAGCAACTGCATACTGTAGCAATTCCCTAAAAACTCTCAGAACCCCCCAGGAACCACACAACACCCTGGCATTGGGGCAGTTAAGTATTTCTGCTATATGGTACTGTTTTACAGATACAGATGAGTTAGTACACTGGCTTTGTTGTTGTTGTTGTTGTTATTTGGAGAAAGCATATCACTGTTAAGGGGAAATGAGGTCTGCAGAGGCAATGAAGCAGTCATTTCTGGGTCTCTGAAGGCTTCCTGATCCTGTGGGGAATCCACATTGTCACTGATGCTGATGTGAGACTCATTAAAATATGCTGGACTGGCAAGATTTTCCCCTCAGTAATGTGTTTCATTTTCTCAATCCAGTCTCAGGAGTTTAGCCCGTCAAGTAATCCAAATAAAGCGGCAGTCATACACCTGGGAGTTTGATTAATAATTGTTTAAACACAAATGCTAAAACAAATCTGTGGTCACATGTAAATTTGGACACTGTGGGACAATTATTTTATTTACTAAGTGTTGCAAATTAATATGATTTGACTTTTTCATGGCACACAAAAGGAGTTAAAAATTTCTGAAGCCATTTCATAGCATTGTTTGAGGAAAAGACAGAATTTTATCTGATATGTGTGACAGTTGACATAACCGCTATAAGCCTTTAGACTGATAATGACCTTTTTAAGTATGTGTACATAGGCTACTTATATAAGATAAGAGATAGGAGTAAAACATTATATAACTACATTAAGGTAAACATATTGTAGCAAAATGAGCATCTGCTGCTCTGCTCTCTCAAGATTTTCGATCTACTGAAGAATGCACAGTGATATTTTACAGGGCCTCAGGCCATTACTCACATGCCATAATAAGTAATATTTCTCACTGTATTCTATAGCATAGCCACAGGCTATGATTCATCTCACATATGTCTGAACATCTGAAATCTGCAGCAAAGACTTGAGCACAAACAACCCTTTACATAGCCATATTGTATGTCTAATAAATGGGTGTTAACAGATGGCAGCATTAAAAGGGTCATGAATTGCATTTTTTATTATTATTTACTGAGGCGTACTTATAATGTTAGAAGTATTTTTACATCAAAAACTGTCATAATTTAGGGGGGAAAAAAGGCTATTTCCATACTGGTTTTACATTAAAAGTCTCCTTTAAGACTTTGATGTAAATGGCCACTACTATGATCTTTGCATAAGAAAAAAAATCTACATTTACATTACATGTAGAACTTTTTTGAAAACTTTTATTATGTTCCCAAAGGAAAAATGTAAGCTCAGTGGGTGCTTTTCCTGAGCTCAGGAGACATAGTTGTGATTCTCAAACATCAGCTGCTCCGGCGCCTCCTTCGCTCTTATACTCTCGATGGCGGGGTGGCCAAGGGGTACGTGGAGATTCCCCAGGATGAACGTGCAGTTGCAATTCAGCTATGCTGAGTGTTGTGCTGCGCAAAGTCCACGTCTGCCATCCAGGGCCAGTAAGTTCTCAGCTGCTCTCGCTGCCAAGGCTTACAGCGCTGCTGGACAGGTCGCCTCTGCCCTGCATCCCATAGCCCTCCTGCAAAGTCTACTTTCTTTATCTCCCAGGCCGGCCTCTTCGGCGACGCTGTCGTCAATTTTTCCCAGCAGTTCTAGGCAGAACAGAAGCAGACGATTAAACACATCCTGCCCCGGCAGTCTGCTATTCATTTATATATATAGCCACTCTGTAGAGAACAAGAGTGTTTTCAGTTCTCATTCAATGGTGTCAATGCAGGCAGATCAATAATATTGTTGAATATAAAGTGTCCCCAAATAAGCAAGCCAAAAGCCAAAGGCAACAAAGGCAGTGGCAAGGAACACAAAACTCCATCAGGTGACAGAATTAAAAAAAATTAAAAAAAAATCTTGGGAGAAACCAGGCTCAGTCGGGGGGCCAGTTCTCCTCTGGCCAACGAACGAACAGTGTATGATTATGATTCAGGCAGCATTATAGGTCAAAAGTCAGATTGGATCAGAACATTCAGAATATTCAGACATCACGCCGGTATGGAGACAGGTTTGTTGAGGATTAGTGCCGATGGCTGTCGTGTCGATGAGACCTTCACAGGGAAGAGTCTAGTTGACGCAATCTCTCTTTTGATTGATATGACATCCCTTTATTTACTGCTACAAGCTGATAACGGTTTGATAAGTATGATTTAAACCATACTAATGCAATTCCACTAATGCCAACATAATTTTATAGTCTATTCAAAAGAATGTTGTGGTTAATAGTATCAAATGCAGCACTAAGATCCAGTAACACTAACAGAGAGATACCACCACAATCGGATGATAAGAGCAAATCATTTGTAACTCTAATGAGAGCAGTCTCAGTACTGTGATAAGGTCTAAATCATGACTGGAAATCCTTGCAGATGTAATTTCTTTCTAAAATGGAACATAATTGTGAGGATACCGCCTTTTCTAGTATTTTTGACAGAAAGGGTAGATTTGAGATTGGCCTGAAATTTACTAATTCTGTAGGATCAAGTTGTGTTTTTATAACAAGAGGTTTAATAATAGCCAGTTTTTGGTATACAGTATATCCTAATGACAAAGATTAATTAATGATTTTAAGTAGAGGGTCTATGACCTCTGGAATCATCTCTTTATAGTTGATTAGTCGGTATAGGGTCTAGCATACATGTTGTTGATTTAGATGATTTAAGGAGTTTAGACAATTATTCCTCTCCTATAGCAACAAATGAATAGAATTGTTCCTCAGCGACCCTACAATGCACTGTCTGATAGTAGACGGTTGCATAGTTATTTTCACCCTAATATTATCAATCTTGCAAGTAAAGAAGTTCATAAAGTCATTACTGCTATGCTGTTTGGAAACTTCAGAAGTTGAAGCTTTATTTCTTGTTAATTTAGGCACTGTATCAAATAAATTAGGGTTGTGTTTGTTTTCTTCTAGAGAGATGAAAAATAAGCAGATCTAACATTTTTTAAGATCTTTCTGTACGCAATGTTTCCACGAAATGCGAAAAACGTCTAGTTTTTTTTTTTTTCAGCTACGCTCCATTTTTCTGGCTGCTCTCTTGAGGGCCCGAGTGTGCTCATTGTACCACAGCATTAGAGTATTTTCTTCTATCTTATTTAAGTGCAAAGGAGCAACTGTGTCTAAAGTGATGTAAAAGAGAGAGTCAATAGTTTATGTTGCAATATTGAGTTATTCTAAGCTATCTGGGATGCTGAGGAGATGAAACTGATCAGGAAGATTATTAATAAAGCAACATTTAGTGGCAGAGGCGATAGTTCTACCATATGTGTAACAGGGAGTCGGCCTTGCAGCCTTGGCTAAATGGAGTATACACGAGACTAGATAATGTTCTGAGATGTCATCACTCTGCTGCAGAATTTTGAAGGCATCAACATTGATTCCATGTGACAATATTAGATCTAAAGTATGATTACGACAATGAGAGACAATAGAGTTTAGAATGTCTCTAAATGCCAATCCCAATGCGTCTTTTTCATTATCTACGTGGATATTTAAATGACCAACAATTAAGACTTTACGTGCAGCCACTAACACTTCAAAAGAATTGTATTTAATATTAGACTTCTCAGTAATACTGAAGATATTACTATAAGTACAGCAACACTCCCCCTTTGCCTTTCAGACGAGGCTTATGTTTATAACAATAATCTTGGGGGTGGGCTCATTTAAAGTAAAGTAATTATCTGGTTTTAGCTAGGTTTCTGTCAAACAGCACATCTAAGTTATGATCAGTAATCATATCATTTACAATAAGTGCTTTTGAAGAAAGGGATAGAATATTCAGCAACCCGAGCTTTATCATTTGTTCATCTGTATTATATCTGTTTTTAATTTGTTGAACATCAATAAAAATGTTATCCTTAAATAGGTTTCAGAGTTTTTTGTATTTCCTAGTTCGGGGAACAGACACAGTCTCTATATGATGATATCTAGGTGAAAGAGTCTCTATGTGATGGGATTTATCTAACTTCTGTGACGTGAGACAGCCAGCAGGCAGTCGGTTTAGCCAGTCTGTCTGCTTCCTGACCTGGCCCCCAGATAGTAAAGCTTCAACTCTAAAACTATGTGCTATATTACTAGAGAGAAGAGCAGCACCATCCCAGGAGGGATGAATGCCATCTCTTTTTAACAGGTCAGGTCTTCCCCAAAAACTTTCCAATTGTCTACGAACCCTATAATATTGTGTGGACACCACTTAGACAGTCAGCCATTGAGTGAGGACAGTCTGCTAAGTATCTCATCACTCCGGCGAACAGGAAGGGGGCCAGAGCATATTACAGTGTCTGACATTGTACTTGCAAGTTCACACCCCTATTTAATGTTAATTTTAGTGATATCCGACTGGCGAAGTCAAAAATCATTAGTGTCGACATGGATAATAATCTTAGAGAATTTATAATTAGCATTAGCCAGTACTTTTAAATTTGCTTTGATGTCAGGCGTTCTGGCTCCCAGCAAACATGTGACTATGGTGGCTGGTGCCTCTATTGTCACGTTCTGTGTAATATAATTGCCAATCACTAGGGCACTTTCAAAACGACTCTGAGTGGGTGCGTCACTGAGTGGGGAGAAGCTGTTTGATGTTCTAATTGGAACGGATGAGCCGTCTCACAGTCACCCAGTTGCCCTGCTGGCTGGGCTCTGCAGCCGGAACCGAACAATGTAAAGAGTTCTCTAAGCAAGTCGCATCCAAAGCAGTATCTAAAGCCCTTAAAGTTTGGATGCGCGTCTCTAGTTCTGAAATCTTCTCCGTCAGCCTGACTATCTCCCTACATTTATCACGTGCAGCACTCAGCGCTGACAGAGAAGGCTATACTATACATGTGGCAGGCAGTGCAAGTGACAATACCAGGAGATGACATGACTCACTGTGTTTGTTGACTGATCCAACTCACCACAGTTGTTTGATGGACTCATTAAAAGCGCGAGCGATTGAGAAGAAAAAAAAACGGCAAGCACTGGCTAGCAAAATGCTTATGATTAAAGCTAGTTTACATCATTGTAAGTTGTCAGTTCAATGTGACAGACAAAATTAGATAATATTGTGATGATTAAATTATATTAAGCAATATAAATAGCAGGAAAGATAGAAGATAGAGTTTAAAAAAAAATAAGAAAGCTTAGGGGCCTTTGGAAGGTAATGTTATTTTTAGTCCAGTGATTCTGTAGTATTTCTCTTGTCTGTCCATGTAACGTTCCAAAACGTATATATATATATGTACTTGTTTATAAGAAAACAGCAGTGATTTTGCCAAAGTATGCAAAAAGTGTGCAAATATTATTTGTATGTAGTTAGGATACATAAAATGCTACCAAACATTTTTAATTTTTTTTGCAAGACAAAGGCCCCCCAAAAAGGGAATACCACATAATGTTAATGTTATTAAAAACAATAATGGTGGTTGAAATGTTCTTGACATTCAGCATAAATTAAATAATTATCCATTCATGTAATTGTACATAGTTAGTGGACAGTTCAAATTCTTGATTAATATGGATTATTTTAACAATATATTTTTTCGTACTTTTTTGATGTGTTCAAATTTTGGTTGTGTGGACTTTCATTGGATGGACAAAAGCAATGAAAGAATTAAAAAATATATTCATTAGTGATGAATGGAAGTCTTATAGGTTTGGAACACAAAGGTTAGTAAATGATGACAGAATTGTCATGTTTGGGTGAACAAATCGTTTAAGATTGCATTTAATGTTTTGACTTGGTGGTACTTGGATGGTATGATTTCTGTAGAGGCCTGAAAAGTTTGAGGACTACTCGTCTGGACGATTTTGCTCTTGTGTCTGGTATTGTAACGTAGTCTTTAAAGCCTCTGGGCATCATCAGAGTGTCAGGAATCTTCTTGAGACAGAGTGGTCGTGACTGTAGCTTCAGTATAAGCTAGTGTACTGTAGATGCACTCAGTGGACCGGCCAAGTAAAAAAATAAAATAAAAAAAAACCTCCAGAGTAAGACACCTCCAGCTGTCAGGAAATTAAGAGCAACCAACAAAACAGAAAAAGTAAAGAAGGGTGAGAAATATGCAAATCGACAAATCATCATTAAAGTTGTTAATTTGCTGTCTCTGCGGGATGCACATACAGTGTTTTTCATAGCAGCACTCTCTGAAAAACAGTGTCCCTGTGAAAAATATCCACTGGGAATCCAGTGTGATAGTGTTAGTAATGAACACGCCAAACCTTGCAAATGTGCTGACCTGAGCCTAAGGGGTAGACTATTTCAAAACCTAACGAGAGATCCATTACTCATTACCTGCTGATCACACTACAAACCGCTGAGTTACTAGCTGCTGATCGACCGTGTCTCTGGGCTTCAGCTCAATCACAGTGGACATTTTAGAATGTAATCTCTCCATGCGTCAACTCAAACTTAATTTTAAAGGGGTCATGAACTGCATTGTTTTATTGTTTTATAAATGTTTCCTGTGGTGCACTTATAATTTTAGTATGATTTTTACATAAAAAATTGTCATCATTTAGAAATAAAAGCCATTTTCCCTACCCTGATTTTAGCCCTCTGATTTGAATGCTGTTTGAAGGGGCGTGTCTGCTGTGAGACTTCTGTGACGACTTCAACTAATCGAGTAAAGATTACAGATTAAAGATAAAATAAATTGATTAATGTGATTTAAGTGTTGAAAGTGCTAATCTATGGCATCATATTTATATTGTGACATGAAAGGTTGCAGTAGTGAGTATTGGAGCCGATCACAGACATGTTGAGCGCATGAATGCAGCGATCGTCTCATCATAGCAACTTGATTTCTGCACACTAACGAATGCTTTCATCATAACTAACTGCGCAAACACAATGTAAATAAGAGATTCGTTGATTACTACGGGAGTTTTGACGCGAATCCAGAAATCAGTCACTAGCCGCGTTTCCATTACCCTTCAAATTGGGCAAATCAATTTCGCAAAAACGCCCATATATCGCAAGAACGTTTTTACGCTCGCTTGAGGTGGTTTTCAGTCAATTCGAAAAAGGAATATTTCGCAAAACTGAAATGGAAGACAAAAGTAGCCTAATACGGGAATACGGGATTCTAAACAACAAAGAAATGCCACAATTTATAAAGACCTTGAAGTAGCAAGGAGGGAGAAAAGTGGCTGCTCCCAGGAATAAAGGACTTTCCTTGCCATTAAAGCTTGGATAACATGCCTATGTCTCGTGCGGTGGCTGAGATAATGGCTAGTGCGGTGGCTGAGATACGTAAACCTAGCAACATCCATTGCCATGATTTTTGTGTTAAAATGATGTTTTAGTCACATAACATCGGTTAATGGAAACGCCTTCATTTCGCAATAGTTTTTTATCAACATTTAGAAAATATCCAAAAGTTTTGCGCAAACCTGTAATGGAGCTACTGATTAACATGCGCTGTTTGATTGACAGCTCCAGCGACTGCAAAGGAAGTGTTCTTTGATCGCGTTCTATATCTAATTTAATCACAGTTTTAATAACAGATTATTTTCATCCTACTAAGAGGAACAATGTGAAGACCGTTTACATTAGACCGTTAAGTCACTCATTAGTTTGATTTACTGGCACATAGCCTAGGCCTAGACAAAGACCATCTGACTGAATTAATCATTACCAGAAATCACTGGTCACAGATCAGGCATTAGAACGAACAGTTACTTACATGTTGTGGCATTAAAGGGTAACTCTCGCCAAAATTGCAGCTGCGACTTTGCAAATATGCTAAGGTTTGCATTCTAGGGAGTCTGCCCATTAAAAGAACCTGAAACAAGGAAGGCAGTTTCATCTAGGGGGAGGCAGCTTCAACCTTAATACATTTGAAATGGCTCATGAAGGATGCTTGCTTAAGGACTCCAATTATGGGGGAGTCACCTACAACTGGTGGAATGCGCCCACACATTTTGATGGATTTTTTCAACATAGCAGCGAAATTGGCTTAAAATACAGAAACTGTGAAGGGTCTACTTTTATTTGTGTACACTCACAATAACAACAAAACGTTGTGCTTTCGTAAAATAAAGAAAACAGTGTGCACTTTCTGCCAGTCTCTGTGAACTTCTTTCTGAAATGCGTCACATAAATGAACTGAAACTCATGTCTTTGGAAAGCTTGAAGTGTCTACTTTTAAATTAAGTTGTGTCAAAAACAAATATTCTCTGTTTATGTAATCCGTATGAAACTAATGAGGGGTACAATCTTCCCTGTCTGACCTCATTATTTTTAATGTGACCAGACCCACGTGCAGTGCAGGCTATTCTGTAATCGGGGACCACGCAAACCTGTAACCCACCCATCACCTCAATAAGGCAAAGCATCAAGCTTCATCATTCCTCTGCTTTTCAGACCAGTGTTTATTGTGAAATACCGTGTTTGTGGATATCTGCTCAAACATAGATGTTTATAATGCGTTAAACAATTATGCTTCACAATGAGGAGCGGCTCGATCGATTCAGTTAATGGTCTCTGCAAGCACTGTGAGTTTGAGTCACTTAAAATGTGCATTTGAAAAGCAAACTGCGGTAAAAAAAGTATTTACTCCAAACTCATTTCATAACATCAGTCAAGAGTTATAATTATAGTACAACTTCTATTTGGGATCTGAAGTCTCCTTTTATCACAGAATGAGGGAAACATATCATTTTGAAGTATTCTACATATAGTGCTGTTGATTAGCACTGCATCATAAATATACTTTATTATTATGAAAATATCCGAGATGGCTTGAAGAACAGAGATAAACCATATATTGTCACAAAGTCGTGTGTTTATTGTCTTAATATTTAATAAGTCAAAGCATTTATATCTTCTTTTTATTCAGCTACAGCTGAATAGCTCATAGCTGAATGCCTTTGTCCTTATTAGGGATTAGGGCCATTAAGAGAGGGGTCTTTGTCTTCACATTATTTGAAACAGTGTTTTGAGGTGTAGAATAAATTTCTTAAAGGCCACAGACCTTCACCACTCTAAACTTAAAGGAATAGTTCACTTCAAAATGAAAATTCTGTCATAATTTACTTACCCTCAAGTTGTTTCAAACCTGTATGAATTTCTTCCATCTGCTGAACGCCTATAACGTCACACTCGATCCCGCCTCAGCGCAATGCTGGCCGAGCCGCAGAGAGTAGATGCTTAACTCTCATCCCTCAAGAAAGTCTGCCAATCACTATCATCCACCACTGTTATGACTTCTTCTTCTGCCTCGGCGAGTCCCATGGCCCATCCAGCGACCTTCTCTGGCGAGAATGATTGCAGAGGGTTTCTTCTCCAATGTTCCTTATTCTTTGGAAATGCAACCCCAACTGTTTACAACCAAAAAGAGAAAAATTCTGTCCTACTGCTGATTCATAATCTGTTCCTGATGAATTGTTCCATATACATCAAGGAAGAACCTCGGTGAGTGATAATGCCCCCAGATTTTGCACGTTGGCGGCCGTTATTGGCTAGAATGAGACTGCTTTACTTACAGCTTACCGGAGAGGTTTGAATGCAGAGATCCACTGACAGATGGCCATCTACGATGGTGTGATTGGACACGAAACCTTTATCCAAAGATTCATTTGCATCTCCCAATGTCTCACTGCCATGCATGTTGGACCTGCGCATCATCCTCCGGTAACACCATCTGTTGCCCTTTCAGCACCAGAACTGATGCAAATCGACTCATTCCATCTTTCCTGTGCGGAGCGTCAACGTCGGATACAAAACCAGCTGTGCCTTTACTGTGGATCAGACGAACACCTAATTCCCATCTGACTCACCACGCTCATCGGTGAGTGCCATTCAACTTCCTTCCCTTGGTTGCACCTCTTACTCGCAAGACTGTCTCAGTAACTGCCTTCAAACGCTCTGTTTCAGTGCAAGTCCTCATAGATACTGGATCAGCTGGAAACTTAATTTCTCTCAATCTTCTTCACAAACTTGAACTGAGAAAAAAAACCCGGCTCACACAAGATGAATCTACACTCTATCTTGGGAACACCGCTGGGCCGTGCCTACATAAAAGGCACACTATGCAGTTTCCGTTTTCCTCAAACAGTGACCCCTAGAGTCGCTGTGGAGTACTTGTATTTAACGTTACTGTCGTAAATTCCACTCACGCAGAGCCGTCTCTGCACTCTTCCGACCGCGCTTTCTTCGTCTTCGAGGCTGCTTCATTTGTTGTTGATGTAGGTGACGTTGTGCTGTAAAGCAAGTCGTGATTCTTGCGAGATTTGGCGGGGCGCCACCTCTCAAACTTGCATTGCTGGTTTTGCCAGCGGCAGGTGGATCACCCTGCCGCTGTGATAACTCGCCTAATCATCTAATCAGCTAATCATCAGTTTGATGTCTTTGGGTGTTGTTCTTAACCCGATTCAATTTCATTGTTACTTACTGTCCAGGGGACAAGAACCTCAGGGCGGATGCCCTCTCTCGTCTGCATCACTTCATCACTGCATCACTGCATCACTGCATCGAGCAAGACCTGTCAACAACCGAACCTAAGTCTAAACTATTTTTAGGACTACTGTAGCTTAATAGAATTTCATCTTCTGTAGTGCATATTTAACATTAAAACTTGCACTGTTCTGAAAAGTTGGAAGCTACATGTGGCAACCAATTAAATTTAAGGACATTACACAAGATGAATTTAATTAAAAACAGATTTGTCCCGAAAAAATAAATAAAATAAATGCTTTAAACAGTGAATTGCCTTTTTTGTAAATGAGCTCAAGCTCAAAACCATTCTGCATTATTAGTCTAAATTAATTTCCAAGTCTCAAAACAAAATGTCCCAATTGGTTATATTCATAATCACATTAAATTAAGACTAAATTTAATTCATCTTAGCCTCTGATTATTACAATAGTGAACAAGCCAGAACTGCACAGACATTACCAGCAGCACCTTTTCGAGATCTGTTGCAGACAGTTAGCATGTGGCATACACAGAGTCCATAGGAAGTCTGGTATTTCAGCAAGATGGGCAACCCCCTGTAAACATCCACCAGCTTCACGCTGAAAAGGTGTTAAAAGTTACTATTAATATAAATCCGTGTATTTCAACAGATGAATGACTTTGCAGTCTAGCATCTGATTCCTGAGGTGTCGAAAAAAGGACAGAAGGGGGATAGAGGTACTAAACGTGCACAGCCAGATCAGTGGGACAGGAAGGACAGACTGACACAAGCACATTTGTTAATCTCATCAGACACAACAGACCGGAATGAGTCGACTTGCTGTGTAATTGTGTTTGTGTGTTGCTGGGGTGAGTCCCAAATGCATTGATTGTACTCCTTCCTGCCTTTGCCCTAGCTGCATGTCCATTCCATCTGCCACAGAGTTTGTACATCACAGATATCTGGGACCAAAAATTGCTTCTTATATCTTACTGTGCAGTGTGTGTCCAACACATATTCTTATTTTCTATTCTGTTATTATTAGCTACTCGCCTGACTTGTGTCTGATTTGAATAACAGCTTTTCAATTTCATGTCAGAGTTGCACTTTGAGTGTAAACAAGTGTGCTGACGGGAAAGGATCAGATGAGGATGAAACTTTTGCATTTTGAGTTCAATATACAATCAAGGTATCCATCTATCCATGAAAAATGGTGTTTCCTGCTTGATTCCATATTTGTTTCTTTTTTTTCTTCTTTTTTTTTTTGTCAATCAGAGTGAAAGAAGCCGATATTTTGTCCTCATATAAACATACTGAAAGGAATCTTCTGGCTTGGTAAGACAATTTCAGAATGGAATTATTTAAACTTTCACAAACAAAAAATAACCCTTTTTCAGGACACTGTATTTAAAGATAATTTTGTAAAATACAAATCCAAAATCTAGATTTACGGCATTACACACACACACACACACACACACACACACACACACACACACACACACACACACACACACACACACACACACACACACACACACACACACACACTTATATTTATTTATTTATTTATTTATTTATTTATTATTGGAAAGGGTTTAAACAATGTTTTAAATGCTTGTTCAATCAGCCATAAACAATAATTGCACATGCACCTGCTTCCGACACTAAGGGGCAGATTTACTAAACAGGGCAAATTAGCGTGAAAGCGCAATTCCAAAAACTCTGTGCGTGATCTACTGATGACGCGCAAATTAAAGAACACAGATGCAGTCAGATCATTTCCATAATGACCAACACAATCTACCAAGAGCAGTGCAAATTTGCATCTGGTTCAAGACATGCTTTTTTAGGCAGTAAATAATGTTTCAAATACCAATAAATTGACCATTGCAAACCTTAGTAAATCACCTTGCATGATTCATTCAAATACTCTCCTCCCATACATTTTGTGACTGAACGGGAAACTCCAACAAATGCATATCGTTTTCAACTTGCACTTTGAAACCTGTTTTAAGTTTGCATTTTCTGGCCCTAAAAACGCTATTGTTGTGTAAATTAATGGCCAGAACACAGAACAACTTTTCAGCTTTTAGTTGAAAACGGTGCCATGCAAACAGCCTCCTAAAGAGACCTTTCTACTAACTCTGAAAAACACCAGAAGAAAGGTCCAGGGTCCATGATCACCTGTGTGAACATGCCATATCTGCAGCAGGGAGGCATGAGGACTGCAGATATGGCAAGAGCAATACACTGTGGTACAGGGAGATGTTCTTGCAGTGCCAAACCACATGTACCAAGGCCCTGTTTACAACAGGTATCAGTGTCATCAGTTACATGTATAATTCATCCATTCTGTCCTTGTTGTGAAAAAAAAAGTCCTTTTCATGTGGTCATCCAGCAGACCCACGTTCAAAAAAGAGATGCCTGATGCCAAACCGTTTATTTTGTTCACTAACAAACAAAATAAGCACAGACTAGTTTAGTGACGGCATATTTGTTAAGTGAGTCGAGCAGCTCGAGCGTTATTGGCTCATGCTATAGTCAAGACAAAGACATAGCTACACAGAATCGGGTACAAATTATCAGTAGAGATTGGAGATTGCGCTGCGCACTACAGAAACATTTTAGGAGCACAGAAACTTGTTGTCCACGCTGCCCTGTGACTTTAAATAATAGCTTTGGTACTGTATCGCTACATTATATTTATCATATAATAAGAGGTATTTATGTCACTGTTTTTATATCACACAGCAACAAGGTGGCAACTCGGGTGGTTCTTTCTCTTTACATTGTGCATTAAAACATGTAATGCTAACATAGCTATAACCCTTACATATACTTTTAAAAGTACTTTAAAATTTACTAGAATTGACATTGGAAGTCAGTGTGATATGCTGTACAGTTTTCTTGGTATTGGTTAGGAGCCTGGCAGCAGTGTTTTGTATTAGCATTTTGTATTTTGTGAAGGCGCAAGAGTCGTCCACTGCAGTAATCTACCCTGCTAGTAATGAATAGATAAATAAGCTTCTTTTGTTCTTGTTTGAACACAAAGTATCTGATTCATGCAGTGTTATTAGATGGTTGTAGGCTGAAATAGTTATTATTTTATTGCTAAAAAATCTAACCAGCTGATTTAATTTTTTATTTTTATTTTAGAACAGCTCAGCAGTAATAAAACACATGGATCGAAGCATTTAGTACCCACATCTGCAAATGTTTCAGGCTAATCAAGTTGACATCACTATTAGTTATTTTTGCCTTAAGCTTTCCATCGATGAATCCATCACACGCTAAGTATGTTTTCTTGCGTCCAACTCCATTCTGGCAAATGATTTGTGCAGTGCTGAAGAGGTCCATTACCTCCTCTGTTTGCATGGGGAGGAGCGCATTGCATAATCACACAAGCTCTCCTGCTAATGCTAATTCAGTGCCGGTGAATGATGGCCTTTCAGGTGGAGTGCTTTGAAGTAGCCCACTATCTATTAAGTCTTCGCCTTACCGCATAAACTGGGTTCATAATGAAAAACAAAGAAGTGAAAGCAAGTGAATGGAAAAGGGAAACTGCAGCTGCATGGGGAATGGTTGCTTCAGGAATAAGGACAGGGTTGCTGCTAGTCATGCTGTGGATGCTGGGTGATTGACTGATGTGGCTTAAACTAAAAATATCCTGTGTTGTTCTTAAGAGAGGCTTCATATGGAAAGTTATTAGTGACCCTTTTTAGTTTAGTTTACACTTATTACTCCCAAAGCACATATGATGCTGCTGTACGATAACCCCTGTGTAAACTGTGTACTCTGTGAACTGTGATAGAGGTGCACAATGACTGTAATGTGATCACATGTCTAGTACATGCATAGAGTGCATTTGAAGCATCCAAAAAGGCAATGACATTTGAAATAGTAGTGGACATTGTTTATATATTTAATATGTTGTGGCTGGACAACTGGACTGCTACATGTAATAGCCAGAGGTAATTGTAATTCAACAGAGCTTTAACAGCTATTGTACCATGACTACTTGTACAAATATTTATTTCCCAAATATCTGCAGGAAATATGAGTTTCCACATAGATTTTAATGGTTTAATTGTCTCCCCAAAGAAAAGAAAAAAAATGCTCGGAGGTTGCTCTTTTGTGGCTCAGGAGATTTAATTGTGTACTCAGTTGGGGTTTACTTAGAAGTATCAACTTTGTCTCAGATGTTTGGTTTTTAAATCTAGAAATAAAAAAATAACACCCTGGGGCCAGATTCACAAAAATGAAGAATTAAGTAAAGTTAATAAAGCTTTTAAGAATTTTCCTTAGTCATTCACTGATCCTTATACAACCTTCTCGGGTCATATGGCTGGAACCTATCCAAGTTTCTAAGGCCAGAGGCAAGGGAAAGCACCCTGAACAGATTGCTGGTCCATCACAGAATAAGTGTAGTTCTTTAAAAAAATTCTTAAGAAGAAAAGGATGCCATCTGATCGTATGGCGGTCCTTGCCAAAGACTCGCTCATCAACTCAATTAAAACCACCTCAATCGCACTTACATTATTTGCAGAATAATATAATTTGCAGAATGTTATAATCAGAAAAATACAAGATTTAAGACAAGTTGGATATTATCCTATCTTTAAGAGGTTATTTACAATAATTATTCAGACTTTTTTTTTTTTTTTTTTTTGGAATTCAAATTCTTCTTTGTAAGGTTTGTCTTTAGAACAATCTATAAGAAGATAATTACAATAATTAAGTTTTTGGGGAATACAAAATATTCGTAACTTTATTCTTAAAGGAAAGGTATAGGCAATTTCAGAGAGGCTCGCACTAGCAAGCTAGCTTTGAAAGCATAAGATCCCGCCCTCCCTTCAGAGCATTTACAAACCCACGCCTCTTCCAAAACACATCACGAGAGACGGCGTTAAATTACATCATGTCTCAAAGCACATAACATTACAATAATATTGAACATAAACAACTTAAAGAGCTCTGACTTGTACCACCTGACTGCTGCAGATTTATTTCAGCGTTGATAGTGTTGCCATAGATAAAATCCCATAAATCCATGTAATGTGTGATGCCTGCATGAGCAGGGTACGCAGAAGTTTGGAAATACAAACGCTGACAGGCAGGTATGACATCCTATCATTACATTCGGACCATGTTTCATTTCAAACATATGTACATTTTAGACCACTTTAATTATTGATTACTATGAGGATGTGTAGATAGTTTCAACCAGTATAACAAAAACTGTTGCCTAATCTACCTTTAAGTTAAAGAATAATAAGAAAAAAGCCGTTAAGATTTTTTTTTTTTTTGAGATTTTTTTTTCTGTGAATCTAACTCTCATTAGTATTTGTATTCAGACATAATGTGTACCTGTACATACGCCCTGGAACACTCATAGTTTATTTATGTCTGTCTTTCTTTAAATAATAAAGTATGTCACTATTGCTGCAGTCGGCAGCAATATACACTGCAGTTTATGATGCTGGTGTAAATGAAAAATCAGAAAAAAGATCTGCACATGAAAACTGGCCAAAAAGCTCACAAGATTTTATTTTCCAGAGGCATAAATAAAGTTCAAAAGAGCAAAACAAAAGTGCAAGGTGCGCAAAACATTTTCTGGTTCAACCCAAGCATTCACCTACGGTCATTTTCAAACTTATTACCGTTATCAGTGTAATATACCAGAATCTGACTTTAAATATTTACACTTTTTTGCACTTTATTTGTGGCCTCTGGGCAATAAAATCGTGTGAGTTTTTTTGTCAAAATTTCGTGTGTGGATCTTTTTTTCAGATTTTTGAGTTTTACTGGATCTACGCACTAATGGAGACACGCATACTATGGGGCATTACTTAAATATTTGAATACATTTCAAAATACATTTACGAATACAGATAACTAATATATTAACATATATTAGAAATTAATATATGCACATATATTGAAAATGTATGTATTTATATAGATGGATATCTAAACATATTTACATATTAAGATAATAAATATATTTAAATATTTGCAATAAAAATATATTTACAAATGCTTAATATATGTGAAAAATATAAACAAGGGGCCAAAATCTAATATTTAAATGTATTTTTAACATATATTTCAAAAATATATTTACATAGAAGTAAAATATCAATTTTCTTCTATTTAGAATTATTAGATTTAAAGGTAACACTTTAAAATACGGATCCTTCGTTAATGAATAACTACACAGGAACAAATGAGTAACACAATATTAACAATCTAGTAACTACAATTAACTAATAAGTAACTCTGATTAACGAATTAGTAAGTAATAGCACACAGATTTAAGTGGTAGTTCACTATTAACTAATCAATAACTACTATTTTTCATTAAAAAAAAGCTGGTTTGCTTATCGACTTTAATGAGAGACAAAAATAATGTTTAGTATTCTATGCTGTTTATGCATATGTTTCTTTCTTTGTTTAATAAATAATATTCCATGCATGTTCTAGCCGAATAGCTATATACAGTCACCTTAACTGTAATTTTGTGTTACTTGACTACTGTTTAAAGTAAGCCATCATAAATATGGCCAAGTGTCACTGCTACTTAAGCTGTTGCTTGTTCCAGGCGTATTGTTAAAATCAGTCATGATGAATAAATATCATATGCAACCAAACACTGAAGTAATTTTAAGGTTTTGGGGAAGTTGTAGATAGTAATTCCTATAGAAGTATGCATTAATACTTGATTCATTACTAGTTAGTTAACATGATCTTCACTTTAGAATACAGATCCAAATAATTAGTAATTCCTATAGAAGTATGTAGTAACACTTGAGTCATTACTAGTTAGTTAACATGATCTTCACTTTAGAATACGGATCCAAATAATTAGTAGTTCCTATAGGGGTATGTAGTAACACTTGAGTCATTACTAGTTAGTTAACATGATCTTCACTTTAGAATACGGATCCAAATAATTAGTAGTTCCTATAGAGCAGGGGTTCTCAAACTTTTTGAGTGTGTGGACCACTATTTGTAATCAAGAATTTTCGCGGACCACCTCATAATACACATAATAAAATATGTCTACACACAGTCCTACCTGAATTAATCTGCACCTCTAAATAGGCTTACTAGCACTAAAACTATAACTGGTCATCACATCACAGGCTTGTTAAAGTAAAGTTTACTGCACACAACGGCTGCCACATATTTTATTTATTTATTTAGGCTACTCAAGCGCCCAGGGCATAATCAGGTTCATTTGAACAACAGGCTTATTTCCATAGCAATGTAGTATGAAATCTATACAGTAATAAGAACACTGGAATATAGTCAACATTTTCAAAACCTTTTTTAGGGGTTTTTAGGGGATTATTATTATTAATCTTCAGAGTTTTACAAGTCCTCAAAAAGTTTGTCCACTTAACAGCACATCTGCAAAACATTTCAGAAACGCGAGATCAAGAAACTAACTGGAAATTAAATAATAACAGGCCTTATTCATTCCATTTATAAACATTTCGTTTCATATAAACTGCCTATGCCTAACTGTGCGTTCACACACCGGACGCGAATAGCGCGTCAAATTCAAAAAGGGATTATGTGAAATTCGCGCCTACCGCGTCTAGTGATACGCTTGACCACTTTGTATCAATTCGCGCGTCAAGAGCTAAATTGACGCGCGTAAAAACAAAAGTTTGAAGCGAAATTTCGTCCGTTGTGAACGCACCATTAAAGGCTATGCGTGTGATGTGATAATGAGAACATATTTGCCTCTGCCCTTTTCTCTTCAGAGAACCTGTTGCTATCCACCGAACCAATGTTGTGGTTCTAACGGCACTGAACTTGAATGTCACGGCCGAACACCACTAGGCTATTTTAGTAATCACACAATAACTTGACAATTTAATTAAAATGTTAAATCAATATAGGCCTACATATTCTTTTTACTTTTCTTTTTTTATGGGAATTTCCTGGTAAAATGAAGGTAAAAAAAATATTATTTTATATTTTATTTAGCCTTTCCACGGACCACCTGCAGTACCCTCACGGACCACAGTTTGAGAATGGCTGCTATAGAGGTATGTAGTAACACTTGAGTCATTACTAGTTATCATGATTCCATGCTGTAGTTACTAATGAAGAGCCAACCCGAAAGGGTAGAATCATCTAATCAGTCACAGGATATATATACACACACATATTTTTATATATATATATATACATATGAACAAAGAGACATACATAAAAACAATTTTGAGAGGTAGGTTAAATAATAAAATAACTGGTATTTGGATGGCTGATGACTCAGTATGTTCCAGTACTCACCATGATGAGTCTAGTTATTCAAAGCCAGTCCAGAGGAATGCCGGAAAATCGGCCACAGGGTAAGTGTTCCAGACAAGTGCATTTATAAAAACAATTCTTAAAAATTATTTAGTTTATGAATAGTTCTCTAAAAGACAGCAGTGCATAGGCTAATTATTGACAGCTTTTCCAAATCATAAGTCTGCTACGCTACTACATATTGATAATTAGTGTACAGTATCTAGCAGTAATGTTAATCTAGTGCTAGTAATTTTTCCTGCATTAGTTATTAAGTTTTGCATGAATTGTGAATTGTTTTCATTATTTCTCTGGGAAGTATTAAAGGTGCTGTAAGCGATGCTGGGAGTCGTAACTTCTTGTTGACATTCGAATTGTTGTCAAACAAAACGGAGGCTAGCTAGACCCTCCCTCCTCCTCATCCCGTCTCCTCCCTCCTCCCCTCCCTTCCGGCATAAAGGAAAGTCTAGTCACTACAAACAAAGTTAAGTTTTACTGAGTTTACATTGTTTACAAGTTTACATTGAATACTTCATTCAATGTGTAATGTCGCCAAGTTAGATAAAGGGTTTTATATATTGCAGTACAGAATGCAGAAAAAGAGAAACATTATTTTAAAATCGTTTCGCCACCTGAACTATAGCTATAGCTCCCATACAAGGACGGAATAATAGCAAGATAACGTAGCTTCGCGTTTCCCAGTCAGCATAAACAACGGCGGTGTCGTAAACAAATTTAGTCAAAGTTGTCAACAGCCTATAAATGAACATTCAAATTCATAACAAGCAGTGGATGAAAACAATCATTCACACAAATTGTCGCCCTACTGTGAATTTGCTTGATCATTTACAATAGAGATTGATCGCTAGCTGCTAGAAACATAACGTTATATGTTGTATTCACCAAAGTTAACGCTGACTGCATAGTTCTAGCTAATTACATCCTTGTGTTGGTTTGGCGAACATGAACGTCAGTTTAGAAAGAAATATGGATTTACCTGTTCTGCAAAAACAGAGCAACTGAATGTGGATCGGAAGCCCTTCTGCCAGCGGAGTTCTCGCCACCTTTCGAAGTTTTTTCCGATGTAAATTCGGTATTTCGCGCGTTCCTTATCCTCGTCCCTTATCCTTGTCCTTCTTCTTTGCAATTTGTTCATCGGAACGTCGTCTCTTTGGTCGTGTGTCGGCCATAATTCAAACTTCCCTCTTCATGCTTCTCTCTCCTCCACACACCCCCTTCATGTGCACGCGCACTAACCCCCAAACCACACCCCTCAAATACTTCTTGTCGGTGATTGGCTGGAGCACTGTTTGTTGTGTTTCATGGTGCGGGTGAGCCCAGTTTGTTTTTGTTGCCGTTTGTGGAGCCTGTGGTGTCTACAGAGACCGCGTTTTTTTTACAGTGTGTTCAGGGGACAGGCAGCTAGCGGATAGTGAGGAGATGTTTGCTGTATGTGACAAAAAATGTTTTGGCCTAAAAAACGCGTGGCATCGCTTACAGCACCTTTAAAAAATTGTAGTTATTGATTAGTTATTAGTGAACTACCACTTAAATCTGTAAACAATTCAGTAGTTCTCTGGGAAGTATTAAAAAAATAGTAGTTATTGATTAGTTAATAGTGAACTACCACTTAAATCTGTGTGCTATTACTTACTAATTCGTTAATCAGAGTTACTTGTTAGTTAACTGTAGTTACTAGATTGTTAACATTGTGTTACTCATTTGTTCCTGTGTAGTTATTCATTAACGAAGGATCCGTATTTTAAAGTGTTACCGATTTAAGTACATGGAAATGTATTTATTACTAATATATTTAAATATATGTGACTTCCATATGGGTTAGCAAAATATTTTAGAATATGGTTAGAATTATTGTGCTACCATTGTGATCTACTCCGTCTATTTGACGTGCATGCGCGTGCCGGTGTTACGGTTTATCTGGTGACCATGTTAACTGGTGACCAACTTCCAGTTCAGGTCCTCTGCTCCAGTCCAGATGTGATGGAATGACTGCAGCACATTCATCGATTCTCAAAGCACAAACTTACACGATATTAAGCTGTCAGACTTGCTCGTTACATGATATTGGTATTCTTGTAAAGAGGACAAATTATTGGTAAGATCACCCACAACAGCTGAAGTATGGTAAATAAACAAACAAAAAATGCCCGATATCTGTACCTATGAAAATTAACCATGGCTTTATTATAGTACATTTATATTACATTTTATGCTTTCTGATTTTAAAGCACATTTCATGGAGTATGTAGTCAGACAATTGTACATAATTGTGGCTACTATGGTTTTATTTCAACTGCTATGGTTAAATTATGGTTATTACTAAAAAAAAGCATGGTTTTGTTTCGTCAGAGATTAGTGTCCTACCTTTATCCCAGTCATTCCAGGGGAAGATGGCGTTGCTCCTTTCTTAATCCTGGTTCGTCCACTAGCTGATGTACATAATGCCCTCTGGGGTAAAGTGCTGACTACATACGTAGGTGTTCTCATGGATGATTTTAAAACTCGGTCCCTCATCTCTTTTGATTGCCCTAACCCAACGGGCACGTATTTCAGCGTCCACTGGAAAATCGTGAAAACTTAAATAGGGAAATGTATGTTTGTTTGAACAAGGAACACTACAATAGTATCTACAAGATGACTGTGCCATCTTTCTTTCTTTCTTTCTTTCTTTCTTTCTTTCTTTCTTTCTTTCTTTCTTTCTTTCTTTCTTTCTAACTAATCCATCTTTCTTTCTAACTAATCTATCTATCATTCTTTCTTTCTAACTAATCTATCTATCATTCTTCTTTCTAACTAATCTATCTATCTTTCTTTCTAAATAATCTATCTCTCTTTCTTTCTAACTAATCTATATCTCTTTCTTTCTAACTTATCAATCTTTCTTTCTTTCTAACTAATCAATCTTTCTTTCTTTCTTTCATTCTTTCTTTCTTTCTAACTAATCTTTCTTTCTTTCTTTCTTTCTAACTAATCTTTCTTTCTTTCTTTCTTTCTTTCTTTCTTTTTCTTTTTTCTATCTAATCTTTCTTTCTTTCTAACTAATCTATCTTTCTCTTAACTAATCTATCTATCTTTCTTTCTAAATAATCTATCTCCCTTTCTTTCTAACTAATCTGTTTATCTTTCTTTCTAATTTATCAATCCTTCTTTCTTTCTTTCTTTCTTTCTTTCTTTCTTTCTTTCTTTCTTTCTTTCTAACTAATCAATCTTTCTTTCTTTCTTTCTAACTAATCTTTCTTTCTTTCTTTCTTTCTTTCTTTCTTTCTTTCTTTCTTTCTTTCTAACTAATCTTTCTTTCTTTCTTTCTAATTAATCTTTCTTTTTCTTTTTTCTATCTAATCTTTCTTTCTTTCTTTCTAACTAATCTATCTTTCTTTCTAACTAATCTATATCTCTTTCTTTCTAACTAATCAATCTTTCTTTCTTTCTTTCTTTCTTTCTTTCTTTCTTTCTTTCTTTCTAATCTATCTTTCTTTCTATCTAATCTATATTTCTTTCTAACTAATCAATCTTTCTTTCTCTCTTTCTTTCTTTCTAACTATCTATCTTTATTTCTAACTAATCAATCTTTCTTTCTTTCTCTCTTTCTTTCATTCTTTCTAACTAATCTATCTTTCTTTCTTTCTTTCTTTCTTTCTTTCTTTCTTTCTAACTAATCAATCTTTCTTTCTTTCTCTCTTTCTAACTAATCTTTTTCTTACTAACTCTTCTTTATATTCTTTCTCTTCTTTCTTTCTTTCTCTCTAACTAACTCATCTTTCTTTCTTTCTACCTAATCTTTCTTTCTTTCTAACTAATCTTTCTTTATTTCTAACTCATTTTTCTTTCTTTTTTTCTTTCTTTCTAACTTTTCTTTCTAACTATTCTATCCATCTTTCTTTCTAACTAATCTATATTTCTTTCTTTCTTTTTCTAACTAATGTATCTAACTTTCTTTCTAACTAATCTATCTTTCTTTCTAACTAGTCTATCTATCTTTCTTTCTAAATAATCTATCTCTCTTTCTTTCTAACTAATCTATATCTCTTTCTTTCTAACTTATCAATATTTCTTTCTTTCTTTCTGTAACGGTCACCAGCTGGAGTGCCCTTGAGAGCCACCAGAGGGCACTCCACACCGGACTATCATATTTACTCACAGACTACAATTCCCATCCTGCATCTACCTGGACTGATTACTTCATACACCTGCACTGCACTGATTACACACACACCTGCACCTCATTCACACACACATAAAAGCCACTTCCACACTCCACTTCTCTGCGAAGTATTGCATTGCCCCGGTGTACAATCTCTGAGCGGTTTCCCTGTGTTTGCTGAACTGTTACTGACCTTGGATTGTTTGTACTGACTTCTGATTCTTCTGCTGCCTGTCTCGACCCGGATTGTTCATTGGACTGTGATTTCTGCCGCCTGCCTCGACCCTTGCCTGTTATCTGTTTCTGCCTTTGAGATTATCTTCATTGTTCTGACTGCCCCTGATTTACCCTGCCTGTTGATTATTCTAATAAAGCTGCAAATGGATCTTACTGCGTTCTCCACTTCATAACAGAATACTTCGCCGCTTCAGATCCAGCAGCTGAGAAAAGACCGAGACCCACCATGGACCCACTAATCAGTCTCTTCCGCCTCAGTCAAGGTAACCGATCTATAGAGGAATATGTTGAACAATTTTGTGAGCTCTGCCATGGGGTAGACTTGGACGAGGCAGTCTTAAAAGATAGTTTCCGATATGGGCTTGAGGACATGTTAAATTATCTCATGCCTGACAACACCCCTCAATGGACTCTGTCAATATATTGAATTCGCTCTGAGGCTAAGCAGATCATCCTTTTCTGCGGGCCCTGTGGATGAGGGTTCCCATGAACTTACCACACCCGTTGAACCAGAATTCTGCTATACCTCCCCGTACTCTCGTTGCGTCTTAGCAGAATTTCCAGAGCCCTGTCACTTCTCAGCAGATCTTCCAGAGCCCTGTCACTTCTCAGCAGATCTTCCAGAGCCCCGTCACGTCTCAGCAGACCGTCCAGAGCCTCGTTACGTCTTAGCAGAATTCCCAGAGCCCTCTACTGTTGAGGGGGCGTTTCCAGAGACCGTTCCCGTCACGCCAGCCATCAAGCTAGTCACCGGATCGGTCTATTATCGTCCAGGACTGGTATCCAGTGTGGCCGATTCCCCGCTGAGGTCCGTACGTGTTGCCATAAGGGCCATCGTGCAGGAGTCTCGTCCCGCTGAGACTATCCTGCATAAATCATGTTTCACCGAGACCTTCCTGCCTGAGTATCTTCCTGCCGAGCCTGCACTTCACGCCAGTCCAGTCGAGCCTGCACTTCACGCCAGTCCAGAGCTGTGTTCACCGCTGGTCCTGCCCAGCACAAAGCCTTCACCGCTGGTCCTGCCCAGCTCAGAGCCCTCGTCGCTGCTGGTCCAGTTCAAAGCCCTCTTCGCATCTGGTCCTGTCTAGTTCAAAGCCCTCTTCATCGCTGGACCTAACCAGTTCAGAGTCCTCTTCGCCGCTGGTCCTACCCAGTTCAAAGCCCTCGCTGCCGCTGGTCCCGTCAAGCTCAGAGCGCACTGATCCTGATCCAGAGCCAGAGCTTCACGTCAGTCCTGCCGAGCCAGAGCTTCACGTCAGTCCTGCCGAGCCAGAGCTTCACGTCAGTCCTGCCGAGCCAGAGCTTCACGTCAGTCCTGCCGAGCCAGAGCTTCACGTCAGTCCTGCCGAGCCAGAGCTTCACGTCAGTCCTGCCGAGCCAGAGCTTCACGTCAGTCCTGCCGAGCCAGAGCTTCACGTCAGTCCTGCCGAGCCAGAGCTTCACGTCAGTCCTGCCGAGCCAGAGCTTCACGTCAGTCCTGCCGAGCCAGAGCTTCACGTCACGTCCGCCCGTCCAGAGTCTCGTCCTGCCGAGACTGAATCTGTTCCTGAGCCTGATACTGATCCTAAGCCTGAGCCTGAATCTGTTCCTCTTCCTCTTTCCACGCCTGTGTCTTCGGGCAAGATGGCCGACTCTACGCCTGTGTCTTCGGACAAGATGGCCGACTCCACGCCTGTGTCTTCGGACAAGATGGCCACCACCGAGCCAGTGTCTCAGGACAAGATGGTCTCCACCGAGCCAGTGTCTCAGGACAAGATGGTCTCCACCGAGCCAGTGTCTCAGGACAAGATGGTCTCCACCGAGCCAGTGTCTCAGGACAAGATGGTCTCCACCGAGCCAGTGTCTCAGGACAAGATGGTCTCCACCGAGCCAGTGTCTCAGGACAAGATGGTCTCCACCGAGCCAGTGTCTCAGGACAAGATGGTCTCCAACGAGCCAGTGTCTCAGGACAAGATGGTCTCCAACGAGCCAGTGTCTCAGGACAAGATGGTCTCCAACGAGCCAGTGTCTTCGGACAAGATGGCCGCCCCTGAGCCGGTGTCTGTTCCTGTTCCTGAACCAATGTCTGTTCCTGTGCCATGGTCACCTCCCTGGCCTCCTGAAGGGTCATCGCCTCCCAAGTGGTCGTCTCCACCCTGGCCGCCCGAGGGGTCTTCACCGCCGTGGCTGCCCGAAGGGTCTTCGCCCTGGTCGCCTGCACAGCCTGCTCTGCCTGCTCTGCCCTGGTCGCCTGCACAGCCTGCTCCGCTCTGGCCTTCCGTATTACCGCAGTCTCAAGGTCCTCTTCCGCTCCACGGACCTGGCCCTCCATCCCGCCCCCGGATCCGCCTCCGGGCCACCTCCCACCTGGACAGTTTTTGAGCGTCTGGAAGCCGCTCTTTAGGGAGGGGCTATGTAACGGTCACCAGCTGGAGTGCCCTTGAGAGCCACCAGAGGGCACTCCACACCGGACTATCATATTTACTCACAGACTACAATTCCCATCCTGCATCTACCAGGGGCCTGTTTCAGAAAGGAGGTTCAACCAACTCTGAGTTAAAACTTGAACTCTGAGTTGACTTACCCTGAGATGGGAAACTCTGAGTTTTCGGTTACAGAACAGCTGAATTGAGTTAGTTCAATCAACTCTGAGTTGACCTACTCTGAGTTAAGCGCGTGCACCACAACTATAAAAAGGCATTATCAATGGAGTGCAGATATTATGAGTCACCATGGCAACGGCGCCAGACAAAAAGAGGTCTTCATATTTCTCACCAGTACGAACATTATTACTGTCATTTTACAGTATTAGAACATTAATACTGTAATTTAATTAAAGGGATAACTCTTAATTCTTCTGTAATTTAAAGTAAAATCTGATGTAATTGCATTAGACTATAGAACAATTCTGTATATTAAATATACATTTTTAAAAGGTATATTTTTAATGTAACCTTCTCCCTCTACACACTTTGGTCAATTCAAGAATAATTCATGCAATTGTATATTGTTTATTTGAAAGCATTAAAAGTGCTGTTTCTTGTCTCTCCTTGTATTGTTCAAGTGGTTGAGGTTGATATGGGATTTAGTAATAAGTAGACCAATACTTTCTAAAGATAGTCATTATTACATTAATCTAATTACACTGTTTAAGATGTCATTTGTAGAATAACTATTTTAGAGTAACTTACCCAACTGTTATAATATCAGAGGTGAAACTGGAAGAACAGTAGGCTATGTTATTAAACTTAATTTAAATTTTCATGTAGGTGCAATCCTGCAGGTATTAAAAGAATATGGCAGCAGCTGAAAATTTAATATAAAAACATAATTCAATCAAGTAAGGCTTGAGCATATCATGGGTGTAGGCTACCTGACTTTACATTTGACATATTAAATAACTAAATAGCATCCAGTGTCTAGCAGTGCAGCAGCATTTTTTTGGCTGAGGGAATTCCTGGAGGGACTTCAGAGCCAGTCACTCCCGAAGATCCAAGGGTCTTTATAAAATGTAAGAGGTTTACATGTGTAATTTTTTATATAGGCTATTTTTGATATTTCCATTTATTTTACTTTGGGTTGGGTTTTTTGTTGGTCCCAACAGATTCTGATGGTAATATCTGTCTCTTGGAGCCTCCTGTCCCAACAGAACCCCAGGCAGTTGTAAGTAGCCTATCAATACACCAGAAATTATGAAAAATAGTGTTATAAAGTGCATTCAACCAAATGCTCATCTTCACAGGACGATGGGGATAAAGAGTTTCTGCTGCCACAGAAGGCCTACAGAGGTAAAGTTAATATTATGTGTCTACACATCAAAGCTACACATTCAGATTTTTTCACATTTTTATGTGGATAATCTAAGTTTAAATCTAAGTATAAACAGGTATTCTTATCTCTCCCTCCCTCAGAGTGTGGAAGAACAGCAGCAGGACGGTCCATTAACTTCTGTTGCACAGATGAACACAGTTCAGTGATTTCCAGTAAATGCCAGAGTTTAATTCTGTAGAATTTGTTCAGAACTAAATTATGTAACTCTAATCTACTACTGTATTTTCAGTTGCCAGTTAAGGAGTTATATAGACTTCATCTTAAAATTTTTTTTGAAAAAAACTGCAGTAAAAATAGCAATATTTTATTTATTAATAAAAGATACATTTTATTAATAAAAATGTACTGAAAGAATGAATGAGGTGTTTAAACACTACTTCCTCTTTAAAAAAGGGGAGGAGACCAATAGAAACTCTGGGTTTACCGAAGAAAACCTGCTCCCGACCAGGGCCCGGTTTCCCGATAACGCTCACTCTTAGCGTGCTAAGAAGACTCGAAAGATATATCTTACCAAATTTGTTTATGTTCCTAAGTGTGTTCCCCGAACTATACCTTAGAAAGCTGCTTAAGATATACCTTCTTACGTGCGACGTTACCCGGCGCTGTCCGTGGCGATGGTGCTGAATTGGTTGAAATCGATGGCTCGAGAATCAATTATTCTCTCGTGCAGGGGCTGTTTATGTGAGAAAGTGGTGTTCTTTATTAGAGAAGCACTTCAGAAATAGTTGAAATTGCATTTATTATGATTATTGGATATTATAAAAAATAATCCAAACTATAATAGCCTATAATAACCTAGCCTACATATTTTAAAATTGTAACATATATTGCTGCCACAATAACCTTTTCAAAAATGTACGTGCCTTCTTCTCTTTCCCATTTTTGTTCGCTGAGGTGGAGCTGCGATGAAATATTGTTCTTGGAAATACTTTCCAGCATTTCAGTAATAAAAGTTTACATCTTGCGTACGGTGCTCGGCAGTGATCAAAAAGGATTTAAACCGTGAATTTCGAATCTCTTGTAAACTCAGAGATATGGATTCAGGCGGCAATTAAATTACCACACGACCTGTTTGTCAAAAAACAGAAGGTACTAATTTGGCCAGGGATTTTTACGCGGGTTGGGTGAGAAAAACACTGATATTATGGATTCGGACGGCACTAAAATCACCGACTTACCCCTGTAAATGTTTAAAATACGACGAGCCCATGAGAAACAATATTAGCGTCCGAATAGGACTTAACTGACAGTAGCCTATGCTTTCACTGGCCTTTAAAAGAGCGTTTTAATTAAATTAATAATATTGTATAATAATAATATAATAAAAATAAAAAAATCAGTGTAATGACAATTTTATTCTTTGCATGAAAACACTTGAATTAGCCTAACTGAACACTGTCTGGGTGTATTAAAACTTCAGAATTATATTCATATAGACCTGCAACAGTGATAAGGTAAAGCTAAGAGTGGTCCAGACCAACCTTACGAAAGTGTGACTTACAAAAGATATACTTAGCGTACGAACGTTTCGGGAACCGTCCCATAAGGTTAAGAGAGAGGTTAAGGAATAGGTTAAGAACTACTTAGAGATAAGAACGCTTTGGGAAACCGGGCCCAGGTTAGGTTCACAGAGTAAGTTACCATGGTAACTGACTCTGAGTATAAGGGCGCTTTCACACTGGCAGTTTAGTGCGGACCGGGGCACGGTTCGCATGAAAAATCGCTAATGTGAACGCTGTCATCGGACCCGGGTGCGCACTAGAGTACCGAACCCGAGACTACCTGGAGGAGGTGGTCTGAGCTCGGTTGCTCCCGAACCGTGGCGCGGTTCGCGTTAATGTGCAAGCAACACGGACTCGGGTGCGCGCTTGTTCAGGAAGTATAGTATCCCGCGCATGCGTATCACTGTCGATATCATTGTTTCCTCACACACGACAACCATGAGTGGCAGGGGAACGTTGTGGGACACTGAAGAGGTGATGTCTCTCACTATGTTGTGCATAATAGCACCAAAAAAACAGACAAATTACAGCTATGCTCAGTCGAGTTGTATTATCCATGCATTTTCCGTGTGCGTTTGCGATGACGTAAGATCACTGCAAACGCACCTGGGTTCGATACAACTAATTGAGTGTGAAACCAGACCAACGCTGCGGGGGGCGCCGGGAACGAGCGCACTCGGGTTCGGACCGCAGCAAACGAACCCAGTGGAAAAACGCCCTAAGTTACCTCTCTTTCAGAAACGGGCTTGACTTACTCTGCTTTCTCAGGTTTAACATACCTCCCATTCTGAAACAGAAAACTCAGAGTTTCCCTCATTTCAGGGTTAACATACTCAGAGTTTTCACTTAACCTCCTTTCTGAAACAGGCCCCTGGACTGATTACTTCATACACCTGCACTGCACTGATTACACACACACCTGCACCTCATTCACACACACATAAAAGCCACTTCCACACTCCACTTCTCTGCGAAGTGTTGCATTGCCCCGGCGTACAATCTCTGAGTGTTTTCCCTGTGTTTGCTAAACTGTTGCTGACCTTGGATTGTTTATACTGACTTCTGATTCTTCTGCTGCCTGTCTCGACCCGGATTGTTCATTGGACTGTGATTCCTGCCGCCTGCCTCGACCCTTGCCTGTTATCTGTTTCTGCCTTTGAGATTATCTTCATTGTTCTGACTGCCCCTGATTTACCCTGCCTGTTGATTATTCTAATAAAGCTGCAAATGGATCTTACTGCGTCCTCCACTTCATAACACTTTCTTTCTAACTTATCAATCTTTCTTTCTTTCTTTCTTTCTAACTAATCTTTCTTTCTTTCTTTCTTTCTTTCTTTCTTTCTTTCTTTCTAACTTTTCTTTCTTTCTTTCTTTCTTTCTAACTAATCTTTCTTTCTTTCTTTCTAACTAATCTTTCTTTCTAACTAATCTTTCTTTCTTTCTTTCTAACTAATCTTTCTTTCTTTCTTTCTAACTAATCTTTCTTTCTTTCTTTCTAACTAATCTTTCTTTCTTTCTTTCTTTCTAACTAATCTTTCTTTCTTTCTTTCTAACTAATCTTTCTTTCTTTCTTTCTTTCTTTCTTACTAATCTATCTTTCTTTCTTTCTAACTAATCAATCTTTCTTTCTTTCTCTCTTTCTTTCTAACTAATCTTTCTTTCTTTCTGTCTTTCTTTCTAACTAATCTTTCTTTCTTTCTTTCTTACTAATCTATCTTTCTTTCTTTCTAACTAATCAATCTTTCTTTCTCTCTTTCTTTCTAACTAATCAATCTTTCTTTCTCTTTCTTTCTAACTAATCAATCTTTCTTTCTTTCTAACTAATCTATCTTCCTTTCTTTCTCTTTCTTTCTAACTAATCTCTTACTTTTTCCTTTCTAACTAATCTTTTTTCTTTCTTTCTAACTATTCTTTCTTTCTAACTCATTTATCAATCAAAATTAAAACTACTTTAAACTTCAAACTACTTAACTTCTAACTACTTTAAACTTCTAACTACTTTTAACTTCTTCAAACTCTCTGGTCCGGCTTTCTCAAGCCAACTTAAAGTTTGTCTCAACAAACTTTTTTTTCTAGTATAAAAACTGAACACTTATTAGTAAACTTGTGGCAACACAGGCTGTCCGCGATTTATCTTGTTGCTAGCTACTTTCCCCTCCACGACAGTTAGGCTACACGTTAAAGAATGCTATAAGTTACTGAAATGATCATTAACGTTATCAAAATAATCTAAATATAAGAACCAATAACGTTACATAGGTAAACATTATTATTTTAAACTTTACCTTTCGTGTTGTTAGTTACCACCTTATGTATTTTCCTGAAGTAACGTTACCCAGCGTGCGCAAAACGGAAGTACGAATACACAGTTTTGCGGAAAAGCCGAATTTTTCTGACGTCATTGTGAAAAGGGCCTATTGCCTGAAGCACAGGGCTCCACTGCAGTAGTTTGAATTTGAAAAGTGCCTGTCAAATGCCAATCTCGCCCTGTCAGCACCTTTGTCAAAGTAGCCTACTTTGTACTTATGAAAAATAAATGCAGCTCAATGTGTTTAATACTGTTGTCTCATGGCACAACTCTATTGCGTGTGTTCAAAACCTGTGCCAAACTGATTTTTTTATTTTTTTTATTTACCGTACTTCAGCTGTTATGGGCGATCTTATCAATAATTTGTCCTCTTTACAAGAATACCAATATCATGTAACAAGCATGTACCTGCGTTTATTAGACAGCTTAATATCACGTCAGTTTGTGCTTTCAGAATCGACGAATCTGCTGCGGTCGTTCCATCACATCTGGAGCAGAGGACCTGAACCGGAAGTTGGTCTCCAGTTAACACGGTCACCAGATAAACCGTAACACCGACACTCGTTCCTTGTGAAGTTAAACAGGCTTGCTTGCTGTCAGAATAATCCTTTAAGCGAAATGCTTCATGAATGTACAACAGTAAAGATGTAAGTTGTGCGCTGAGGAAAATGCATCTCAAACGGATTAAACACATGCATGTGACAATAGGGCAAGTCATGTAGGTTTACGGCACTGATCTATATAATGACATTCTATATAGATCAGTGGTTTACAGTTTAATTTGAAGCGTTTAAAGGTGCAGTAAGCAATTTCGGAGAAACGCTGTTGAAAGTCGATCAGACCAAGCACCACAACACACTTAAAGCCAATCAGTGTTTAAGGGGCGCATACATTCATGATGGGGGAGGAGAGAGGGCGAGCAAGAGGGAGATTTGAAGAAAGACTGTAGTAAGAGAGATGGCTGAGAGACATTACAAAAGAGAAAAAGTAAGAGTAATTTCACTGGAAGGACCCAGGCTAATATTAGAAAAGCTTTCCAGTGCTGGAGAGACCTAAGCGGGAAGGCCTGAAATCAGATACCAAAGTTGCATTATTTCTGCGCTATACGTGAGTAACACTGGTTTTGCTATGTTTTACAGAACCAAGATATGCTGTTGTTGTAATGCTAGCTAATAACAGGACAGTTTTGATTTTCATTGTTTTTCTGGAGCTGGTGTGCTGCTGGCGACTAACAACAAACTCTTGCTTATATACTGTACTGTATGTTAATTTTTTGTTCTTCCTTGTCGTTCTTTTTTCGGGAAACTTTGTTTTGTTTCACTTCAGCTATGATAAAGAGACACCCACTCTTGCATTGCGTGTTCATGCATTTTGGTGGCGGAGAAATGAAGGCAGGGATGTGTTTGTTAAGGTTGATTTCAAATATCAACAGTGTTTATCAGAAATCACGTACTGCACCTTCAAAGGTTCCCTTTTACAAAGTCTCAAATTTGTTTTTGGAAATGTCATGCCCCTTCCCATAACCATGAGTTTCATCTGCTCAGGTGTAAATATTAATGATGGTGTTAATTTTCCCATACCAGTTTGAGCCCGATTCAAATGTTTATGAACAGGAGGATCATGCAGAACCTTTGCAAGCACATATTTTACAGGAGATTTCAGAGAGGTAAGTTCCTAAGGATCCGTGAAAAGTCTTACAAAAGCGAGTGCTAAACACTACACTAATACTGTAATGTTACCTAGCAGGCTAGCGAAGCTAAACAGCTTTGCCCTTTGTTTACATCTTAGCAACAACATAAAACGTATAATAAAACAGACAAAACAAATAATTCAATTCAATTCAATTCAAATTCATTTGTATAGCGCTTTTCACAATACATATTGTTTCAAATCAGCTTTACAGAAAGTGCATTTCAAAAATGTACATAGAAAAAATACAGTTAGTTAATCATGCATTAATTTAGGGCATAACATATCGCCGGCGTCGAGTCGTCTCGTCACGGGCTTCGAGTCGTCTCTGCATGGGTGTTGGGGCATCTGAAGTTTCCATGAGAGGCTGGATACAAACTGGAGCTGAAGTACTCTATTTACCTCGGGACTAGCGTCCCGAGATAACAACAGAAAAGCAGATGGGAAATAATTAGCGTAGCTGCTGTTCCTAATATTAATGCATTCAATCTGATTCAACTGTAGTATAAAAGGTAAGTATTATGTGAATGCTTGGCTAAAGAGATGCGTCTTTAATCTAGTTTTAAACTGGGACAGCGAATCTGAGCCTCGAACAATATCAGGAAGGCCATTCCAGAGTTTAGGAGCTAAATGTGAAAATGCCCTCCCTCCTTTAGTGGTCTTAGATATCCTAGGAATGACCAGAAGCCTCGGATTTAGTGATCTTAAAGAGCGCGATGGATTGTAGGGCGATAGAAGTTCCGTTAAATACCCAGGAGCTAAACCATTTAGGGCTTTATAGGTCATTAGTAATACTTTGTAATTGATACGGAACTTAATAGGTAACCAGTGTAGAGATGATAGAATTGGTGTTATATGATCATATTTTCTTGACCTAGTAAGAACTCTAGCAGCTGCATTTTGGACTAACTGTAGCTTGTTTATTGAGGATGCAGGACAACCAGCTAATAAAGCATTACAGTAATCTAGTCTCGAGGTCATGAATGCATGAACTAACTTTTAAGCATCAGAGACAGATAGCATATTACGTAGCTTAGTAATGTTTCTAAGGTGGAAAAAGGCTGTTCTTGTAACATAATGAAATATGATTTTCGAAAGACAAGTTGCGATCTAGTATAACCCCCAGGTCTTTTACTGTAGTAGATAAAGTAACAGGACATCCTTCTAAATTGAAGTTGCATTGTAAGAGGTTTTGTGGGCAGTTTTTTGGACCCATAAGTAATACCTCTGTTTTATTTGAATTTAATAGCAGAAAATGACACGTCATCCAGTATTTTATATATTTAACACACTCTGTCAATTTAGATAATTTATTGTTTTCATCCGGTCGTGATGAAATATATAATTGAGTGTCATCAGCATAACAGTGGAAATTAATTCCATGTTTTCTTATAATATTACCAAGCGGCAGCATGTATATTGAGAATAGTAGAGGGCCTAATACAGATCCCTGCGGCACTCCATAGTTTACTGACGTTATCTTCGATTTTTCCCCATTTAAACAGACAAAATGGTAGCGGTCTGATAAGTACGATCTAAACCAGCTTAATGCCTGTCCATGAACACCAGTGTAGTTTTGTAGTTGATCTAAGAGTATTTTGTGATCTATAGTATCGAACGCAGCACTAAGATCGAGTAAAACTAGTATTGAGATACAGCCTTGGTCAGAAGCTAAAAGTAAATCATTTGTAATTTTAACGAGCGCAGTTTCAGTGCTATGATGCGGTCTGAATCCTGACTGAAATTTTTCATAGATATCATTTTCTTGCAAGAAAGAGCACAATTGAGCGGACACAACTTTTTCTAGTATTTTAGACATAAATGGTAGGTTTGAAATGGGTCTATAATTTGCTAGGTTATTATGATCTAATTGTGGTTTCTTAATGAGAGGTTTTATAACTGCCAGTTTAAATGTTCTTGGAACATGACCTAAAGATAAAGTCGAGTTAATAATATTGAGAAGAGGCTCTTCCACTGCAGGTAACACTTCTTTCAGTAGATTAGTGGGTATTGGGTCTAATAAACATGTTGTTGGTTTAGATGCAATGATAAGTTTATTTAGCTCTTCCTGTCCTATAGTTGTAAAGCGGCGTAGTATAATAAAACATATGGTTACACTTTATGAAGCCTGTATTTATAATGCATTTTCTGGGTATTCTTAATGCATTATGCATAATGCCTTATGCAACTTTATAATTATAATACATTGTAACACTAGATGAAGCTTGCATTTATAATGCATCATGAGGGTATTCTTAATGCATTATAATGCATGCATAATGCATTATAAATAACCTTATCATGTTTTGTATCATCTCATGAATAATCATAGCAACAGTAATAATACTTACCTATTTATTAGATTTAGTTAAGCCATTTAATTTTACAGTTTTTATGAATAAAACACGAAAAACATTGTGAATGTATTGTTCCTTTGTAGTGTTCCAAACAACTTTAAGTTTACCTTAAGGGAAATGTCTTATAAAGATATCTTATGGCTGTTTTTAAAGAAGACCCAACTTTCTTACTTTACTTAAAGCAGACAAAGACCACTTATGAATATAATGACTATGTTATAAAGCTTTTTACAAATTTTTACACACAAGAATAATTTGTTTTTGTCACTTTACTTTAAAGGGATACTTCACCTCTGGAAAGATGAATGTGTATTTAAAATAGGTCATTTATGTAGAAGAAATGTGAAATTAATTTTGAATTTGGAGCTTTCTAGACTGAGAAAAGTCAGAAAATGTATTTCTAGGAGGCCACTCCCAAGCCACGCCAACCGGTAAGAGAGCGCAGTTGAAAACAACAAGGCTAGGCTACTAGTTAGACTCCGTGACGAGTTTGCTCGGGATTTCGAGATCGCCCAAAATGTCCGGGATTCGGCTTTTGCGTTCTACAGTCGCCATTCATTATGTTTACTGTGGCGAGCAGGACGAGGCCGGTTGCGTGATTACTGAGACGCACCGGTCTCATAGGCTATCTCTCACGGAGGAGCCGGAATTTTCTTAGCAATGTTAAAACGCACATCAACCGATCACTTGTTTAGTGTTCATGTAAACACTACATTCAGATTCACCAATCGGAATGAATTCAGTTAGATTGAAACAAAAGGTGTGCATGTAAACAATGAATGGCGACTGCAAAAAAGCAAAAGCTGAATCCCGGACATTTTGGACGATCTCGACGGCCGGACATGTCCGGGAAAAAGAGGATGGTAACCCCTAATACTCAGCTTTCTCCTACTACTCAGCTTTCTCCACAGAACAAGAGCCTGTTAGCTTAGCTTCCAAAGAAAGACGACTGAAACATCGGAGGATTTTTTCCAGACAAAAAATACATAAATCTCTCATCTCAGGGGGATATGAGGGTGGAAAGCACAGTAATTCGAAAATACTACAGGTTCTCTTACGAGAGGTCTCTCGTACTGCATAAGATATCTTACGCTAGGGGAAAATCCTTTTTCCGCGAGATATTGAAGCCAAAAATTATCCTTAATTTTGTAATAATGCAAAACGCGTTGCGGCAGCATGCAGACATAGGCGAGACAGCTCGCGCGCCTATTGGCTTCTCTGCGGCAACTGCAGCAGCCTATTGAGCGAGGCCTGGCGTGACGCCAGACCCAATGAGGGTGCTTCGCGCCCGCTGCGTCACGTCCCGCCGAAACGGGCATGGTCTAGGCCTATAAATACCGCTCGCAGGCAGCTATTATCTGATTTTTCATCCTTCAAGCGAAGCACACGCATCGCTGGAGCTGGAGAAGAAGCCG